>NC_090034.1:37255945-37569338 GCF_037176765.1 Anolis sagrei | reverse complement strand
GAATCATAGAGCTGGAAGAGACCACATGGGCCATCTAGTCAAATCCCTCTGCCGTGCAGAAAAAGCACAATCAAAGCACCCCTGTCAGATGGCCATCCAGCTTCTGTTTAAAAATCTCCAGAGAAGGAGCTTCCACTGGACTCTGAGGCAGTTACTTCCTAGGCTGAACAGCTCTTACAGTCAGGAAGTTCTTCCTAATGTTCAGGTGGACTCTACTTTCCTGTCATTTGAACCCATTGCTCCGAGTTCTTGTCTCAAGGTCTGCAGAAAACAAGCCTTTTCCGTCTTCCTTGTGAAATCCTTTCAAATATTTAAACAAAGTTGAGAAGAGATCATGCCTCCTCTCAACCTTCTCTTCTGCAGGCTAAACAGACCCAGTTATTTAAGACGCTTCTCATAGGGATTCAGACCTTTTAGTTGCCCTCCTCCTGTGGACATGTTCCAGTTTGTCAATATCTCTTAAATTGTGGTGCCCAGAATTGGAGACAGGGTTATTCCAGGTGAGGTCTGGCCAAAGCAGAATAGAGAGGTACCATGACTTCCCTCAATCTGGACACTCTACCCCTTTTATGCAGCCCAAAATCCCATTGGCTTTTTAAGCCGCTGCATCAGATGGTTGGCTCATGTTCAACTTGTTGTCCATGAAGCCTCCAAGATCTCTTTAACATGCGCTGTTGGAGAGCTAGGCATCACCTATCCTGTATTTTCTGCCTAAGTATAGTATCCTACATTTGTTCACTTTCCGCTGAATTATAATGTCTCAAGGATCAATTTCTAACATATATACAGACAATAACTTGGAGTACTAGCAGCATGCCAACTAGTTTAGCTGCTTGTCCATTCCTGTCCTGATCATTCATCCCAAGGGGAGAAGAAATGGAACTCCCAAGATTTCCTTATTGTGTTGACTGAGACAGTTCTTAAATATTATTTTGTAGCATAAGGTATGTCTTTATAAGTTCTTTAAGAACTTTGTGTATTGCTTTGGGCCTTTTAGGTTTAGAAGGAAATGATTAAGTATTGGCACAATAGAGGTTTATAGAATGATGCACAATGTGGAGAAAGTGGGTGAGAGAGCTCCCCCTCCTCATCTTTTAATATTTGTGCCTGAATCCTATTGGTGGTACCATACGAGAGTCATGGAATTGGTTGTTGAATAAAAAAACAATGCTTATTTTTATCCCTTTGGTTCAGTAGGTCTGCTTTAGTTGGAACTAGCAAAGCAGTTAGCCCCTAGTGAGTTTTGATTTGCCCTTCTTTGACAGTGGAGTGGCTTACCTCAGGATTATTTAATCATATGTAAAATAATCTAATAATCTTATCACAGTTTGTAGCGACTAAGAACAAAATCTATCTTGTGCTTATGTAGATGGGAGCAAGTTGCATCTTGGTGGCTAGGAATGAATTACCAGGAGCAAGTCCACTTGTGTCCATATGTACTCCCATTTTCTTTACTCTGTATCAGTCATTCAACATCTGGAGACACTGGTAACATAAAACGTTTCCTTCATGTCTAAACTGGTTCTAAACCATCCATTCTCAGTGGGATTACAATTGCCTCTTTGTAGAGACAAAAACCTCCCCCTACAAATATGTAATAAAAGCCCTCCGCTTACATATGGCACGTTGTAGTAATAATGGGCATGTTGCTAGTATGTAATAATTTTCTTAATGGATTACATCTGCTGGTAAGGAATGATGTAATCCATGCGCTTGTAGATTATGTTAGCAAAAGATCATTTTACATTTCTTCTTTCTTGGTAATAGATCTGTTTTACTGTTGTTTTTTATGTACAGTGAGATTGGACGGTTAAGTGTTTTGGGAACTGGAAATATCCTGTATGTTTGGAGATGGAGGAAATGCACTAGGTTTTATGGTAGGAGTAGTGTAAGTACTCCTGCAAGCTCTGAGCTCTTTGTGTTTCGAATTGTAATGCAATGTAAAGTCATAGAATTAGAAAGGGCCTCATAAGCCACCAAGTTCAACCCACTGTTCAGTGCAGGATCTCCAGCTAAAGTGTTTCCAGCAGGTAGCTGTCCAGTCTCCTTTTGAAAACGCTCAGGGAAGGAGAATGAACCACCTTTGTTGGCAGGTGGGTCCATTGCCTAGCTGCTCTTACCATCAAGTTCTTTCTGATACTCGGTGGAATTCTACCCTTTTGTGGCTAGAATCCTATAGTTGGAAGCGACCCCAAGGGTCATCCAGTAAAACCCGCTTCTATCATGCAGGAATACACAATTCAGAATGCTCTTTAGAGGTGGTCATTCAGCCGCTGCTTAAAAACTTCCAGAGAAGGAGACTCCGTCAGACTCCCATTTAGCAGCATATTCCACTGACCAACAGCTCCTACCACCATGAGATTCTTCCTAATGTTGAGGGGAATACCTTTTCCTGCATTTTGAATCCATTGCTCCATGTCCTAGTCTCTGGAACAGCAGAAAACTAAACTGCTGCCATTAGACCTGAATCTACCATCCAGGGCAATGAGAAAAGTCTAGCAACCTCCTCTCCTTGACAACCCTTGGGGGATGTAAAGAGTGCAATGCTTTATTACAGGACCAAGCATATGATGCTTTTGAGCTTGACAAAGGAAGCTATTAATATGCATTCATATTACTAGGAAAGAGATCTTATGCATTTATATGCGGCATACATCTTTCTTCCTGTAAATCAAGGGTACCTTTTCAAAAGAAAGACTCTTTATAAAATGGATGCAAAGTTATCTTAAGTAATCTCAAAGGCAGTGGTATACATATTGAAAATTGTTTTTTTACATTGCTTCATTTTCAAAACCGGCCAGATTTTGTTGATACAGCTGATAAAAGAATGCCAGTAAGACTCTGTGGCTGCTGTCGAAAGCTGATAATTTAGCTGAATTTTGACTATTTTGTTTTGTTTTATAATAGCAGGTGCATGCAGGGACTCCAGTAACAGGAACTGTGAATGCCATAGAAATTGAAGCTTTTAAGAGACAGCAAGCACTTACTTCTGCAGGTATGACACTTTTCAGTGTAATTTTGATGATCCTTTTAGGCTTAACGAAAAGAACATCTTCTGCCTTTTATTGCTTATTTAAATAAACTTTGTTTTCAGTTTGACGTGTTTGTTGTGAGGGGAAGTCCAGTGAGTGTCCTATACATCTCTCACAGCCAAGAGGTTGGCTTTCACAAAGCATCTCATATAGTGAAGCTGTGTTTTCCCAGTAGATGTGTTAGATTCCAAAGCTGATCATTGCATTCATGGGGCATTTTTGTAAACATTGTAAACTGAAACCCCTACCACTATATCCTGCCGTAAATGGAATTTGAATATCACCAGATTCGTCTAAGAGACCCCGAATTGAAGTGGGCCGTCATGGGATGGTTTTTCAGCATCCAGGCGTGGCTTCAGGAGTCCCTCTTCAACAGCTCATGCCAACAGCACAAGGTACTGTGTCACCACATGCCAACCGCAGATTAATTTAGCAAGGGGGTACGACTGTGCTGGAAGCAGAAACCTCACAGAACTGAGCCCTTCTGAGATCTCTGATTCCATCCTGTCTTTCCCTCTTGTAAATTAATGTTTGGTGTGAAATGCCTTGTTCATGTCAAAGGAGCTGAGTGATGGGCTCTAGTGGTGCATGTGGGCATGGAAAACAGTTGTGCAAAACAATGCAGCTCTTTTTGTCGAGGATGGCTCTCATTAGTCCACAAGTATTTTTGTAATTACATATTAGTTTATACATTGGTGCTGTGTTTTTCCCCACTTTAGTTAACTATCAGACATATTTTGAAATCATAGGACATGTAAGCAACCACTTAGTGGTGAAATCTGTTTGTTTTGTGTGTGCTGACGTTGTTGCTGTTGTTGTTGTTGATTTTAAAAAATCCATGTTTGTTGCATGGAAAACTTGTGTTTATTGAATTTCTTGTTGTGATTATCCCAGGACATTTTATTTAACCTCTGGTGCTGTGTGGCTAATTAAGTAAAAAGTTAACTTTTCTCTCCTTGATGGTGCTGTGACATCACTTGAGTCCATGGACTCAGCTGTTCCATGGAGTTTTTGAAAACAGAGCTCTTTCCATTTTTATTCCTGCTTTGTAGGTGGAATGCCTCCCACCCCACAGGCAGTGCAGCTCACAGGGCAGAAGCAGAGCCAGCAACAGTATGACCCTTCAAAAGGGCCTCCAGTTCAAAATGCAGCAAGTCTACACACTCCTCCTCCTCAACTGCCTGGGAGGCTGCAGCCAACCAACATCCCCATCACGTCACTCCCAACAACGCTGCAACTCGTGCAACCGCCACCACAGATAACAGATGCACCAGTGCAACCTCCACTTCATGTGAAGACCCAGCCCCAAAGTGTTGCTACCTCTATGCTGCATGGCCAGGTTCAGGTACCAGTGCAGCCAGCAGCACACATGCAAGGACAAATAACAACACAGATCTCCCAACCTCAAGCTTCAGCACAGCAGCAGGTACTTGTTCCTGAATGTCTAATTGATGGAAAACTTGTTTTGAAGACTGATACACAATGTTCTGTGTTGAAACTGTTTCAAAAAGATTACGCAGTGTGGTCTATAAATCAACATTTTTCAGCAGCAGTCTTGTGCTTTGTATGAATAAAAAACAGCAACTTCATTGGTGAGCTATTTTAGATCCCAATTTTTTAACCTATGGGTCCTGACAGTGTAAGAAGGTCCTCTTAACTCAGTGATTACAATTGACGCTGCAGTAGATGCTTCAGCTATACTTCATAAAAAAGAAAAACTAGCCTGTTTAGCAAACTTTGTAAATGCTGACTTATTATCAGTAAATATTTGATTTTTATATCTATATATAACATGGCTTGGGGGTCATGTAAAAATTCTAGGGCAGAAAGGGGTTGTTAGTGGAAAAAGTTTAAGAGGCCTTGTTTTAGATGACATGAATAGAAAAAGGGAAGAATAAATACTTTAAATATGTTAGCTGCCTCAAAATATATGTATGATAGAATAGCTGATCACTGAGCACAAGCAAGTAGAGAAGTAATTAAGTGTATACAAACCCCTTAGTATCTACTGCAATTTGGTTCAAGAAATCCTCCCCCCTCCCCCACCCGATACTAGAATCTGTGACCGCTCAAACCCTACAATGTACAATAGGACAGTAAAATGATGTCCCTTATACAAAATGAGAAAATTAAGGTTTGCTTTTTTGGATTTTGTTTCACAAAACATTTATTTATTTATTTATCAATTTTATATAACGCCATTTCCCGAAAGCTCGGAGCGGTTTACAATATACATATGTGATACATTACATTTAAAATCAAAGAAAAATTTCAGTCAACAAGATTCAAATACCAGCCTAAATAAATAAGTTTTACAAGCTCTACGAAAAGATAGTAAGTCTCGGAGAGCTCGTGTTTCTGCTGGCAAGGCATCCCACAGGTAAGGAGCCACCACCGTGAATGCTCTATGCCTAGTAGACATCAGGTGAAAATTGGGAACTTCAAGGAAATTTTGATTGTCTGAATGAAGTGATCTTGGGGGTTGGTAGGGGGTGGGGCGGTCCCTCAGGTACTCCGGCCCCAGGCCATATTAGGCCTTAAAAGTAAGAATCAGCACTTTGAAGGTAATCTGGTGCTCAATTGGCAACCAGTGCAGTTGCTGCAAGATTGGAGTGATATGACACTTCGCTGGAACCCCTGCGAGAAGCCGGGCAGCAGCATTTTGCACTAGTTTAAGTTTCCGGATCATCGATAAAGGCAGACCTATGTAGAGGGCGTTACAGTAGTCCAACCTTGAGATGACCGTAGCCTGGATCACCGTGGCCAGGTCGTCCCTGGACAGATAGGGAGCCAGACGCCTAGCCTGACGCAGATGGAAAAATGTGACTCTGCTCGCAGCGGAGGCCTGGGCCTCCATCATCAGCAGAGGGTCTAAAAGGACTCCCAGACTCTTTACCAAAGATGATGGGCATAATGTCACGCCATCCAGGGTAGGCAACTGGATCACTCCTTCGTCCGGGCCATTGATGCTGGGTTTGCAGCATCCATGCATATGGAAGGTTTTCATTCAAATATGGCATGTGGCATGCATATTTTAAACTTGGGTGCAACATCCATTTTCCTTTCTGTGTTTTTTGTCCCGTGTACAGGTGGTCCCAAGTTACAAACAAGATCCTGTACGTTTGTCCTTAAGTTGAATTTGTATGTGAGTCAGAACAGGTAGTTGCAAGAGAAACTCCAGATATATATATACAAAGCTTTGGATAGCATAGTGATGGGCTAACACCCCTATGGAGTTTGTTTTGCTGTCTGTGCCCCTGTTGAGAAGATTTCACCTCACTTTCTGTCCCTGTGAGAATTGGACTTTGAAAAAAATGGCTTGTTGTGGAAAAAATAATTGATGAGAAAACTTCAGTGGAGATACCTTTCCCCCATGATGACTTTTTGCAGGAGTGAATTTCCCTTTGAACAGGAAGATTTCTCTCACTTCCTGTTGTCTCACCCCCGTTGTTAACTGTGAGTCATTTATAAGTTGAATGTTTGTAGCTTGGGGACTTCCTGTAGTCGTTTGCACAGAATGTGGTTATCAGAGGCTGCTCATTGAGAAATTCCTTCCTGAAGAGTTGAGTATGGTTTTTCCTTTACTGACTAATAATCCACTGCTTAAAAGGCTTTCTAGTTCCTGCCCACGGTACTACTGATGTTGGTGGCATGCACAATATACCTTTCCGCCATGTAGTAATTAAGCTTTGTGCCTTAGAAAATTGGAAGCTGAAATGCTTGCTCAATAATTAGAGATGTCTTTGCACCTATAAAAGAGCTATTCAGGTCTTAGTGGTTTCCATTCAGCTCACTGGGAAAAAGCTTTTTGCCTAGACCAAAGTTTCTTAAACTGTGGGTTGTGACCCCTAAGTGAATTTGGAGGTTGCGAAAAAGATGAGTCTACCTAGTCGCTTGTAGGCATTTACAAAGGAGAACCAACAGAGTATTTTCTGTCACTTAAGGCTCCATATCAAAATGCTGAAGATGCTGTACATCCTGTAGTATCAAATATTCAGCCAAAAGTTCAACTTTTTTTGTAAAAATAAATAAGCATATCCATCCTATTAATATGCAAATCTGCTTTCATCTTTAATAAATGGTAGTTAAATTGTATATATATCAAAGAATTATTTTAAATTATATTTCATTATTTATTATCAGTAAATCATAGAATCATAGAATCAATGGTTAATTTGTATACCTATGTTATATACCTATATACCTGGGGTCACATTCTCAGGTGAAAAAGGATCATGAGTAGAAAAAGTTTAAGAAACCCTGGTCTAAACATTGGGGTCACAGGAGATAAGGTTAGGCTCCATCCCAAAGTTGTCTTCCCCGTGGATCTTCTCCCACAAAAACAAACATTTCTGGGTTTTTTTTGTAGAAATAAACGTTATTGACAGTATTGAAAGCAATGGCTACTCCCGATCTCTGACACTAGGGTCTCATTGGGATATGCATATGTTTGCAAGCTTAAGATGACATATACTTGTATGCTTACAGACTGTTCCCCTAGTGCGAGCCACGTCAGACTCTGTACAAAATTTCCAGCGTCTTCCAGCAAACGTCCTGCCTCCTACTACATCCAATCCACCTGCAGCTATTACCAGTACAGCACCACAGTCAACGTATCCATTGCAAACCAGCAGAACTTCTCCAACGGCAAATAAATTGGTGTCTTCGATTGCCTCCAAACCTCCAGGTTTGGCAGTAACAGCAGCAAAAAGTCAGAGTTCAGCTCAGAATGTAGCAGTTTTGCCCCAAGACAGCTCCCAAGATAAACTAGCAGAACAAATTAAGCTGGTAAGACAACCCCCCTCCCCGCCCCAATTCCCCAGCAGGAAATAGAATATGCTTAAGATTGTTTTTGTTCTTTTAATAAATTTGCTGTTTGTATTGTATGGATTCATTGCTCTTGGTTTATAGTACTGTATCCAGTGTTTTCTGCTTTTTTGGTAGATTTTTAAAATTGTGTCAGAAGTGACTTGAGAAACTGCAAGTCGCTTCTGGTGGGAGAAAATTGGCCATCTGCAAGGATGTTGACCAGGGGACGCCTGTATGTGTTACCATCCTGTGGGAGGCTTTTCTCATGTCCCCGCATAGGAAGCTGGAGCTGACAGATGGAAACTCATCCCATCTTGCGGATTTAAACCGCCGACCTTCAAGTCAGCAGTTCAGCCAGCAGGGAGTTTAACCCATTGCGCCACCATGGCTGCTTTTATTTATTTATTTACGACATTTCTACCCCGTCTTTCTCACCCCAGAGGGGACTCAAAGCGGCTTTACATGCATGTAACAATTTGATGCCCTAAACACAATGTACATGTAAATAAATATTAAAATAGAATTTAAAAGTACATTAAAACATTTAAAAACAATACATTAAGAGTTAAACATGTAATCCATGAGCATAATCCGGGCCATTCCAACAGTCATTGCACATTATTCCAAGTCTATCTATTGCATAAGTTCTCTAAAGGCTTGGTCACAAAGCCATGTTTGCACTCTCTTGCGGAAGGTCAGAAGGGAGGAGGCTCATCTAACATCATCGAGGATGTACTACTTTTGGTAGTACTGAACAAGGAAAACATTTGAAACTTTCATTGTATTTCTCGTACTGAGCCAACCCTGTATAGACTGAAAGAATGTGATCTCAAAAATATAAATCTCTTTTGGCATTCTTTGAGCTAACCCCTTGAGTCTGCGCCTTCTTTGTGTGTTTCTGCATTTGCTAATCATTGGTCCAGATTGATTGACTTCTCTTTGCAAACTCATGCACATAGTGCTACTATGTATTTTGTAATCCAGTATAATTCATGTGCTGATGCAAATGTCATTAATTGGTTTTTTCTGCAGTTTGCATGATAAACCATAGCATTTTATAGCACTAGAGGCAGCAGCCTTTTAATCCCCTTTGCTGTTTTTTCCCCAGTAGATGCTTTTAAATGGCCAGTGAATATCTTGGAGGTTGTGTCTTCTTCTGTGATGTTTGTATACTTACATGGCTGCCTAGAGGTTTCTCCCCAGTCTGCTACATTATGAAACCTTGGTGATTTGTTGTACCACTGTACCAGGCAGATACCTTCTTAATGACTTGGATCTTTTTGATTCAGGTTATTTTCTCTGAGTGTATTTTTATCTTTTGCAAAACCATTCTGGACTATAAGCCTCTAGAATTGGGTGCACAAAAAAGAGACGTACAGCAACAAGCATTGCAATATGGATTGGTTCTTGTCAGAATTCTAGCCAATTAACTATTCCTTTTTTCAAGGTACTCCATTTTCCTCTTACCTCCCAGCTTTCGGTTTCTCCCCATGCTCCAGAGTTACTATGTTCTACCTGCTGACTATGCACCTTCAAGTGAGGGGGGTAGGAATGCGGTGACACTTCACCTTTTTTCTTTGCTTTAGTGCTGTGGTATTCCAACAGTGTTTAGGCATTAAAATACAGTTTTTAAAAGCAGCGTTAAGACATAATGTGGTATATGAGAGTTAAAAACAGTGATAAAATTTTTATATTTGAATAATAGTGATAAAAGCTGAGATAAAATAATAGAACCTTTTAAGTCTGTGACAGCATCTTGCACTGTTAAGCTATTGCTGCTGCACAGAAATTCACAACTTTGGCTGTAGTTTCAGGAGACTGGTCAGGAAAAAGATAATATAAAACCTTTCAGTTCTCCCTGATATACTTTGTTAAAGTTGGGTTGACAAAGTTTTGCTCTCCTCCTCTGAAGAGAAAATTGCCAACTCTGCACCATTCATTTCCCTTGCTTGTGAGGGAGAAACTTCACTTCACCGTGAAGACCTTGCAACAACTTTGTCTTGAAGCTAAGTTTCTCCCTCATATAGAGGGAAATTAACTATGTAGAATTGGTGGATTTGCCACCAGATGAGAAGGAGATGACAGAGGCAACCTAGGGACAAAGAAAAAGCAAAAGCAGCAGAGGCGACAACTGAGACACCTCGCCTTTACCACCTCCCTCTAAAATGGCCAGTCTAGTTTTAAATTTCAACATGGAGCACAAGATTCTACCACCTGCTCGAGAAAAGGTCTACTAGCCCTTAAAATATCATCTCTGCTCCCCACTCCTCTAACCTGTCCAACGACCTCCCCAGGCTGTGTTTCCAACCAAGACCAACACTTCCAGCATCCTGATCGGTGGTGACCTCTTTGTCACAGGTCAGTTTGGTAACACTGGTGCATAGAGAAAGGAAATGCATAGAGGTAAAACACTTGGAGGGGAGAATGATGGGATTCAATTGTTCTCTGTTGTAACTCTGCCTGTGACCTCTTTTCTCTAAGGCTTAGACTGAGAGCTTTTGTGGGCTGCATCAAAGCCTTGTGAGGCCTGCATCTGCCCACCAGGCTGCATGTTGGCGAGGGATGGGGACAGTCTCTCTTAGTTTGCTTCTCTTGTGCTGTCTTAAGCAAGGAACCCTTCTAAGCTACAGCTTTTTATGGATCATGTGGCCTGTATTTTCTTCTTTCACAGTATGTTTTGTCACTTTGAGTGGTTTGCTGTAGCTCGTGCTAGCTGGATTACCTTTCTGCTTGAGTGTTTTGATGTCTTCAGCTTTCTGAAAATGCATTGTGTTCATAATCTTGTCTTTCCTTTCTTCATAAAGGAAAACCAAGTCCACCAACGAATAGCAGAGTTGAGAAAGGAAGGTTTGTGGTCTCTGAGACGGTTGCCCAAACTTCAGGAGGCACCCAGACCCAAATCTCAATGGGATTATCTCCTGGAGGAAATGCAGTGGATGGCAACAGACTTTGCTCAAGAAAGGAAATGGAAAATGGCCACTGCTAAGAAGGTCGGGATACACTTATTTTCTTGTGTTTGCATGATCTAGAACTGGCACTGTTCTGAGATCCTACTGCGTTGCCCAGATTGCACATTGGATGGCACTTCTGTGTCACAAGAAAACAGAAACAATCTTTTTGGGCCTCAACCCTGTGTGCCAATGATATTACTTCCTTGTCCTCCTGTAGCTCTCATAGCTGCTTGAAAATTGACTCTAGAAGGTTTCCCAATCCCCTAGAGTAGCAATTTGAAGATATATGTATGGGTTGGGGGCTGTAGTTGAAAGGTGAGTTCAGTCTCATCCCATTTCTTGATCTGGCATTTTAGCAGCTAAAGTTCAGCACTTTATCCTACCCTGTTTCCTACAGCTTGAAATCTTCTTTAGGGGTGAAGATATCAACAAAATTGATGTGTTTGAGCTGCTGCTCAGGGGTTTGGGCCTGTCCGTGAGCTGTCCCTTTCCCTTCTTGGCACATTTGAGTTTAGCACAGCTTGGGTTAATTAACCATAGTTTCTACGGACCTCAAAGTATGAAAGATGTGGCACCCAAGATACGGACCGTGTGGTGACAATGTTTGAGAGATCCTGACTTCTTTTGCATTTGGGAAACATTGCTTTTCAGTTCCAAATGTAATAGGAAGCTGGATTTAATTAGTCTAATAATAGAATCATAGCATAGGAGAGGGAAAGTATTGTGAGGTTGGATAAAGCTTAATCAGCCAAGATATGGTGTCTGAATCAGGATATTATGATAAAAGTTTTCTTGAGCTAGTGCAGTGCTTCTTCAGCTGTGGGTCCCAATCCCAAATGGATCCCCCCTTAGTTCAGTGTTGGAGTCTTAATAATGACATCTGTTATGCAGTGTTTACAGTGGATTCTGCAGCAGATGCTTCAGCTGTACTTCATAAAAAGGAAAATCAACCTGTTTAGCAATCCTAGCAAATGTTGATTTGTTACCAGTATATGCTTGATTTTTATATCGTAGATACCTATTTACCTAGGGTCATGTAAAAATTTAGTGGGATGGAAGGGGTTGTGAATGGGAAAGTTTAAGCAGCCTGGCTTCTTAAACTTTCCCAAAGTGCAGGTTCTGATGTGTTCCTGTGTAGGTCACAAAATGAAAGGCTTTCCAAATATCCCAAGGTTTGTTTATTCTTTAGGCCAACATTGTCCAGTTACTGTGATGCAGACCTAGGTGGGAGGGGTTTTTAAGTTTTTAAGAGACAGGCATGGTCTTTCCTTCTTTATGTCTGTCCAAGTACAGTCTATGTCAGGAGTATGGAACCTGATGTCTTCGAGGTTCTACAACTCAAATCAGGATGTTAACTGGGGCCCCTTACAGAGAGAGGTCAACCCTCCTGTTCAAGGAGCTCCACTGGCTGCCGTTTATTTTCCGAGCCCAATTTAAGGTGTAGGTGCTTACCTGCAAAGCCCTGAACGGTTTGGGACCATCCTACCTGCATGACCGCATCTCCATCTACGAACCCACGCGTTCACTTCGGTCATCTGGAGAGGCCCTGCTTGTGATCCCGCCTGCGTCACAAGCGCGCTTGGTGGGGACACGAGACAGGGCCTTTTCCGTGGTGGCCCCCCCACTCTGGAACACCCTCCCCAAAGATCTTAGACAGGCCCCTACATTGGCAGTCTTCAGAAAGAACCTGAAGACCTGGCTGTTCCGATGTGCCTTCCCAGATTAGGAAATCTCCAATACCAAGTCCCATAAGCACTTTACTAGAACTAAGATTGCTGCACACCGCACACTGCACTTGCCCTATAATGCCTTATATACCACCTGTCACATCAGCACTTTTAATCCTGTACCCATTACTCTGGCCCGGCCCAGTTTTATTGTGTCTTAGTGTATTGTTTATTGCCTGTTGTTTATTTTGCTTTAATTGTTTTAATTTGCTTTAGGTTTTGTATTGTTATATTGTGTGTTGAGGCCTTGGCCTTTGTAAGCACAAATTGAGTCCTTCGGGAGATGCTAGCGGGGTACAAATAAACTTTAATAATAATAATAATAATAATAATAATAATAATAATAATAATATCAGCCCCATCCAACATGGCAAATGGTGAAGGATGATGGGAGTTGCACTCCAAAGCACCTGGGGGGGGGGGGGGGTCAACATCATGGGAACATTATGCTATTTCTCTGTGAACACACACTTTTGCATAGCCACTCATAGTGGCTATTATAATAATAAAAATGACAATAATTTACAATGTTTGTTTGTTAACTTGAGTGCCTTCAAGGCATTTCTGACTTATGGTGACCCTATCATGGGATTTTTTTGACATGATTTCTGCAGAGGAGGTTTGCTTTTGCTTTCCTCTGAGTCTGGCGTGACTTCCCTACATCTGCCCAGTGAATTTCCATGGCTGAGTTGGGATTTGGACCCAGGTCTCTAGAGTCATAGTCCAACTCTCATCCCACTACACCACACTAACTCCCGCATGTTAACTACTAATTAAATATTGCTGTGGTTCTGAAAGGCAGATTCATTTTACAAGCAACTTCCACTTCAACATCATTGCAAAGCACTGAACTAGAGCTTACTTCACAGATTTTACTTCATAATTTTACCTCAATATTTATTTAGATTACACTGTGTAGCAAAAAGTGAAAAAAAAATCTGTTCCTGGTTTCAAAGTGTTATTTCCTGTTTAAATATGTGTACTTACTTTAAAAGTAATTGTTATACTCCAGAAACTTTGTTTTTGGGACTGCCACAAACTAGGTTGAATTGGTTGAGACTCTTTATGAGATACTCATTGAAAAACTATAGCAAAATGTGCTGCAGATTTTCCGCAAAAACAAAGTTTTTGCAGTTTAATACCTTTTCCATGTTTCTTATTAAGAAATGACATGTCTGACTCGGGAACAAATATCGTGTTACATAGTGTTATTGAGGCAGCCTGGAAGATCAGGACACTGCCCATTAAATTAGAAGTCCCAAGAGCTACTTGGACAAATAGTTTGGTCATATGCATGGCAACTTCCTAAAAGTAGCCTGCTTTAGGATTGGATTTGCTAAAATCATGCTACAAATAATAACTACAAAAGGTATACAAATAAAGACTTGAATCAGTGCGCTGTTTTTTAATTTTTCTATTAGATGGTCCGGACCGTGGCTCGCTATCATGAAGAACAGAAACTTAATGAAGAAAGGGCTAAGAAAGAGGAAGAGAACAAGCTCAGGCGCCTTGCTGCAATGATTGCGAGAGAGATAGAGTACTTCTGGTTCAATATTGAACAGGTATTGTTTTCTTTTTCAGCTGAAAATCAAACAGTCTGGTCTTAAAACACTTTCATCCTTGAATGAGGCTGTAATTAGCAATGTCCTCCACTGGGACTAGTCTTGTGGAAATTTACACCTTATTTTCCACAAATAGTTTACTTCTGCTTATTTTAACATTAATAAATATCTCACCAGTTTATATTTCCAAGCCTATAGATAAAGTCTTTTCCCTCATTCTTTCCATTCTTATAAAAATATGTCCAAAGACTTATACCGCAATGGCATTGTGTCCATTTCTATTATCTCTCCCCCCCCCCCCCCCCCCCCCAATTACCTGTTGCTCTCCTAACAAGCCAACAATTATAAACCAAGAAGAAAATTTGGTTTGCAGTTCTGGCTTGTAGAAAAGAAAAGCAAGCAGGGACGTCAAATTTAATAATAGTAATAGTAATAGTAATAATAATAATAATACACTTTATTTATATTCTGCTTTATCTCCCCGGAGAGACTCAGAGCGGATTGCAGTGTACAGATATAAGGCAAACATTCAATGCCTTTTACACAGTGAACAACAATGAAAAGCCTTCCCCTTTCATCTCTGGTGTCTGGAGGCGATGCTCAACTCCGGCCATGGGAAGGTGCTCTTGTTCCATTTTTCCATGTTGAGGAGCCTGTTGTCAGTAGACATCTCCGATCATGTTTTGCTGGCATGTCTACATGGGGTGTCATTTTACCTTCCTGCTGAGGTGATATCTGTTGATCTACTCACATTGCATTCTTTTGAACTGCTAGGTTGGTAGAAGCTAGGGCTAACAGCGAAAGCTCACCCGACTTGCAGCTTCGAACTGCTAACCCTCTGGTCAGCAGATTTTCTGCAGTTGGTGGTTTAACCCACTGCTTTACCCTGGCCCCAATTGGAATGATCCCCTAAACTAGAGGTGGGGAATTTATGTCCAGATGTTGTTGAGCTGTTTGTTTAGTGGCGGTGATAGTGTTGAAAAGCAAAGCAAATGGAACCAAGCACCAACTTGCAGTGTGAACATACACCAACATTTTCTAGAATCCTATTTTAACATTCTGGGAATGCAACTAGCATATTTTATGGATTATTGATCTTACTAAGATTTTAAAGGTATTTGTCATTAGTCTTTTCCCTAATTAGATTTTTGCAGTTTGAATTGTCAATAGTGCCTCCTCTACTCTCTCCAGTGTCTCTCACTGAAGTCCTAAACATGGAGTTCCTGGTCTGTTTGTTTCTCATACATGTCACATTCTTTGTTGTATTCCTCAGGTTGTAGAAATAAAACTGCAGATAGAATTTCAAGAGAAAAGGAAAAAAGCATTAAATTTAAAGAGACATTCAAAGAGAGGTAATTCTTTTCCATTTCCCTTTTTACTGCAAAGAAGATCACAGTATTGTATTGTAAAAAAAGAGCCATAAAGACATTGTGCATGGTTTCTAGAGATGATTAAATATATAGGCACTTCACCTCATCCCTGTTAATGCTCTTCCTATATTATTATTTTAATTTTGCTTATGTCTTTTTGAGTTTAAAAATGAAAGATCAGCAATAACCATTCATTTTTGGTTTCCAGTTGTATATGTTTTTGTAATTACTCTTATGTATTTCTTTTTAATTTTGTGTTTGTGTTGCAAACTGTCAAAAATGGTAAAGCAAATAAAATGGAATGAATATGCAAAAGGAATAAAAACTTAAATTGGGATGGATAGTCTTGGTTGAAAGGACTATGGGGATACACCATTGCTATCCATGAAAATAAACTGTTTCCATCTTGCTTGACCCCAGTATCTTTTGATTCTCTTCTGAGTTAAGCTTTGTGTATCTCAGTTAAGATCCCTTCTGTGCCTTCCTCCTTTCTGTCACATCTTTGGTACAACATAGTTTGCTGTTATATGCAAGCCAGCATATTTGACTAGAACAGTGGTTCTCAGCCTGTGGGTCCCCAGGTGTTTTGGCCTACAACTCCCAGAAATCCCAGCCAGTTTACCAGCTATTAGGATTTCTGGGAGTTGAAGGCCAAAAACATCTGGGGACCCCAGGTTGAGAACCACTGGGCTAGAATATGGGAAAAGGACTTACTCACATACCACCAACTGGTGGTTTAAGGTAACATCTGAATTGTAATATCTATTTTTATAGACTGGTGTCAGATATCCATGAGAGAAAGTAGAGCACATTCAGAGTTAGATGGGGATTTGGTTACATATGTGATTATAAAATACCAGATTAGTGTGTTGCCATATCTGAGCAAGCCTTGTAAATAATATTGGAGTTAGGCAATACTATTTGTTAGTCATCATAATTCTGAACCTAGCATTGCTGACCATGCAGGAGTAAGTAACATTGTAATCTTGCTGGGCTTTATTTTCAATTTCCTGAGTGAATTTGAACATTCATATATGCTGACCATCTTAAGTGTCTTTAACACTGCATAAAACTCTTTTATTTTTTACAGGTAAAGATATAAGGCATTTAGAAGATTGCCTGCTGCAAAAAGAAGCAGATCTGGTAAGATTCTTTTCCTATCCCCTTTCTCCAGTGAGTATATTGGATTTAATTTATATTTTATTTCCATTTGAAACAAAGTGGGCCAGAGTTATTCCCATGTGAAAGTTTATGGAATACAGTAAAAACATTTATACACTGCCATATAATGCAGTGTAGACTGATACTATGCAGTTCAATGCAGTTGAACTGCATTATAGGTGTCTACCCTGGCCACATGAAACAATTTAAACTGCATTCATTGTATGACAGTGTAGATGGGGCCTTGTATGTTGGACACGGCACTTGTATAGATAGGAAACCTAGCATGTGAAATCAAAACCATTGTTTGCTGGTTATTTTTTTGTTTCTTGGTTCAAAATGAGGATCTTTTATGAAGTTTTGTCTGTTCATCTATGTCAATAATATCTTTGACTGACGGCAGCTCTCTGGGCTGGGTTCTTGAACTGAGATCTTTTCCATTGTCTGCTGCTTGGCCATTTTAGCTGGTCATGCCAGGTATAGAATGTGCAAATGTCTCCTTTTAGAAACAAGTGCTTTACCACTGTGCTGCACCCTTTCCCATAAGATAGAGGGAATTGGGCTGGCCATTGTATTGTATTGATGGTGGCAAGAGGCAAGAGGCTCAGAATTGTTTTTCCTTGGCCAGCTATTAGATTAATATAGAATGTGCAGCAAGGTCTAATAATAGGAAAGGTTAGTTATAGCCTTCATTCTGTCAGGCCCGAGTGTCTTGATGAGTCTTCTAACTATAGAAGTCGTTTGCTGCAAATTCAATTGCAAAACGTAACAAGCACAAGAAATCCCAGCTATGGTGATTTCACGTCTTCAAGTCAGGAACACACCCCAGCTTTTGCCCACTTATGGCATATGACTTGGAGCAGTGGTTCCCAACCTTTTTTTGACCAGGGACACTTGAACAGGGATCACTTGACCAGGGACCACTCTCCAACATTAGTACCAAAAGAGTTACAAATTAGTTTTTGGTCAACTTTAGATTCAGTTCGGTTATTTGGGGTGCTGATTCAGAAAATTGCATTGGATAGAACACATCAACTCTAGTTTCCAATACAGAACATATGCCATCCAGTAGTCGCCATCTGCTTGCCTACAGAAAACCACATTTAATAATCTAGAGCTGTTGTAGTAGTAGTAATCTTTCTTGGGTAGTCAGCCTCTCTCCTCCCTACATTTCTGTTGCCTTGGCACTGGAAGAGGATTTTGCGAGACCACTCGCTCTCGTTGCCACATGGTTTCAAGGCAACGATATAATGCTGAGGCCGTGGACCATATTTTAGTTCTTGTGGACCACAAGTTGGGAACCACTGAATTGAAGCAAAGCATCAGATTGCCAGCATAGGTTGTTTGCACCCTCCTGTTTCCTTTTTATAATGAAATTAATAGGAAGAAATGCTACATTTTGACATTACATTGTCGCATGTTTCTTTGACTGAGGAGCATTGAGAGATACTTTCTCCAAGTTTTACTGTGCTACAAAGGCACTTTACCAAAGAAGACCTCTGAAGCTCTTAATGTGGATTTGATGTACTTACTTACTTAGGCAATCCCTCATTGGCCGAGTAGGAAAGTCTTCCAGGATCAGAATTCTTGTGAGTCTGTAGGTGGCTGTGGAGCCCTATTCTTGATCTGCATCTTCTTCCGCAGTGATGGCATTGGTTTCCAGGTGGAAGGCAGTCTCAGTTGGGGTTGGCTTGACACGCCTTCCTCTTGACACGTTTTGATGTATTTGTGTGTCTTTCAGAGTTTTTGGTCATCTGGAAGAAAGAGAAAAGCGAGCACATCATTGACAGACGATGAAGGTTAGTCATTTCATCTGCAACTCTGCTGTTTTAATTCCAGATACCAGTCTCATCCATTTCCTTTTAAACATGAAGAAACAAGCAGGACCTACAGTGTAACTGAGTTCTCTTGATCCGCATACCCATTTTGCTTTTTCTGGGTTCTTTTCCCTCCTACAGTCTGTCAGAATTCTATGGCCACTGAACATGCTAAATCTTCATTGGACGATTTGGATCCCTTATCCTTTCCTTTGAAGAAATGGCCAGTGTAATATAATTGTGTGTGTTCTACAGTTTTGTTTCATTTTTTAAAAAAGAGACTATTTTGTGAGGTGTGTGAAAGGGCTTTATAAGTACATTAAATGGTCAGTTCAAGTATTCTGGAAGCAGTGTGAATATTCTTAGACTCATCTCAGTTGTTGAGATTTGTGTTTTGTTCCAGTTGAAGATGAAGAAGAAACAATTGAGGAGCAAGAGGCTAAAGAAAGCAGTGTCAATCATCAAACTGAGCTATCTACTTTGGCCAAGGAAGGTGAGAGCCCAAAGTCTTGCACACAGGAAATTCACCTAGAATTGGAAAATATCCTTTCTCTCGTATCCCTCTTACTTGCATTGTCGATCTTCCTGTACATTTTTGCTTTTTTAGTTTTATTGGGAGAATAGCATACAAGATTGTGATTAATTGTTGCTATATTTTTCAATCTTCACTGTGCTTCCTAAGTTCTTTATCACAGATGTGGCATACATAAAAAAGACTCAGTTTAGTTGTAATGAAAGGCGAGGATGCCATTCTCTGCACAGTTCTCTGCTCCCCTGGCTGTTTCACCATCATGTCAGGCTGATAAAGGAGTAGAGCCTGATCTGCATTGCTTTCCTAGCTGAGAAGTTAAAGAGTGAGAAAAGTGGTAAGGAAAGACTGACCAGGTCTTCTGGAAAATGTCCATGTACTTCAGGAAAAAAAACTGAAAGCAGGTGAATGTTGATTTCTTGTTCCTGGTCAGAATCCTCTAATGATTCTCCTCTTTTGCTCCCTCTTTTGTTCACTGGTGAGCTTATCAGTCTAGTTTCATTTGCTATCTCATGTCTTTAAGGCATTGAATAAACGAATGTGTTGTCTGCTCTAGAAATTAAAACCTTAAGCAAGAAACATGTAGTTTTCTAGTCTGTTTCCATTCGCTTGAGTGAGACGATCGCGTTTGGTCTCAGTCTGTTGAAGGCAAGCTACTTTGATGTTTTATTATAATTGTATAAAAGTGCTATAAATAAATAAAATGAGAGGCTTGCCTAGAAGTTAACTTTAAAGGGTCCTTTCTGAAATACCACTTCCTAGTCTCCATCCTCCTCTGCTTTAGTGTTGTATCAAAGCTGTGGCCTAGGGTAAGAGCATGGCTTACCTTCCAGTATCTCCCATATTTGATTACTGCTTTATAGATGGAGTTACCTTTGAAGATGGCTTTAAAATGTAGGTAGTGTGGAAGGCAATGACTAACATGATTATGGGAACCCAGAAAGAGGGATTCCACTTGTGCTGGATGGAGTTGTACTCCAACTGAAGACACAGGTTTGCTCTTTGGTTGTACTCCTGGGTCCTAGTGTTGGCCAGGAGACTATCTGCATGATTAAAGTGAGTGAACCACCTGCGCTTCTTCCTGGTGATGTCTGATCTGAGTACAGTGATGTTTGCCTTGATTACATCCTGTTTGGATTAATGTAACATTCGATATGTGGAACTATATTTTGAAAACTGGTCCAAGATACTAATGCTATAACAACAACAGCAACAAAACTTTATTTCTAGACCGCCCTTTCTCCCAAAAGGGATTTACGGGAGTTTACACACAGAAACAGGCAAACATTAAATGCCTTATAAAGTACAAACTAGACTGTTGTTGTTCAAGGTGGCTTATAACCTTTTAAAAGCAGCCAAGTTCAAAAAAAGAAGGAAAACAGCTTGTTTAGCAAGGCTTGGGAATGCTGATTTGTTATCACTAAATATTTTATTTTTATAACTATTTTATGTACCTGGGGTCATGTAAGAATATTTCGGTTCGAGAGAGGTCCCAAGTGGAAAGGTTTAAGAAGCCCTGACCTAAAGTAACCATGTACTCCCATATCAAACCACTTTTTGAGATCTTTGGGAGAGGCCCATTACTCTTCAGGGGACACAAAGGAGGGACTTCTCTGTGGTTGCTCCCGGATTATGGAATTTCTTTACAATGGAGATTAGGCACACCATCTCCATTTTGTCCTTCCACCTCCTACTTCTTATGATCTGACATATATAAATTTTCATGTGCTAGACTTCTTAAAAAACTATTTTGATTAGAGTGGTGTTTTAAAATGGTTTAACAGTATTTTAATAACATGATTAGTTTGACATGTTTTAACAAGTATAATTTGTTGCACTTTTTGATTTTAAAATTATGTTGGATGTAGAAATACATACATGTGAGAGGCTCAAGAGTGCTGACAAGGTAGATGGCTGTGCAATTTTGCTTCCCTTTTCCCTTGAATGGGAGGAATGTGTTCCTCCCAGTAAGATCTTCATGGCCCAGATATTAGCTGCTTTGGATCTGAGTCCTGAGAGGAGTACCAATCATCACGATCATCATTACCTTGTCAGTGCCACATTATTTCCTCCCAGGCATTTGATGGGATTATTTGAAAAGATCAACCATAAGTTAATTGATTATCCCTATGATTTGTTCTTGCGGGAGGCGTTTTTATCTCTTTCAATTATTAAGTCTTGTATATTTTGACTGTTAGAAGTCAGGAGGTAAGGAAAGAGGAGCTAATGTCAAGGTGAAACCTTTGCCTTTAATAGTAGTTTATCTTTTCAATCACATGTAGCTGAGCTGCCTTTGGATGATTTGATGAAAATGTATGAAGGTGCGTTTGCTGAAAACGTGCACTGGTCAGAGCTGAAATCTGAAGAAGAGAGCAGCGAAGAAGGTATTTTTACTCAATATTTCATTTGAAAATACATTTTAAAAGTCACTGGCTTTTGAAGGACAGGTGCAGTATTCTGCATTTACCCCTGAACTTTGCAAATTGCTGGGTTTTTCCACCATTTATGAAAAGGCCTCTAGGTTAGTGTCATGACAGCAAGTTCTTACGTAGAGATTTAGAATGTTCAGTGATGCTGTCTAAAGTTTGGAAAACCTTTGGCTCTTCAGATGTTTTGGCCTACAATTTGCATTGATGCCACCCAATATTACTAACAGGGATGAAAGAAAATGCAAACCAGAACATCAGGATGGCCAAAAGTTCTCCAACGATGTAATCTAGTAATCCTTACAACAACCCTATAAAGTAGATGAGGGCTATTATCCATCAATTGTAGTTGTGTTGGAGGCAGAGAAAGCTGTGGCCGATTGAGTAAAATCCAGTTTTACATGGGAATTTCTGATTCATGTTTCAGCCATTACTCTGCACTGGCTCCATGGTCTTAGATTTTAAGAAAGAAGCATTAGGGAGATATCTGATACATAACTTGTGATCAGCAAAGGGCTTTTCCTGCCTGATAGGGATTGCAGTAATCTTTGCAGTCCATAGTTTTTCATATCTAATGGCTACTGTGGAAGCAAACATAGTACTAAACTGGCAATTTTCCTGTTACTTTTCCATATAAGGACCATGACAGCCAGTGCATTAAAAAGCTTTAGCTTTTTCCAGAGTCATTGTCGCAATTGCATTGGTTTGTTTATGTTTCATGTAATGCATAAAACATAAACAAACCAATGATTGGTGGGGATTTTTTTTCTTTGCTACTACTGTAAAAAGTAATTTATGTGAGAAGGGTTGACTCGTTTAAGGCTCCCTTGTAATTCCTTTAGCTGTTGGAAATGGAAGAACTAATTAAAGAGGAGAGGAGACATGATGAGGGCCATGTATAAGTATCTGAGGGGAAGTCATAGGGAGGAGGGAGCAAGCTTGTTTTCTGCTGCCCTAGAGACTAGGAGGCAGAATAATGGCTTCAAACTATAGGAAACGAGATTCCACCTGAACATGAGGAAGAACTTCCTAACTGAGAGAGCTGTTCAGCTGTGGAACTTTCTGCCCTGTAGCGTGATGGAGGCTCCTTCTTTGAAGGCTTTTAAACAGAGGTTGAATGGCCATCTGTCAAGAGTGCTTTGAATGCGATTTTCCTGCTTCTTGGCAGGGAATTGGACTGGATGGCCCACGAAGTCTCTTCCAACTCTATGATTCTATCATTCCAAGACAGTGCAGAATGTTGGCTATAGTATTGAATCAGAAAAATGGGGAAAATGTGGCAGAAGGGTCTAACAGTTGAATTGCCAAATAATCGCAAAGAGAATTTCTATAAAATGATGTTTAGATGGCATTTAACACCCTCCACCACCAAATATAAAAAATGTATAAAGGTGCAAATGATAAGTGTTGGAAGTGTGAAGTCCATTAAGGTTCCCACTACCATCTGTGGTGGATATGCAAAAAGGCCAAACAATTCTGGAGTCAAATTCATGAGGTAATCCAATAAATTCATAAAACAAGAATCAACTTCAAGTCTGAACTCACATTACTAGGACTGTTGGATGATCAAATGAAAAAGGAGCATGAGAGAATACTACAGTATATGTTTGCAGTGGCAAGAATTATACATGCTCAAAAAGGGAAAACGACAGAAATACAAATTGGCAGACTGGACAGTAAAGCTGTGGGAAATAATAGAAATAAACATGTTAACAGTGCTGCTGAGGGATGATTCACTGGGCACATTCTTATTAAAATGAAAATCATTAACATGGAAATCATTTTATCAATATATATATATATCTGGGGGAAAGGGAAAGACTTTACATACAGGTCTGGAGACATACATTTTGGGTTATTCATCTGTAAATGTTAAAACAGAAGCGAACAATTTTCTTCTACTTGATAAAAAGTAGAAGAAAACCGTTAAATTCGTAGAGAAACCAACAAAAAAGAAGCTGGAAATCCACTTTAAAAACTAACTTATGTTTATGTTGGTAGTTTTAGATATTAATGCATTAGGGCCAGGCTTTAGCACAGCAGGTTAAACCACCAGCTGTAGAAAATCTTTCAGATCGAAAGGTTGGCAGTTCAAACCCAGGTTGATGTGATCTCCCACCATTAGCTCAGCTTCTGCCCACCTAGCAGATTGAAAACAGTAATGTGGGTAGATAAATAGATACTGCTATTAGCGGGGAGGTAATAAAAGGCACCTGTGAGAACATGCTGCCGATTAGATTGGGAGGATGTCTATGGACAAAAAGCTCCTCCGTGTGGAAGATTGAGCGACAGCACCATCCAGTGGCTGGAGTGGAGCACAGCCTCCAGATGCTGGAGATGAAAAAGATAGGAAGGCCTATACTTCTGTTTATGTATTGTCTGTTAATTGTATAATGGCATTGAATGTTTGCTGTAAATGTCTTCTGTAATCCACCCTGAGTCCCCTTGGGGAGATAGAGTGGAATATAAATAAAGTACATATAGATGTTACTCATATATTATCAGCTATGCAGAACTGATTGTTCCATTTCTTGTTAGAGATGGAAGACCACATATCAGAAAGAGAAGTCCTTCCGAAGGAAGTTATTTTGATTGACTCCCTCCTCAGCATTGACCAGTATAAAGGGGCTGAAAGAGTGGGGCCTACAAAAAAACACGGCAAAGACATAGCAGAGGTGGCAGCTGCAGCAGAAGCACTCTTGCCCAAAGGCAGTGCGCGGATCACAACTGCAGTAAGCATTTTCTTTGGTCCACGTTCAGCTATATCAAGAATTTCCTTTCTGATGTGAAAAGACAACTGCAGCAATGTGAGAGCTCTCAATCCACAGGAGAAGATGAGGTTCATTTTTTGCCCCAGTACGAGTGATCTTGGTTCCTCCTCTCTGTTTTATTTTATAGTAAACAGAAAACTGATCTGGTGAGAGGAGGGAAGGGATCAGAACATATGGGGCAAGGCTGAGGCATGACGTTTGGTTGAGAAATCTGAACTAATCATGTTGACTTGCCAATGTCTTTTTTTGTTGGGCAGGGTTCAAGATCCCACACAATGTCATATCTGAAATATGTGTACAAATCACATGGCCCCATGAAATCACAAATGGGTTTCTAGAGGACCCCCCCCCCCCAAAAAAAACCCCTTGGATAATATGGCAACAATATAGTTTTGCTTTACATGCTTCCAAACCGTGGCATCAGATATGAACTGAGCAAACTATGCCTGCTAGGGCGGATGGAAGATGCTGTCTAATACTTGGAGGGTTGAACTCAACCCGTGTTTCCACAACAAGCCACATTTTGAAAAGCAAAACAAACACCAAAGGGGTGTTAACCTTTCCCCATGCTATCCAAAACTGCAAAAATACTTTTTGGCTGGAGTTATACTTTTAAAATGCATCTTTTCTAACTTACATACAAATTCAACTTAAGAACAAACTTTCAGAACCTACCCTGTTCATAACCCGAGGACTGCCTGTAACTAATACTTTAAATAAAAGAGCTGTAAAACTGTGTTACATTAAATTACATTTGTCTTTGTTTGCTTTTAGTTACTATATTTCAATATTAATATCAAGTTAATACAGAGTTTATGGTATGGTATAACATGAGCTAGGCCTATTTTCAATAATCACTCTCAAGCAACCAGAAAGTACATTTGTCTATCAATCCCCATGCATGCTGGTTAACTTAGACTCTAGTGTATTTCACATTTTTTGGAATAGTTCTGTTTAAACTTGGACATAGTTGGTTAAGAACCTTGTCACATTACCCAAGATTGTTAGCCACAAGCCCCTGAGAAGCCCACATGCAGGGCATAAATGCAGTAGCACCTTCCCACTCATCATCCAGTATTTGGTACTGAGACGCATGCTTCCTCTGAAACTAGGGCCCTTCTACAAACCCATATAACCCAGAATATCAAGGCAGAAAATCCCACAATATCTGCTATGAACTGGGTTATCTGAATCCACACTGCCATATATTCTAGTTCAAAACAGAAAATGTGGGATTTTATTCAGCTGTGTGGAAGGAGCCCCAGAGGTAATATGTAGCCATCATGACTAACCAGCAATTTATAACTGAAGCCTAGAAATCATTCTCTCTCCCTCTCCCCCCGCCCCAGCCTTTCAATTTCTGTAGTCATGTACTTTACTTTTGTTTTACAAAAAGATTCTGGGGTAAGGAAAGAGGTGCTAAATAATACATTTATTTTTAAAAAATAATTTCAAAGCTCTTTTAATATCTTCTAGCAATTGCATTTTCATCTTTTTTTTGCGTATTTTATAGAAATATGTTTTAATATATGTTTTACTGAATATTTTTGTGATGATGTGTTTTTAACTGTGTTGTGCCCCACTTTGAGCTGTGAGGAGAGGTGGGTAAGAAATACAAACATTTTATTTTTATTTTCTTCTACTACTACTACTGCTACTACTACTACTACTATTTCTTCTTATTGGGATTCATAAAACAGCTTGGGGGAGGGGGGCTTCTTGCCTTGATTTGTATAAATTGACTGAAATTACTGAAAGAAATTCCACCATGAAGTAAAGGAAAATCCAAATCAAATCAGTGTATTTTATTGTAGGTGAAATATAACAGTCCACCTCTTTTGTATGGCTCACTTCGGGAGTATCAGAAGATTGGCTTAGACTGGCTAGCCAAACTGTACAAGAAGAATCTCAATGGTATTTTGGCTGATGAGGCTGGGCTTGGAAAAACAGTGCAAGTCATTGCCTTTTTTGCACACCTGGCCTGTAATGAGGGTAAGCCAATCTTTGTGTTCTTTCTGTTTTTTTGGAGATGAATTATTTCAAATTTGAGAGGCCTAGTGTGGACTGGAGTTGGTTCACTAGACAAAATCCATTCTCCGTAGGTGACTGGGGTCCTCACCTTGTTGTTGTCCGAAGTTGTAACATACTCAAATGGGAGCTTGAATTGAAGCGTTGGTGTCCTGGGCTGAAACTCCTGCTCTACATTGGCAACCAAAGAGAGCTTAGAGCAAAACGACAGGTAAAGTATTATATATCTATATTATTTTCCATGTCTGTTATATCTAAATTTATTGCTCTCCTATTATTATTATTATTATTATTATTATTATTATTAATAATAATAATAATACCCTGCTTTTGCTCTCCACAAGTAGGTTCAAAGTGGCTTACATTCAAAGCAACTCAATACAATTTAAAATCTACAAATATACAAACATTAAAGCAGAATTAAACATAAAACCATGTATCCCCACTTTCCCATCTATTAGAATGATACCCCAACTATCCCACATATTTGTTCTTCCCAGAGAAGGAGTTATCTGAAGAAGTACCTAAATGTTTTCTTCAGGTTTGTCCTTCAATTAGAAAAAGTACTGAAGTGGTGTTTTTATCTATCTTACCTATCTATCTATCTATCTATCTATCTGTGGAATGATGTCCAGGGTGGAAGAAAGAACTCTTGTCTGGTGGAGGCAAGTGTGAACATTGTAATTGGCCAGCTTGATTAGCATTGAATGGCCTTGCAGTTTCAAAGTATGACTGCCTCCTTCCTGGAGGAATCCTTTGTTGGAAGGTGTTAGCTGGCCTTTATTGCTTCCTGTCTGGAATTCCCCTGTTTTTTTAGTGTTGCTCTATATTTACTGTGCTTATTTTAGAGTTTGTTTTAATACTGGTAGCCAGATTTTGTTTTCATGGTTTCCTTCTTTCTGTTTGAATTGTCCACATGCTTGTGGATTTCATTGGCTTTCAAACTCTAGCTTGTGGATTTCATTGGATTTCAATCTCTTAAATCAGGACAGTAAATAAAGAGCAACTCCCAAAAAACAGGAATTCCAGACAGGAAACAATCAGGGCCAGCTAACACCTCCCAACAAAGGACTGCCCTAGGCAGAAAGCAGCCAGGCTTTGAAGCTGCAAGGTCATTCAGTGCTAATCAAACTAGCCAGTTGCAACATTTCCACTTGCCTCCAACAGACAACAGTTCTTTCTCCCACCCTGGACATTCCACAGACATATAAACCCCACTTGCCTAGTTTCCAATAGACTCCTCAACCTCTGAGGATGCCTGCCATAGATGTGGGTGAAACATCAGGGGAGAATGCTTCTGGAACATGTCCAGATGTCTGAAAGACTCACATCAACCCTGTGATAGCGCAGTTAGTGGTGGGAGGGATAGCTTTCACTCCCTCTGCTGTTGTTTACCCCTGTTTTAGATCTTTTTCTTACTCTTCACATTTTCTTTGCTATTATAGGAATGGATGGAACCCAACAATTTTAATGTGTGTATCACTTCTTACAAGCAATTCTTCAAAGGCCACCATGCATTCATGAAGATGCAATGGAAATACCTGGTGGTTGATGAGATGCAGCAGATTAAAAACATGACGGAGAAGCACTGGGAAGCACTTTTCAGTCTCCACAGGTGTGTTGCTCATAGAAGTGTATTTCCCTCTGCCTTCCTCATCAATGTGTTCGTTGTTACTCTCAAGGAATAGCTTAGAAAGTAATTGGTTCTTGTAGTGTAAACAATCTGTCCACAAATGTAGTTTTTGTGAGCCTTGTTTGAGTCAGGAACCTATGACCTAAACAATACTTAGGATTTGCAATACAGAAGAAAGTGAAATATTTGGGTATTACAATGTCAAGAAAAAAAAGTTTTATTTCAGAACAACTGCAATAAAATTGTTAGCAGCCAGTCTAACCAGTTGTATGCCATGCTAAAAAATGTATTTGCAAAGCTTCTCTTTAGAGTTGAATTCTGAAACATTGTCAGGTGGAGTAGGGTATGATGGCAGCCATTTTTTGATACCTTGAGCTCCAAATGTTTCTGTTTGATAGCTGTTCAAAACATCATTTGGAAAAAATCTTAACTGGAGTATCTTTTAAAATCAAGCAGTAGTTCAATAGAATTGAGTGTATACCAAGATCTAATAGAAGACACTAAAGTATTTTTATTTAATAGTTCTCTTTTCCCAGTGCTATGATGCACACTACTGATTTTTTTTGTAGAATTTTGAGTTGCTAACATCTCTCCTTTCACAGCCAACATCACTTGCTCCTCATCGATACACCTTTGCACAATACCTTGATGGAGCTTTGGACCATGGTACACTTCCTGATTCCAGGAATCTCTAAATCTTACCTGGATTTCCCTGTGAAAGCTGCCAATGAGGAAAATCAAGATTACTGTCACAAACTGGTTATCAGATTACACCGAGTAAGTCATCTGGTTTGTGTTTGAATTGCATGTCTCACTTTCTTAGCATCACTTTGTTCAATGCTTTTTATTGATGTTCTCTTTGATTTTCTATGCCATCTTTTCAGATGATCCAGCCCTTTATTTTGCGCAGATCAAAACGAGATGTGGAAAAGCAGTTGACAAAGAAATATGAACATGTGCTCAAATGTCGACTTTCAAATAGACAAAAAATGATGTATGAAGATGTCATATTGCAGCCAGGGTAAGAGATTCAGAATTAAGAGTTTTAAAATCTCTGTGTTTTATTGGTGCTTAAATGTCTTTGCTGATCCACAGCATTGTAGCTAGAGAGAAAGTGAGCTGAATTTGAGATGTCATGCCGTACCTGGTCTATGTATATAATGATATGAATTAGTAGAGTGGCAGGTGGGGCCTCACAGATTTAGATGCTTTCCCATGTGAAAAGCTCCCTCATGTAATGAGTATTTAAAGTTGCATATTTTTAAAAAGAATTGGGACACATATCCCTTGGCCCTCCAGATAGTTTGCATTACCACTCCTGTGTACCTTACCACTGACTGTGCTGGCAAAGGCGGATGGGAGAGGGCTTCCGATTCTTGATTTAGGCTTAATTTTGAGAGACCTTGACAGTAGACTATCATGTACTTTGTGTAAACTGTTCTAAATGTGGGCTGGACAATGCTACTGTTAGGTAGATGGGGTATTGGTTAAGCAGCCAAACCCAAAGGGTGCTCACCAACCTATTCCACTTCTTCATCCTGGAAAAAAGTGACCAGTGGGGTGCCATAAAGAGGGCTCTGTGCTGGGCCTTTCAGGGCTGTTCACCATCTTTAGTAATTTCTCAGGTTGAAGGTTTAGAAGGCAACTTATCAAGTTTGCAGATGACACCAAACTGGGAGATAGACCTAATACTCCAGAAGACAGGATCAGAATTCAAAACGACCTTCACAGATTAGAGAGCTGAATGGCCCAAACTAACAAAATGAATTTCAACAGGGAGAAATGTATACTCTTAGACATTAAAAATGAAATGCACAGATATAGGATGAGTGGCAACTGGCTTGAAACCAGTCCATGGGAAAGGGATCAAGGAGTCTTAATAGATCACAAGGTGAACATGAGCCAGTAATGTGTTGTAGCAGCTAGAAAGGGCAATGCAGTTCTAGGCTGCATCAATATTCCTCACCTGAAATAACCGGTTCTGGGCAAAACAATTCTTGAGAGATAAACTGGAGCGTATCCAGAGGAGGGCAGCTAAAAGGGTAAAAGCTCTAGAAACCATGAATCCTTCTGAGGAGTGGCTTAAATAGCTAGGACTGTTTAGCCTCCAGAAGAGAAGGTGGTGAGGAGGCATGAGAGGACCCATGTTTACATCTTTGAAAGGCTATCATAAATAGAAAGGAGGAAGCTTGTTTTTTGCTGCCATGGGTTTAAATGACAGGAAGGAAGATTCCACCTGAAAATGAGGAAGACCTTCCTTACATAAGCTGGATGGCCATCTGTCAGGAGTGCTTTGATATTTTCCTGAATGGCAGAATGGTGTTGGTCTGGGGTCTTTTCCAACTCTAGGATTATGTGACTCTTGTAGCCACTTTGTGTCCATGGTGAAGTAATTTCTTCACCATGGAGCCTTAATTGATACTCCCAGGGCTCACTATCTCCAGAAGGAACACAAAAGAATAAAGTCTGACTGATAGGTGTTTTCTTTTTCTGCTTATAAGAATGATGCCAGTCACACACTTGTGTGTGTGATACACAGAGACCACAGCAAAAGAGGACAGATTACTTACGTATAAGTAGTACTTTGAAAAGTTACCTGTGCATTTATACAATCCAGCTTTCCTCTTCTTATCAGCACATTGGTGAGAACTTTTTATCTACTCTAAGATGGAGATTTTAACTGAAAAGACAGCAGTATGTGTGTTTGAATGAAGGAAAAAAGTTACTGCTAAAATATCTGTTTTTGAGGTTTCAAACAATATAGGTGCAGACATATATTGGTATATAAATGCAGAGATGGCATCTGGAAAAAATGTATCATCTTTTTCCCCCCATTGGCAGAACCCAAGATGCTCTCAAGAGTGGACACTTTGTTAGTGTCCTCCATGTATTGATGCAGCTGCAAAAGATCTGTAACCATCCTGATCTCATAAGCCCTCGGTTCTCCAGTTCTTCTTATGTTCCAGAGACACTGCAATATAGGACTGCTTCGCTGGTCTTAAAAGCACTTGAACACAACATCTGGAAGGTAAGTGAATGGCTTAAAAGAATGTGAGAATATTTTCGTGTTCTGCTTCTGTTTTGTGAGCTTAATGCACCATATCTCCGTCAAGTAATCTCCTCTTCCTGTGAATTAAGTGTGGGTGTCTCTACCCTACAACTAGTTTTAATTGGAGGGCTCTGCTTACAAAGCGGCATCAGGAGATTGCTGTCATTCTCCTTCAGTGGGTAAAACCACTACAGTTGCATCATATCAACTACAGGAGTAATTCTCATGTGTTGGTCCTCTGAATGAGAGCTTCTGAAACTATGGGTTCTGATTACAGATAGGGTCCACTTAGCTGAACATTGGGGTCGCGAAAGGCTCCCCCCCCCTTGCAGAGTAGGAGCTGTGGCATCAGCTGCTTCTGTTGATACACATCATGTGGCTGCCTCCTGCAGAAATCTGGGGTTTGTAGTTTTGAGAGGGGCCTTCAAAATTCTCAGCTAGAGGACTCCTCGGCCTCCCTAAACTAGAAAGCATGTACTGTGAGGAGAAGATTAAAGAGCTGCGTCTGTTAAGCTGAGAGAAGGCTGAGAGAAGGGGACATAAGAACCATGTTTCTATATTTGAAAGGCTGTCATGAGGAAGAGGGTTTGTTTTCTGCTGTGCTGGAGACAGGGACTCAATAGAGCCATGGGTTCAAATGGCAGGAAAGGAGATTCCACCTAAACTTTAGGAAGAACTTATTGACCATAGGAAGAGCTGTTCAACAGTGGGACTCACTGATGAAATCAATTTAACCACTATATTTGGAATGTTCAACAAAATATTTTTTTCTTCGTGGTCTCTGTGAATGCACACATGTGGAGTGACTGTGTCTTCGCACGCACCAACGGAAACTTCCTCAGTTTAAACTTCTCAAGTTTTGGCGGCAACCCTGCCCAGTCCCCGGCAGGGCATAAAAGGCGCATGCTCCGCAGGTCCTGATTTTCCGCTGTAAGGCTCGCTTTGGAACTTCCTCACTATGTCTACGACTCGCTTTAAACACTGCACGCAGTGTTCCCAAAAGATACCGGATTCTGACAAGCACTCTAAGTGCCTCCTTTGCGTCGGCGAAGCTCATATCGCTGTTTCTTGCCATCATTGCCAAGCGCTGACGGCTGAATCTTGTAAGAATCGAGCTCATCGGTTGAGGTACCTTCTGTACCAACAGACCTTGGCACCATCGGCATCATCCGCCCCACCCTCGACATCAACATCGGCGGACCCGTCTTTGGCGCGCCCGGCTGTAGCATCAACCTCGAATGCCCCAGCTCCTTTGGTACGCTCGACATTGGCGGGAAAGAGACCTTCAAAAAAGACCCACTTGACGATGTTGACAGCGTCAAAATCCTTGAGACAGACAAGACAATCCAAACAGCCATGTATGGTGACGACCGAAACTGTACAGGCTCGACATTTGTCTACCACAAGCTCGGTGGCTTCTGCCCATTTGACGCAGTCCATGAGGTCAGCTGCGGCTACGCCGGCATGTTCTACGGCAACGGTTCTCAGCCTGGGGGTCGTTTGGCAATTTCAGAGGGGTCGTGAGGCCGCCTCCTTAGGCCCCGCCCCCAGCTGAGGGCTCTCCTCGCGCGAATTCTCCCTCGGCTGGGCCACAGTCCCGCCTTCCGGCTAGGCTGCGATCCATCCGAGGGCTCTCCTCGCGCGAAGTCTCCCTTGGCTGGGCCGCGGTCCCGCCTTCCAGTGAGGTTGCAATCCAGCCGAGGGCTCTCCTCGTGCGGAGTCCCCCTCGGCTGGGCCGCGGTCCCGCTTTCCGGCGAGGCCGTGATCCAGCCGAGGGCTCTCCTCGTGCGGAGTCCCCCTCGGCTGGGCCGCGGTCCCGCCTTCCGGCGAGGCCGCAATCCAGCCGAGGGCTCTCCTCACGCGGAGTCTCCCTCAGCTGGGCCGCGGTCCCGCCTTCCGGCGAGGCCGCGATCCAGCCGAGGGCTCTCATCTTGAGGAGTCTCCCTCAGCTGGATCGCGGTCCCGTCTTCCGGCTCTCCTCGCGAGAAGGCTTCCTTGCTGGGCCACATTCGCGCCTTCCAGCAAGGCTGCAACACAGCTGAGGGCTCTCCTCGCGAGAAGGCTTCCTTGCTGGGCCACATTCGTGCCTTCCAGCAAGGCTGCAACACAGCTGAGGGCTCTCCTTGCGAGAAGGCTCCCTTGGCTGGGCCGCAGAGTTAGTCATGGGAGTTCTGTGTGCCAAGGTTTGTTCCAATCCATCGTTTGTGGAGTTCAGAATGCTCTTTGATTTTAGGTGAATTATAAATCCCAGAAACTACAACTCTCAAATATCGAGGTCTGTTTTTCCCAAACTCCACCACATTTGGGTATATTATTTGTGCTAATTCTGGTCCAGATCTATCATTGTTTGAGTCCACAGTGCTCTCTGGATGTAGGTGAACTACAACTCCAAAACTCAAGGTCAGTGCTCACCAAACCCTTCCAGTATTTTCTGTTGGTCATGGGAATTCTGTGTACCAAGTTTGGTTCAATTTCATCGTTGGTGGAGTTCAGAATGCTCTTTGATTGTAGGTGAACTATAAATCCCAGCAACTACAACTTTCAAATGACAAAATAAATCCTCCCCAACCCCACCAGTATTTAAATGCGGGCATATTAGGTATCTGTGCCAAATTTGGTCCAGTGAATGAAAATACACCTGCATATCAGATATTTACATTATGATTCATAACAGTAGCAAAATGACAGTTATGAAGTAGCAACGGAAATAATTTTATGGTTGGGGGTCACTACAACATGAGGAACTGGATTAAGGGGTCACGGCATTAGGAAGGTTGAGAACCACTGTTCTACGGCAATGTGAATTGCATTCAAGCGGGCGCATGAGGGCGCAGAGCGAAGACGGCCTCTCCTGTGGTCCCACCAACTCCGGGAAAGTAGCTTTCGGCATTGGCCTCGTCTCAGCCGTCGGCAAAGAAGGCCATGCCCCAAGGTTGCAATCACATCAAGGTTGTTGATGTGATTGCATTGGAAAGACTGCATCAGCTCTAATTTTTTAGAGATGGTTATCATGTTTTCTATGAGTGAGTAGAGGGTGACATATGTTATGTAACTCAAAAACTAGAAACAGGTACCATTTCTGGAATCAGCAGGTCAAATAGACCCCGAAACACGGCTAACATTTGAGGCACCAAAATGTGTGTCAGCCACTGGCCGGTGTTACTGAATGTTTTCAGTTCTGCGGGTGATCAGCAATGTTTAAAACAAATACTCCTACTTTTATTATTAAACTAGCTTAACCGACGTTGCCTGGGTTATTTGAAAAAGTCATTTTTTATTGTACAAAATGCATAAGGTTGTGGGTGTACTACAATTCATATCATACCAGTTTAACCCCAAAAAACTCCATCAGTACTTAAAGTTTTCTCTAGATGTATCATTGGTCGGATTCAGTGTGCTCTCTGGCTGTAGGGTAAACTACAACTGCCACTATGGTGAGCTAGTCCCCTCAAAACGCTCCAGTAGATTGAGTTAGTCATGGGGGTTCTTTGTGCCAAGTTTGGTCCAGGTCCATCATCGGTGGAGGTCACAGTTTCTCTGATTGTGGGTGAACTGCAAATACCCGAAAGGAAGGTCAGTTCCCCTCAAACCCCTCTAGTAATCAAATTTGGGCGTACCAGGTGTACGTGCCAAGTGTGGTCCAGATCCATCGATGTTTGGGTTAACAGTACTCTCTGGATGTAGGTAAACTACAACTCCCACAAATCAATTTCTTTTCTGTGTGGGGGGCTCTGTGTGCCAAGTTTGGCCCAGTACCATATTTATTGGAGTTCAGAATGCTCATTGATTGCAGGTGAACTGTAAATTCCAGTACCTACAACTAACAAATGTCAAGGCCAGTTCCACCCCAATTCCACCAGTATTCAAATTTTGTCATGGGGTATGCTTGCCAAATTTTGTGCAGATCCATCGTTGTTTACATTCACAGTGCTCTTTGGATGTAGGTGAACTATAATTCCTATAAATCAAGATGAATTTCCCCCAAAGACAGAGTTGAAAAGAGTAGGAAAGGGTTTCAGGGAGAGGCAGTGGGCGGATTCATGCAAATTTCACACCAATGGAGAGTAAGAAATACTGGAATGTCTCTGTGGTGGAGGGAACATGTGAAATCTAGGATGAAATGATTCCTTGGGTGGTGGGCAAAATGGTGTTTGGCGAGACATTGGCAGGGGTTGGGCTACATATTCATGGTGCTCACTATAACCTGAAATGTCGATGGAGGGAGGGCCTTTGGTGGCTCCTCAGCACTATGTGTTGAAGCTGTTTGTGGAAGTGGGAGCTTCTCTGTGGAAGTGGGCCATGTACACACATATTTTCACTTTTATTATATTTGCACTTTTATTAGGTATATAGATAGATAAATATAAATATAGATATAAGGTATATAGATATAGGTATAGGTATATAGATTGCTACTTGTTTGACCTTGTAATCAGCTCTTAGTACATACTTGCAAATAAAAAGGCTATTAATATTAACCTCACTCTTAATCTCTAGGTTGCAGACTTAAGTCTCTTTGATTTGATTGGAATCGAGAATAAGATGACTCGCTATGAGATGCAAGTGCTGCCAAAGCAAAAAGTGACCAGGAAACTTATTGAAGAAATCTATACCTCTCCTCCATCTCCCCCCAGACCGAATCCAGTAAAGCTGAAATCAAGCAGGTATATGGAATATGTAAAAATAATCCGCCCTCCTCTACTTCTGGTGAAGTTCTGCTGCCATATTTGAAGTGGGAGGAATATACTGTGAAAATGCTATTGAAAGTACAGCTGAGCAAATAATTATAATCCAGAATCCTGTCCAGGTTTATCATGAACAAACTGCACAGGGACACAGGCAGATCACATCGCCCCATCACACACACTCCATTGCTGTGTAGCAGTTATTTACTTAGTGTGTCATCTCAATCTTGGGACCTGGTTTATTGCTTTGTTTTCAAGGTAAAAACATGAACCAGGCTGTGTTCTTGGTTTATAAACCCTGGGTTGTTTATGAGTGACTAGCCAAGATCCTTAGTTTGGATAACGTTTACACAGCCTCCGTCTGTCTCTTGGTGCTTTTCAGATTATTTTAATAACGTTATTTTTACTTTCTAAAATGAAACACGTACCATAGATAATCACATGAGTCTAGAAATTTTAATCAAAACATTGACAAAAAAAACCTGAGTTGACTTACCCATAAGTCAATGTGACTACTGTACCTTAAGGCTTATAAAAAAAGGAACCATCTCCTTTTCTGCATCGAGTGACAAAAGCTTAATCCATCAAGGAGAACCTAAAAGAAGCACTCTACTATTTTCACTGTTATATATAATAATAAAACTTTATACCCCGCCACCATCTCTCCAAGGGTACTTGGGGTGGCTTACATGAGGCCAAGCCCAATAATTACAACAAAGCAAATATACAACATAAAAATACAGCAATAAAATATCAAAATAATAATACAAAAAACAATACAGAGTAAACACACAATGCAATATAAAACCACAATAATTGGACACAATGGGCAGGGCCAGTTGCAAAGATTATTACTGTTTATTGCCTTTTTGAATGTCTGAGCAGAGAAATGGCAACAGCAGCCTATGATGACTGGCCATCTATGGCAGCATTAATGCTTTCCCCTCAACTTATCCATGGATCATATAAAAATCCATGATTTTGAACACAAATCCTATCCTCAACTTATACATAAGTATACACAGTGCATGCATTAACACAAAGCTTCTTAAAGTTGGGGTTGCAACCCCAAATGGTGGAATGAACTGTGGGGTTTAATAACAACAACAACAACAAAACAACGTTATTTATAACCCACCCTCTTCTCCTCGAAGGGACTCAGGGCAGCTTACAAAGACAAAAACAAAATAGAAAAAAAATAAAACAATTTGCGAAAATTTTAGTCAAAAAAGGGGATGTTTATGGACACAGAAAGAGGAGAAATTGGGCTTCAGGTTGAGAAAAGGAAAAAGTGGTGTGCGTGAAGAAGGATGGAAAAGGAGGGGAATTGGGTTTTGTTTTCAGTAAATGTTTGATTTTTCCACCTATTATACACCTTATTTTCCTGGAGTCATGTAAAAATTTCCCATTTAGAATGAGGTCACAAGTGGAAAAAGGTTAAGGAGCCCTGCCCAAACACATTTTCTAGAATGTGATGTCACAGGCACACACCTTTTTGAGTGCTAATTGTGTTTTTAAATGATGGTAGCTCTTTCACAGGTTTCACCATCTCTCAAATAATGTGCCACAAAGGAAAATTCTGTGTGTGTGTGTTTTTTTAACATAATGTGTGCATGTGCCTGTTGCGGGAGGTAGTAATGATGCCAATCACTGTTTCAGATTATTCCAACCTGTTCAGTATGGACAAAAACCTGAAGGCAGGACCACATCTTTCCCGAGTGCTCAGGTTCAGCGCACTGCAACTACAACTACGGTTGCTCAACAGGGACAGGTGCGAGGAAGATCCCCTATGACAACAGTATCGGCAAATCAAGGTGAGAAAGGTTTTTCTACTCTGGTCCTTCCCAAATGTGCTCAAATGCCAGTGTTCTGAGCCATTAAAATTTTCTGCTTTCTCTCTCCCAACTCCTCTTACTCTTAAAAAAACCCTGAATAGTCACGTTGAAAATATTGAGTTGGTCCTCAAAATACAAGGCATGGCAGTAAAAAAAAACTGCTTCTCCTAGAACCTGATGTTCTGCTCTTACCAGTATTTATCAGGGCATTGAAAAGTGTTTCCAAACTGGGCATGTGGTAAAGTATGCATACAATTTTCTTTTCTGCCAGTTGACATCTCCATGGCTCTAGTCTACCTAAGGAAAAGCACTTTGTGTTTTTCCTGCAAAAGGGTGGGGTGGGGGTGGGGGGGTGTGGACTAGATGGTCCACGTGATCTCTTCTAACTCTAGGATTCTGCAGTGTGAATCTGCTATATGAATTGCTTGTTATACTGGCATGAACATACAGCATATACAGGCAGTCTCCAAGTTACGAACATGATAGATTCAGTAGTTTTGTTCTTAAGCTGAATTTGTATGTAAGTTGGAACATGTACATTTTAATTGTAAACCTTAGCCAAATACATATAGCTTTAGATAGTACAGGGGTCTAAACTCCTGTGGTGTTTGTGTCTGTGCCCCTTTTCAGAAGATTTCACCTCACTTTCTGTCCCTATGACAATGGGATTTTGAACAAATTGACTTGTTGTGGAAACAAGGATTGGTGAGAAAGCTTCAGTGGGGACACCTTTTCCCATGATAATAAATCTTCCAGGAGTGAATTCACTTCCCTAGGGGTAGATATTTCCTACTTCCTGTGTTCTGAACTAGGAGTCATTTGTAAGTCATGTGTTTGTAACTCGGGGACTGCCTGTAAAATAAAAATGGAGCCTCCCAGAGACAAAGGTGTTAGCTTGACCTAACCACAGCTCTTTCTTGTGGATGTCTTTATGAGACATGTTGCTATGCTACCTCACACTATAACAATTACTGTATATTGAGGCTGTGCTAACTGTTCTAAGGGCAATGAGAGACAACCCATAGTTGTTGTTTTTTTTGAGGAGGGGGGTCCTTTGAAAACTTGTTCTAACCGGAGATATTCCCCATGTTTCATTTTACTTGAGCCTTCTGAAAGTCAATAAAAAACAGATTAACTTTTGCTGGAACCATTTCAATTTGCAACACAGATAGTGGGTTATATGTTTGAATTATTTTCTTTGATAAAACCTTTTTGTGTGAAGAAAGCTGTCAAGTGGGTAGCTGTGGGAACTATGTCATGTCCTTTCTTCAGAAGGTTTCTAATGTGCAGGAAGGATTTGGGCACCAGGTCTCCTTATTCGACTTGTTTCAGGAGGGTTTTATTATATGCCTTTTCTGAATATGCTTTGAAAGGAAATCCCTGAAGACAGCAAGCTTTATTTGTTTTGTCTTAGAGCTGAGATGTGGTTGTGAAGACTCTGGTGTCTACATTTTTCTTTGATTGTCTGTAAAAGGCTTGTTTTGGACAGAGTTCGAAACACTCCCCCCGATATTCACACAAATGGCTTTGCAAACAAACTAATAGTCTCCCAAGCTGTTCTTGCCCACTGCTGCAGTGTCTGTTTTGTTAAATCACACAGAGCAGCTCGCTTCCAAGGCGAGTTTGTGTGTTCGTGTATAATGTGTGTATAACTGCCATTTGTATTTGTGTAATGAGCAAATGAGTCATAATTCATTGAGGATGAAGGTACAACCTCAGTAACACGATCAGTATTTAAACTCCAGTCTGTGAAACAAGAGATTTTCCTTCCTTTACTTAGGCTGAAAGTTTTTGAAAAGTACAACAACTCCAATGCTATAAACCCTTACAAATTGGGATTGACTCTAATATGCTTGCACCACCCAACCTTATTGATTGCAGCCGCCGTCGTATCCTCCTCCGCAGCATCACAGTTTCAGACAACTCAGGCTTCCATCAATGCTCCTCCGAGACAGCATCCGGCAGTGACCTTCACCACAACAACTAGCCCAGCCCATCCTGCAAAACAGCGGGCTCACCCCACTGCCCAGGCGTTGCAAATAGGCCAGGCTCAGCCACAGGCCCCCCCACACACCATTCAACAGAGTGTGCTGCCTCAGAGGCTGGTATTAACCTCTCAGGCTCAGGCACGGTTGCCTAGTAAGTGCCCGTCCCCTCCCCTTTCCAGGTTTTTCCCATCTTTGTATTTTATTTTTATTTTATTTTTAAAAAATTCCCTGAGGTTAAGTTATAGGCACCCTAAACATGTGTACAGAACTATTTGTTGCAGTGGTTTGGTTCTCTCCCTGCTCCCCAACTCCACCCAACCCTTCACTCTTAAGTAGCTTTGCTCACTATTTTACTTTGCTTAATTGACCAAGGAAAACATCCACAAATTGGATGAGAAAACATAGTTGAAAACTGCTGTGGGCATACATTAGTGGTGTCAACTTAATCTCCTAATTGTTGCATGTTTCCTCCACTGGCCAGGCTCCCTTTGGACCCAGAAACCTTTTTTAATGCTCTCCTTTTCCTAATTTGATTCTCTTTCTTTTTGAAAACACTAACCTTATCCTGCTAAGAAGGCTTCTTGACTTTCCTTGGAGGCGAGCTGCAACTTTTGGCAAAGTGGGTAGGGTGGGGATAGAAAGAGTTGGTTTTGCTTTAGAGTGAATGTGCGCTGCCTTACTAGCATGTCTAGAGAATACTGAGCACTGATGTACTAATGTTTTAATCTCTGGGGGAATGAACTGCCTTTGCAAAAGCTAAAAGTTGAGCGCCTTGAATCTCAAAATTTTGGATAGTTTTTCTTTTGAAGGCTAAATTGAAGATCATTGTCTACAGATGCTAAAAACTTGGATTAATATCCCCTTTTTATCAAAAATAATTTTATGGGTGAGTTTTTAGTTTGGTTTTCAGCAATTGTGAGCTACCTGAAGGATGAGGTATACATCCTCTTTAAAGAAACAAACAAACTGGTTTGAAAAGTATGTGTGTACAGAAAATAAACTTGTCACTTTGAAAATCCATTGTAAAATACTTTCAATGGTGTTTGATTGCATCAAATATGCCAGTATTGCTGTAGTTTGGTCCATAACTTAACTGTTTTAATTTTTATTACCTTAAGATCAGAATATACACAAAATAAAAATTAACCCGTTTCTTTAGCTGTATTTAAAAAAAACTGACACATTCACTAGCAATCCTTGTGAACTTCTTGGTATCTCTTGCATTCTCCTGGGTTTTGCTTTTGAAAAGGCAGTGGTGGTCTGACCTTCATGACTCTTTACTCTCCCAAGTGTCACATGAGTTATTTCAGGTTACTCTTGCTGCCTGTAAAAGTGGAAAGGTAACGTCTCTTCCTTCACTTCACCACGCGTTCTACATTTCAAACAATCAAAAGAAAGCAAACATTTAATGCCATCACCAATATCAAAGCAGTACCTGTAGAACTTTTATATGACACTTTCCCCCGCTGCACTGCATATGTTTCTGCATGGGGGCGGCTTCTGCATCAGTCCTACTAACCAAACCAAAAGACAAAACCCCATCTTTGGAAGGCAGCCCCTCCCCTTTAATTGCATTTCTGTCCCCACAGGTGGAGAAGTGGTCAAAATAGCCCAGCTGGCTTCAATTGCTGGAGCACAGGGCAGAATCGCTCAGCCAGAGACTCCTGTGACACTGCAGTTTCAGGGCAACAAATTTACTTTATCTCATAGTCAACTTCGCCAGCTCACTGCAGGACAGCCTCTGCAGCTGCAAGGTACTGTTCAAGCTCATTTCAGAATGAAGTGTTTTTCATCATGTTTTCTAGGGAGAGTTCAGGCCTGGTTTACTCTGGAACACATATTTTGATCTTTTTATTTGTCAAAAGTGTACTTTTGGGACTAAATTCACTTTTCATCTCAGCATTGAGTAGACCAGGACTTCTTAACTGTTTTCCACTCATGACTCCATTCCACCCAATACATTTTTGCTTGACCCAGGTATATAGGTAGATAAAATGGGTATAAAATCAAACATTTACTGATAACAAATGAGTAAATCAGCATTTACAAGGCTTGCTAAACAGGCTAATTTTATTTTTTTGTGTACTACTGAAGCATTTTCTGCAGACTCCACTGTAAACACTGCACCGTGTTGCTAAAAGATCCATGTAAATGGGTGGCCTTCAGAAACCTTTTCCTGTTACAAAATTTTTCATGTCCCAATATTGGGTTCAGGGTGGCCCCTTTTGCTGTCAAGACTCACAGTTTAAGAAGCAGTGGTGTCCAACTACAATCCCCCACTGAAATGAGGATTGAAGTTGAATGCATCTTCACACCTATTTATTAGTTCTTGTTCTAATTTGCTACTATAATAATAGTAGTAGTAGTAGTAGTAGTAGTAGTAGTAATAGTAATAATAACAATAATTGAGTATCGTGGTTTGTATAAGATGCAGGTCCTGACCTTTAAAACTTTATATGGCAGGGTCCATTGTATCTTAGAGACCGTCTCTCCTTCTACCATCATCGGAGGTCGCCAAATATTAATTTTAATATTTGTATGTATGTGTTTTATCCTGTATAATTTCTGCTATGTAAATCGCCTGGAGCATCTCGGATGGAGGGCGATTAATAAGAAATTAAAGGTGATGATGATGATGAATAATACTTGATTTATATTCTGCCCTCTCTCCCCAAGGGAACTTAGGGTGGATCCAGACATACAAAGGCAAACATTCAGTGCCACCATAGAACTGACAAGTACCAATATAATAATCCCAGAAAAACCCCACATGTGAAATCAACATTAGAACTTAATATCACTAAATTAAACAAAACGTAATCTAACAAAATTATATAATGACATAAAATCTGAACATAAAGTATCCACATTGATTTACAAAAGCCAACTAAAGTTCACAAATTTATGTGGGTTGGTTGTGTGGCCAATGATGGTAACTGGGCTAACATGGACTAGCAAAGCCCGGATACAATAATAGTTCTCAACTAGAGGTCCGGTAGTGGTCTCTCATCGTCTAATCTTCCTCCTCTCTATATGCTAGTGAGCAAAAGTAAGTCTTCAGTTGTTTTTTGAAGGAAAGAAGGGAGGGGCCTAGCTTTATTTATTTAGGGAGGGAGTTCCAGAGTTGGGGGCGAGCATGGAGAAGGCCCTCTCTCTTGTTCCCACCAGCTGTACTTGAGATGGGGGTGGAACCGGACTGGAACTTCATAGTCCCTAACTGTTGACTGTACTGGCTAGGGCTGATTGAAATTGCAACCCTACAAGTTCTAAGAGGTCCAAGTAAACCATGCAGATTTCAAAGACCAATTTTCTACCCTCCCAAGCTTGTAGTAAAACTATGAGAAAGCCACCGTGGTATCATGTTTTGAGTGTTGGGCTACAGCTCTGGAGACCCGAGTTTGAATATCCACTCATCCAGCCACGACAAGCCACACTCCTTCAGCTTCAAAGGAAAACACAGCCACCTCCCTTCCCACCAACAAATCTTGTCAAGAAAATGCTGTCATAGGATCTCCATATGTCGGAAATGACTTGAAGGCACACGATAACAAGCGAGACTGGCTATTTCAGAAGGAAGGCTAGTGCCTTGTTTTCAAGAATATTTCAAGGCTTGCTTTTAACAATTCGTTTCATAGGAACTTAGCACTGTTCTGAGCAAGGTTGTGGTTACTCTTTTCCCCCTAAGCTGAAGGGGAAAAGATGTCCTTCATGGAAGAAAGTCTTTACTTTTAAGAGTACTGAATTGAAAAAAATATTGCAGAGCAGTCTTGCGGATTGTATATTTAATAGTAGGGAAATGGCATTTTGGAAGGTAGGGTACAAAGATCATTCTTTTATCATTGCTATGATGTTTTCTGCTTTGTCTAAGGTATAAGAAGGAAAATGAACTAGGTCAGGCCTCTTCACTCTGTAGCCCTCCAGCTGTTTAAGCCTCCATCCCCCAGAAGCCCTTGCCAGCTTGTTCAATGGTTGGGAATTCTGGGAGCTAAACCAGAATACCTGGAGGACTGCAGGTTGAAGAGGCCTAGTTTAGCTTAAGATGAGGCTTTGTTTATTATTTTGGATTACCATTGTTATATTTGTATGTAAATTACTATAAATTGTACATGGCAGCACTAGTGTTTTGGGCTGTGTGCTGATTTCTCCTTCAAGTTTATGACTTCCTCCTCTGTGATTTGTACAAACCAGGCAGTGTCCTGCAGATTGTTTCAGCTCCTGGGCAACAATACTTACGGCCTCAGGGCCCAGTGGTCATGCAGACAATGTCTCCAACTGGGACAGTTCAAAATGCTCTGAACACTTTAGGAAATCAGCACCCGGCCACCTTGCCAGCTTCTGCAATTACACAACAAGGTAAGGGATTTTCCATATATGTCTGACCTGCAGAGCACTTTAAAGGAGCAGGCCTGAGTTTATATGCCCTCTTTTGCTGTTCTGGGAGTCTCTCTTTTCCCTGTCCTGACTACAGAGTATAAGGCAAAACTGTTTCTGTGAGAGTCACTCTCATTGATTCATAAAAATAGAAGGCACCAAAGGATCTATTCTAGGATTTCCAAATTAAAGCATTCTCATATCTCAGTTTAAGGACTTCCAACAAAGGAAAGTCCAGTACCATGGGAGGCATCCCATTCTACAGTGGAGCAGCTTTTACCATCATGAATTTTCTCCTCTCGTTGGGGTGGAAACTTTTTTCTTGCATTTTCAATGCATGACATTTGTTTTATCACTTTCCACTCAGCCCAAGCTCTACCTTGCATTCATAGGATATAGGTCATTTTGTCCAAGTGCTAGGAGCCATAAAGCCATTTCTGGCATTTGCTGATTCTGCACAAAATATTTCATGTGACCATTGGGGTGTAAATGGAAGTGGGCATTTCTGATATTCTTTTACAGATTCTGGCCAGGAAGCCCCCTAAAACAGCACTTTATCGAAAACAAAACAAAAACCTTACTGTTTTGTATACAGCAGTGGTCCGCAAGAACTCAAATATGGTCTGCGGCCTCATGGTTACTACATCATTGCAACGAGCTCAAATCGTGGTTGTGGGACCAGGCATTTGGACAGCAGGCTTAGCAGCAATCACAGTTGATGTATGTGGACTGATAATGGACAGGCTTTGGACTAAGTCCCTGAATATTGAATCAAATTTGGATGCGGCCATATTATTGTTAATAATGTTTTAACTGCCTATTTATCTTTAATGTTTTGACCAATGCTTTAATTGTGTTTTATTTATGTTGTGTGATGGCATCGAATTGTTGCCGGTGTAAGCTACCCTGAGTTCCCCCTCGGGGGTTGAGAAGGATGGGGTAAAATAAATAAATAATAAACGAGAGCAACTGGTCTCGCAAAACCCTCTTATAGTGCCAAGGCTTATTAAATATGGTTTTCTGTGAACGAGCAGATAGCGACTATGGGATCGCATATATTCTGTATCAGAAACTAGAGCAGATGTGGTCTATCCAATGCAATTTTCTGAATCACCGGGACTGTGGCGCAGCTGGCTGGGAGTCAGCTGCATTAAGATCACTACTGACCAAAAGATCATGAGTTCGAAGCCAGCCCGGGTCGGAGTGAGCTCCCAACCAAAATTGTGTAGCTTGTTGTCGACCTTTGCAGCCCGAAAGACAGTTGCATCTGTCAAGTAGGAAATTTAGATACCACTTATGTGGGGAGGCTAATTTAACTGATTTACGAGGCCATAAAAATCTCCAGAAAGTAGGGCTGGGTAACCACGGAAAAAATTGTTTCTAAACTTGATTCGTTTTTAGGGAGGTTTTGCGTTTCGTTTTTTAAAAGAATTCCGATTTTTTTCTTTAAAAAAGTTTGAAATATACGAAATTTCGTAAATTACGAAACAATTACGAATCGATTCGTTAATGGCGGACGCGATTGCGCAATACGCTAAAAAACCCTCCAAATGGGACAGGGGGAACTTCTGAAGCTTCCCTCTCCCTCTGTTGTTGACTGTTGGTGTGATAATTTATTTTTTTATCACTGATAAAACAAACAACAACTATAAAACTTGCACCAGACATACGGAAATAATAACGAAACAATTTCGAAACGATTTTGAACCAATTACGAAACAATTACGAAATAAATTGAAAAATTCATTTTGATTTTTAGTTGCTCCTGCATGGCTCAATATCAGATCGTAAGCTAATTTAAATACGAATCAATAACGAATTACGAAATTAACGAACGAAACCGCCCAGCCCTACCAGAAAGTATGCAAAGAATGAGGAAATTACTTCATCAGTGTCACAAATGGACGGTGAAGCGACAGCTTCCCTGGTGGCCAGAAGCTGAATGTTAAATAGCCTCTGAGTGTCTGTCTATATATGTTGTGTGTCTATGGCATTGAATGTTTGCCATGTATGTGTACATTGTAATTCGCCCAGAGTCCCCTGCGGGGTAAGAAAGGCGGAATACAAATACTATAAATAAATAAATAAATAAATAAATAGGCACACAAAATAACCAAACCGAATCTAAAGTTGACCAAAAACTGATTTGTAACCTTTTTGGTACTAATGTTGGGAAACACTGGTATACAGTTACCCAAATGTTAAAAACTAAAGAGCACTGACTGCTATGCAAATAAAATAAAATAAGAAAGAATTGTCCCTCTCCCTGTATCCATGAATTTTCCATCCATGGATCCAAAGGGCCCTTTGAAGGTTAATGGGACCCTCCATGAAAATGGTTTGGCATCCCTGCTCTAACCCCACAATCCTTGAGTGACACTTTGACATCCCCTCTTTGGCGAAGAAATCAAACTGTCAAAGTTGCTAGCCAAAAACCCAATAGAAAGCCAGAGGTGGGATAGGTCACTCTGCCTTTTCCTTCCCATCTTGCTTTTTTTATGGTGACTATGAGACCTCCCCTCCTTGCCCCCCTGGCATTGAAGCCAAGCAGACTGGCAGAGGAGGCTGCATCACTTTTCCATCAGCCTGAATGTAGTTCCTTCTCATGTTCTGAACTACGCAAATAGGCAAACACAAGACTATCCTGGGAAAATCCCGGTTACATTTTTCTGGGGTTGGGCAAATTGTATTTTGTTGGAGAGGCCTCTCATGCATAAATGTGCAGCAATGTCAAAAGAACATTATTATTATTATTATTATTATTATTATTATTATTATTATTATTATTATTTGATATGCATAAACTCTTGGTTTATTTTTAAGCGTGTGTTCCAGGTCGAGCAATGGCTGCTAATTTAGCATCGGGGGACGCAGGTTCAGTTTTAAAACCTGGCCTTATACATGGAGGACACTCACAGGTATTCACATCGTTATGAACTTAAGGATCAGTTTAAATGAGCAGATTTTCCTTAAAACATATTTCATTTTCTCTCCCTAGCGTAGCAGTATTGACATCCTTCTAAATTTGTACTTTTATATATGAAAAAATGTTGCAAAACTATGTTGTTATTTTGTATACAGTATAAATAAAATTTGAAATCGATTCCACTAGTTATGAAGGAAAGGGAGATTATAGCAAACTTGGAAAGTTATGTAGAGCTGATGTGATCTATCCAATGCAATTTTATGAATCAGCACCCCAAATAACCAAACCGAATCTAAAGTTGACCAAAAAAGGATTCATAACCCTTTTGGTATCAATGTTGGAGAGTGGTCCCTGATCAAAGTGGTCCCTGGTTAAAAAAAACAACACAAAACCACTGTTTTAAAGGAATCTGAACAATTTATAATATTCATAAAGAAGAAGTGAATTGTTAAAATGAATTGTTAAAATGTTGGCATGATTTGAGATTGAAAAAAATAAGGTAATAGGATAGAATGAAGGACCTATCTAAATTTATTGATGGGGTTACAACATTTTTCTCACTTTGTGTCTTTGATTTTGAAAGTCTATTTTAATCTTTTTTATTATTGTTTTGCAATTGGGGGGGGGGTGTTAGCTTAAACTGATGTATATAAGTCAGAGAAGGGAAATTATTGTCTTTATGAATTTTATGACAATACTTATACTGTTGAAGAAAATAAACAAATAAATATATAGATGTTTAAAAAGGATTGTGATAGTTGCAGCAAGGGACATCTAGAGGTCTCATGGCTCCTGTCCCCAGTGTGGCTGCATGAATCAGCCCTAATTTCTTGTGTGTTATGCAAGAAAAGCAGTCCCGTTGGATGATATCCTTGGAATTGCATGTCTAGCCCAATCCTACACATGTTTTCTTAGAAATAATCTTTACTGAATTTGGTGGAATTCCCAGGTACATAGGTTTAAGATTGCAGCCAAGTGAAAAGCTTGTAGCTGTTTCCATTGTTGTAATAAAGAATTAACATCTTTCTTGTACTATGGCAAAGGAGTCATATGAAGAAAAAAACAGACTTCTAAAGGAGCGCCTGGACAGGATCTTTTTTTGCAACGAGCGCCGTTGTTCCCAAGCTCCAGTTTATGGTGCAGATCTCCTTAGACTTTGTTCTTTGGTGGGTGACAGGAAGAGTCACCCTCGGTCTTCCACGACATCTAGCAAATGGAGATGGGCAGGCTTTGCCAATTGTTGCCTCTTACATAATTCCTCCCAGGACCATAGCGATCCTCTGCAAAGACTAATGTGGATCCTGAAGCAGCAGCAGGACTCTCTGCGAGATGCTGTTAATAGGTGATTTGTAACTTATGCTTATATATTGAAAGTTAACTTGACTAATGGACTTTCAAGGTATCCCCCCTCTTGATTCTGGTATAGGGGGATGGTCTGTATGTTTCAATAGAACGCATGGAAGTGAGAAGTGTTAGAGTGGGTTTCCCAGGTAGTGGTCAGTGACAATCAGTTTTAGTTGTATGCTACTTGCCATGCATTGGTTGGAATGGGTGACCAGGACTCTTTCTTTGATACTCCCTGCTTTATTCCACAGTTATGGAACTCATCCCCATCCATTTGCTCATCATAAAAAACAGCCTCATGCAGAAGTGAAGAACCACAGACCCCAAGACCTCAAAATGGACATGGCTTCATACCCATAACATTACTAGTTTGCTTTGCAGTAGTCTTTCTCTTCTGAAAGGTTGAAATATTTCCCCTAAGACAGTGGTTCTCAACCTGTGGGTCCCCAGATGTTTTGGCCTTCAACTCCCAGAAACCCTAACAGCTGGTAAACTGGCTGGGATTTCTGGGAGTTGTAGGCCAAAACACCTGGGGACCCACAGGTTGAGAACCACTGCCCTAAGAGTTCATTATTTACAGTAAGAGCTTTAAGTATTAAAAATATTTTGATATTTTAGGGCCAACTTTTTATCCCATCCACTGGTTCTGTGGCTTACTGGGTTGCTATATAACAACTACTTTATGTGCTTGATTCTAATGCTCACCTTTTTTGAGCTTCCCAGAATTAGGGTGCACATTAGATTCTTGTAATATAGTAAAACATTTTGGGGGTCAGGGTTTTGAAAACAGGTGTGCATTAGATTCAATGGCGCATTAGACTTGAGTAAATAGGGTTAATTAGTCTTAAGTAACTGCAACATTCTTGTTTGATTTCACAGAGTACTCTGCGTTCTACCAGCTGCTGTGGCTGCTCCTCCATCTTTGCATGTGGCAAAGATTCCTCCGTTGTATAACCATAAAATGAAACAACTCAGACACCATTTGAGAGAAAAGGCAGCTCCCTTCTTGCACCAGCTGCACCAGTTCATCACTCCACAGTTTCTTCAGTTTCCTGACCTCCGATTAGTGCAGTATGATGCAGGTAGAGAAATATATTTTTAATCTTAATGTGGAATTATGTGCAATTGATCACTGAATGGCCTTAGATCTTGAACTCTAGATGGAATGTTTTTAACCTTTAAATGTATTTTATTTCTACCTCGTGGTCTCTGTGAAATTGCACATATGGTAATAATTCTCATGCATGCGTAGCAGCTCGGACCCTATAATAATCTCTCTATACCTTTAAGGCTATGGCCCCACCTGTCCTCCCCATAGTACATATAGGACACAGGTGTGGCTGTAGTACCAGTTCCTTTTTTCGCCTGTGCAAGCAGCAGCGTTAGGAACCCTCTCTCTATTCCATTCATATATTCTGGTTTTGACTTGGTTTGTTTTACTACTCTTTGAATTTACCTCAACTTGGATTTTTTGGACTTTGACTTTGAACTGTTTGACCACCCTTGTTTGCTGCCTGCCTCGACCTAGGACTGTGTTTGACCATTTTCAGGCCAGTATGTCTGTAGCACTTTCTAAAAAGTGCACTGCTTTTGGGGGGAAGTTTCCTGCTTCTGACGAGCACACTCTGTGGCTTTTGTGTTTGGGGGAAGCTCATAATGCTCAAACTTGTGTTGTTTGTCAAACCCTTACCCCCCAAACTAGAAGAAGCCGACAGGCACATTTAAACAACTTACTTTATGAGAAGCTGCTTCTCCCTGCTGCCTCCCCACACCAAGCGGCTTCAGAACCGCTGCCGGCAGCTGTGCCTTCCTCCTCCACACCTCCAGCGCGCTCTGTTTCCCTGGCAATGCTGAAATGCCGCCGTTCTAAATCCCCTCGTGGAACTTCGCCGGGGAAGGCTTCCGAAGCTGCCGCTAGTGTACTTGCTCCACATCCGGAAGGACAATGGTAGAGCCAAGAGCCTTCACCGGAAGTGCAGCCTTCCACTTCCGCCGAAGCGGCGCACGCACTCTGGAGAGCCGCGCAAGACAAGCGCACGGGGGTGGCCTTGCTCCCCTTAGAGGATGCAGCCCCCCCCCTACACCAATGCTCCCTGTCTCTGCCCTGCCCTCCTCAAGGGTAGCAGTGGAGAAGCATGGGGCCAGAAGCGTGGAGCCTGCCTCTGGCAACATTGCCTCCACAGCCCCAGGAGGAGCGACGGGACCATTCTCCTCCTCCATCAGCCCTTCCATCAGGGCCTTGGCTGAGATCCAGGTCAGGCTCCTCTGGAGCATTTTCCTGTTCTCCTTACTCCCAGAGCCCATCTGTGTACTTGCTTCCATATGACTACAACACTCCACCACAATCTCATCACCAGATGGATCTGCCTGTGCATGATCAATCTCATCATGCCTATAGACGTATCCAGCCGTTATTTTCTGAATACATCCACTATTCTCCTGGTGGCAGAGTGTATTATGTTGGCCCTCCATGTTAACCAATTCATGAACGCCAAGCATCGGCACCAGCCTCTGCCTGCTGCAGCAGCCCTGGCACCACCCCCGGTGGCAACAGCTGCTTCATCAGACCATGACTCTGATGATAAGTTGGCCTCCTTGCAGGCCACTCCCAAGCCTCAAACCTTTTCTGAGGATGCAGAGCCAGCCACGAAGGAAGACACATCTTCTTTTTCTGCTCTAATGACTCGATTGACAAGAGCCTTAGATATGCCAACTCCAAAGGTCCCAGATGTGGTGTAAGATCCACCCTTCTCTTCAGAGCAGCAGGATGAGGATGTGCTTCCAGCGTCAGCTTTGCCTTCACTTCCTTACCTGATTAAATTGGCCAGAATACCTGACCTTCCACCAGCTACAGTGCCTCCTGTGTTCAGACACTATGTCGCCATGTATCATATCGATCTTGCTCAGGTACAATGGGTGGCGAGGCTACCTAAACCGAATTCTGTGGTGGTTGATGTATACCATGGCAAGAATTCAAAGAAAACCCTCACCACGCCACCGGATAAGGATGGCAGGAGAATGGAGGCCTTTGGCAAGATGGTCCACACAGGAAGAGGCTTTGTGGCACGCCTTGCTCATTATGGAGCATACATGGCTTGTTATTAACATTTCTTGTGGACAAAGTTGAAGCCTTACCTGGAACTTATCCCTCCAGACCAGCAAAGCCTGCCTAGAGCATACCAGCAAGAGGCCCTGCTCTTAGCCAAGGCACAAAAGGACATGGCCAAACATACAGCAGAGACAACTTTGAGATTTTTTGCGATGGCTACTGCAATGCGCAGACATGCCTGGTTGAGAACATCGTCCCTTTCTGATGCAGGCAAGGAACTGCCTTGTCGTGATGATACTTTGTTTAATCCGGATACAGATTCCAACCTCAAAGAGAAGCAAGAGGTGCGGCAAGCAGCCAACAAGTATGGCTTTACAACACCATCCTCTTCTTAGTCAAAGCCGCGATGGCAGCCACCTCCTGCTACCACTCGTCACTCCTACACAGAACAGCAGTCCTTCGCGCGAGCATGTTCTCCATCAACAAACAGGCAGTCCCAATCAGGGAAGTCTCGGCAGACTGGTAAGGGGAAGCCTCTGTCCAAGCCGAGATGCCGGTTTTGAAAGCTCATTGTCTTCCTCTTCTTTGAGCACAACCTCTGTCCGCGTGGTGCCTCAGTCTTTGGGTAACCCTTCAACTTCTTCGTCCTGCACTGCTCCCATACAACCACCCCCTGTGGTTTATTTTGGGGAACGACTAGCACCGTTCCTTCCAAAGTGGCGCTCCATTACAACGGACGCATGGGTCCTGGATGTAGTCCGCAGGGGCTACGCCATTGAATTTAAGTCCACCCCAGGGGTGGGCCGTGTCCGTACCACTCCTATATCTGAGGTCTTGTTGGAGGAAGTGCGTACCTTGTTGGAAAAGGGAGCCATTGTGCCCCTCCATCCAACTTTTTTTCCTCAGGCATATTTTTCAAGGTACTTCCTTGTCTCCAAGAAGGACAGTGGCCAGCACCCTATTTTGGACCTGAGAGGCCTCAACAGGTGCATCCGTGCACACAGCTTTCGCATGGTCACACTTTTCATACTTCTCCCTCTTCTCTCTCGGGGAGCCTGGTTTACGACAATAGATCTCAAAGATGCTTATTTTCACATCGCCATTGCATCCGAACACCATTGTTATCTGGCATTCATGATAGGCCAGGATGTTTTTTGCTTCCGGGTTCTTCCCGTCGGCATTTCAACTGTACCACAGGCATTTACTAAGTGTATGGCGGTGGCGGCGGCACATCTTCACCTCCAGGGCATCACCGTGTTCCCCTATATTGACGACTGGCTTTTGGTCGCCCAAATCCGAGAAGATTTTCTCTGGTACATAGATACTACGTTATCTCTCTTGCAGGACCAGGGCCTTGTTGTCACTTAGCGCATCCGTTACATTGGCGCCATCCTGGACTCCACAGTTTCATGAGCATTCCTGCCAGAGGATCGTTACCAAGTTCTGCAGTCTCTGATTCTTCACACCTTGTACAAACGCAAGGTGCCAGCCAGCCATATCCAGTCGCTCCTCGGTCACATGACCTCCATGACAGAAGTGACCCCACTGGCACGTCTTTGGCTGTGACTACTGCAGTCTTCGTTTCTTCACATCTTTCATCCTCTTCGTCACAGCCCTCGCAGAATCCTCACTGTCCCTACAAGCGTCCGGAGCTCCTTTCGATGGTGGCTGTGCCATGCCAATGTCTGCTGCGGCATGCCATTCTGTCCCCGGCAGCCAACTGTGCATGTTACGACAGATGCCTCTGTGCAGGGCTGGGGTGCCCATTTGGGAGACCTTGTGGCTCAAGGCCGATGGTCCCAGCAAGAAGCCACGAACCATATAAATATTTTGGAGCTACTTGGTGTCTTCAAGGCACTCAAGTCCTTCGAGTCTTCCCTACAAGGACAAGTTGTCCGGCTCCTCACAGTCAACACCACCGTGGGCTGGTACATGAACAAGCAAGGCGGCATCCACTCCTGTTCACTGCTTCGGCTCATGTTGGCCATATGGGACTGGTGCGTTCTCAGTAACATCCACCTCACTGCCATTTATCTGCCGGGAGAGGACAACACCCTAGTCGACCAACTCAGCAGGCAGTTGCCAACGACGCACGACTAGTAGCTGCACCTCGACGAGACTGCCGCTCTCTTCCGTAGGTGGGGCTGGCCCACCATCAATGTCTTTGGATCACCACAAAACGTGAAATGTGGCCTGTATTGTGCCAGACTTCCCCGAGACTCTTGCCAAGGCTGTCTTAGGGACGCCTTCGAGTACAGTTGGCACAATCCTCTCCTTTACATGTATCCTCCGCTTCCCCTCCTGACAAGGGTCCAGGTGAAGATAGATGAGGATGACGCGGACTGCATTCTGGTCTTGCCATGGTGGCCTTGCCAACCATGGTTCGCCTCTCTCCTCACCAAGTCTGTAAGGGAGTTCACACGGCTGAGCGACAGGCCGGATCTTCTGTCCTCTCACTCCGAACAGATGCTCCATCCAGATCTCCATCACCTCTGGCTGACTGTGTGGCACATCAGGGCCCGCAGCTCTCTGTGGCAATGACAACTATTCTTAATACAGCCCATCGGGATTTCACCAAGACTTCCTATGCCGCCAAGTAGAAGCATTTCTCAGACTTTATCAAACAGCGGATCCCTTGTCTGCCTCTACTCCGCTGTTGCTGGAATTCCTGGCATCCCTGGCAGTGGCTAGGCTAGCTTACTCTTCTATCAAGTGTTACCTAGCAGCCATTTTGGCATATCGGAAGAGGGAGAACCTTCCATCTTGTTTTCGAGATCCACTCGTTCAACTTTTTTTGCGAGGCTATAAGAGCATTCGCCCACAGGTCATACCTCTGCCTCCAGCTTGGCAGCTCGACCTGGTCCTCTCGGCTCTGCAAAGAGCACCTTTTGAGCCTATGTCCTGGACTGATTTAGTTTACCTCTCATGGAAGACTGCTTTTCTTGTCACTATCATGTCAGCTCGCAGAGCTGGTGAACTGTGTGCGCTCTGCGCAGACAAGCCTTATATTAGGTTCTACGCAGACAAAGTCGTTCTGCATATGGACATTTCTGCCAAAAGTGCCTACGATGTCAGGAGGGCTTTTGCTTTCTATTTGCATAGGACAGAATCCATTCAGAAGTCTCCAAGACTTTTTCTTCAGTATTGGGCAGACACTGCAGGCCTTCCTGTTTCGTACCAGCGCCTTTCAGGCTGGATCAAGTCTACTATACGCTTGGCGTATCAGATGGCCTGGAAAGACCTCTGGCTACAATCAAAGGCTACTTCACAAGGGTCATGGCCTTGACAATGGCGTATCTCAGTGGTCTAGATGAGTTCTGCAGGGTGGCGACCTGGGCAACTCCATTAATGTTTGCCGCCCATTACAAGTTGGACATGCTATCCAAGCGGCACGCCTCCTTTGGAAGAGCTGTCTTGTTCTCAGCCATGGCATGACACCTTGCAGGGAAGGCATGACACCCGCCATCCAGGGTATGTAGTTTGTCAGTCTACCATATGTGCAATTTCACAGAGACCACGAGGTAGAAATATAGGTTGCTTACCTATCACCTTGTTTCTTCGAGAGGTCATCTGTGAAATCCACACATCTCCACCCTGCCTCCCTGCTGAGTGTCATGCCCCAGCGAATCTGCCACTGCATGGCAGAGGAACATAGCCTTAAAGGTATAGAGAGCTTGTTATAGGGTCCGAGCTGCTATTCATGCGCAAGAATTACTACCATATGTGCGGATTTCACAGATGACCACTTGAAAAAACAAAGTTACAGGTAAGCAACTTATATTTTTTCTTATTATGTTATAATTTTAACCCAGACTATTTCTAGATGATTTTTTAAATGTTTTAAGGCACTGTCTAGGTGCCATTTGTAAGCCGCCTTGAGTCGCCCTCCGGGATAGAGAAAGGCGGGGTATAAATAAGGTAAATAAATAATAAATAAATATATTTTTTAATGGCTGAATCTTAAATAACCCAGAAACTGGATGAATGTGCCCTTTAACGCTCTACTTTTTCTGACATGTAGGAAAATTGGAGGCCCTGGCAGTCTTGCTTCAGAAGCTGAAGTCAGAAGGACGCCGGGTGCTGATACTGTCTCAGATGATTCTCATGTTGGACATCTTGGAGCATTTTCTGAATTTCCATTTCCTCACGTATGTCAGGATTGATGAATGTGCGAATCAAGAAGAGCGCCAGGTAAACTCAACCACTTTCCCCAGCAACTGCTATACAGAGGCATCCTGGACAGAGGTCTGGTACCTCTGATATAGGAGAATATTGACCCAGTTCACTTTTACAGCCATGTGAGTTGGTGATCTTGCAGTAATGAATTCCAATTTGAAGAAGTACTTTAGTTTTTGCTTATCCCTAACAGTACTCTTGTTTTTTATTGATTGATTGGACTGTTCATGTTTTATCGATCTGCTTTCAATTGTTCAAACCATCTTTGGAAACATTAATTGAAAAACCTTGTATGTGTTTTAACTACGGTTTTTAGAGATCAGTGAAATGTGCTTTTCACTTGGTTGCTTTTCAGAATGTATTAGAACGTTTTAGAACGTATTAGAATGTATTAGAACGTTTGTAGCCATGGGGGCATTCTTTTTAAAAAGAAAACTTTTTTGAAAAATGGAAAAAAATGCTGTATTAGCATTCCTTACAGATTGAAAGCCATTCTCAGGATGGCATGAGGAGCAACCCAGCTCTGCTTGGTTTCTCCATGTGCTAAACCCAATCAGCAGGAGCTCATGTTCCTTTTCAGTTTTTGTCTGTGGGAGCTCCTCATTCCTCCATCAATTTTTATCCTCCTGCTTAACCAACCTTTCTTTATTAAACTGATAAATAGAGGTCACAGAATCCTGGGGTTGGAAGAGGCCACAAGAGCCATCCAGTCCAACCTCCTGCCATGCAGAAAAAACACTATCAAATCATCCTCAACTGAAGGCCATCCAGCTTCTGCTTAAAAACCTTCAGAGAAGAAGATACCCAAGGATGCTAACAACTAAAAATGATGTTCAACAGGGACAAGTGCAAGATACTCCACTTAGGCAGAAAAAAATGATATGCAAAGATACAGAATGGGGGATGCCTGATTCAGCAGCAGCATGTGTGAAAAAGATCTTCACATCCTCGTGGACAGGAAGGTGAACATGAGCCAACAATGTGATGCAGCAGCTTAAAAAGCCAATGGGATTTTGGCCTGCATAAATAGGAGTCTAATGCCTAGATCCAGGGAAGTCATGCTACCCCTCTATTCTGCCTTGCTCGGACCACACCTGGAATCACACTGTGTCCAATTCTGGGCACCACAATTGAAGGGAGATGTTCACAAGCTGGAATGTGTCCAGAGGAGGGTGACTAAAATTATCAAGGGTTTGAAGAACAAGTCCTATGAGGAGCGGCTTAAAGAGCTGGGCATGTTTAGCCTGCAGAACAGAAGGCTGAGAGGAGACATGATGAGGGCCATGGATCAAGATGTGAGGGAGAGAAAGTGATAGGGAGGAGGGAGCAGGCTTGTTTTCTGCTGCCCTGTAGAATGGGATGTGGAACAATTTATTTATTTATTTATTTATTTAGAGGTTTTCTATACCGGCCTTCTCAACCTCGACGAGGGACTCAGGTCGGTTTACAGCATATATAAAGTACAATCATATAAAAGAACAACAGGTACAAATCATTACATATTAAAATAGTACAACACAGTACAATTAAAAACATCATCATTACATCATTACAGTTTCCTACGCCAAATCGTCAATCCAGTCAAAGTCATAGTCATTCTCATAGTCACAGTTCATCATAATTCATCACAGGGAAGGTTCTAGGTTCAGTCCCCGAATGCCACATTCCAGAGCCAGGTTTTTAGTGATTTCCTGAACGTCAGGAGGGAGGGGGCAGATCTAACCTCTAGTGGGAGGGAGTTCCAAAGCCGGGGAGCCACCACCGAGAAGGCCCTGTCTCTCGTCCCCACCAACCGTGATTGTGAGGGTGGTGGGACCGAGAGCAGCCCCCTCCCCAGAAGATCTTAATAGCCTTGATGGTTCATAGGGGAGAATCTGTTCGGACAGGTAAACTGGGCCAGAGCCGTTTAGGGCTTTATAGGTCAAAACCAGCACTTTGAATTGTGCCCGGAAGCTGATCGGCAGCCAGTGGAGCTGGCGTAACAGAGGGGTCGTATGGTCTCTGTACCCCGCCCCTGTTAGCAATCTGGCTGCCGCACGTTGGACTGATTGAAGCTTCCGGGCAGTCTTCAGAGGCAACCCCACGTAGAAAGCCTTGCAGTAGTCTAAACGGGATGTAACCAGAGTGTGGACTACCGTGGCCAAGTCAGACTTCCCAAGGTACGGGTGCAGTTGGCGCACAAGTTTTAATTGTGCAAAAGCTCCCCTGACCACCGCCGAGACCTGGGGTTCCAGGCTCAGCGATGAGTCCAGGGTCACTCCCAAACTGCGAACCTGCGCCTTCAGGGGGAGTGTAACCCCGTCAAGCACAGGCTGTAACCCTATGCCTTGTTCGGCCTTTCGACTGACCAGGAGTACCTCTGTCTTGTCTTGATTTAGTTTCAATCTGTTGTCCCTCATCCAGTCCGTTACAGCGGCCAAGCACCGGTTCAGGACTTCAACAGCCTCCTTAGTAGCAGGTGGAAAGGAGTGACAGAGTTGGACATCATCTGCGTACAGGTGACACCGTACCCCGAAACTCTGGATGATTTCTCCCAACGGCTTCATGTATATGTTGAACAACATAGGGGACAGTACTGAACCCTGCGGGACCCCACAGTACAACGACCGCGGAGTCGAGCAGGTGTCCCCTAATAACACCTTCTGGGGGCGCCCCTCGAGAAAGGACTGGAGCCACTGCAAGGCAGTACCCCCAAGGCCCATTCCCGCGAGACGTCCCAGAAGGATACCGTGATCGACGGTATTGAAGGCCGAAGAGAGGTCCAGCAGAACCAACAGGGACACACACCCCCTGTCCAGTTCCAGCGAAGATCATCCACTAAGGTGACCAAGGTACCATGCCCTGGCCTAAAACCAGACTGCGCAGGATCTAGATAATCTGTGTCTACCAGGAACTCCTGGAGTTGCGAGGCTACCACACGTTCCAGGACTTTGCCCAAATAGGGGAGATTGGAAACTGGCCAATAGTTGTCGAATTGAGTGGGGTCCAGTGATGGTTTTTTCAACAGCGGTTTTATAACAGCTTGTTTTAAGCTGGCTGGAATGATGCCTTCCCAAAGGGAGTCATTAACCACCACCTTTACCCACTCTGCCAAACCCCCTCTGGCTTCCTTTACCAGCCAGGATGGGCAGGGGTCTAGGATGCATGTGGTTGGCCTCGCCTCCCCAAGAATCCTGTCGACATCCTCGAGTTGAACAGATTGAAACGAATCCATCAAAATTGGACAAGAAGGTGCTCGTGTTACATTCTCAGAGACTGCCGTGGCTTCAAACTACAGGAAAGGAGATTCCACCTGAACATGAGGAAGAACTTCCTAACTGAGAGAAAGCTGTTCCTCAGTAGAACTCTTTGCCCTGAAGTGTGGTGGAGGCTCGTTCTTTTGAGGCTTTTAAACAGAGGCTGGATGGCCATTTGTCGGGGGTGCTTTGAATGCGATTTTTCTGCTTCTTGGCAGAATGGGGTTGGACTGGATGGCCTACGACGTCTCTTCCAACTCTAGGATTCTATGATTCTATGATGCATATTCCACTGTTGAACAGTTCTTAAACACTTTAAAAAAAACCTACAATGAAATTGCAGAGAGGAACAGACACTCGTTTCACCTTCCCAACACAGAGGAGTTTTTCTTGCACAACTGCAACACTATCTGTTTTTTTGTCTTGAACAGTTCTTACCAAAAGGAAGTTATTCCTAATGTTTAGGTTTTTCCTGCAATTTGTATCAGTATGAAAGATTAAAATACAGTCAGTTTAAAAATAATTTAAGCATAATGTATTTTAAGAACTGGCCCTGTTACCATTATTCTTGGTGCACAAAATGAAGCATATGTATCACATGCAGTGGCTCAGGGCTCATTTTATGGCTTCCCAGGTGCAAAACAGTTTTCAGTTTCTTTCAAAAGTGTTTTGGCACAAAGTTGTCTCAAGCTCTTTCTAGACCACATGTATCAAACTCAAGGCCTGGCGGGCCAAATCTAATCTGCCATGTCATTTCATGTGGCCCTCCAGATGCTGGACTACAACTCTTGTATTCCTCACCAAAAGACCTCATGACTTGAGCTGATACGAGTTAATAAATAAATAAATAAATAATAATAATAACTTTATATTCCACCCTATCTCCCCAAGGGGGCTCATTAACATCTGGAAGGCTGTTTACTCAGAAAGATGGTGTTTCAATTTCGATACAAAGCTTGGGAATTGGAGGTCTAGCTTTAAAATATCCTTTAAATCTTTCCCCAACCTCAGAGCCACAAGGGCTATCATCCCCATCATCCCCAATCCATCTGTCACATAATCAAAAGTAATGAGACTTGTCGTTCTGTAACATCCGGGAACCCAAACTGGCTAAAAACTAAAGAGCAATGAGCACTATGTAAAAAATATTTTGTCCTCTGTATCCATGTATTATTTGTCCATGGATTCAATGGCCCTTTGAAGGCAACCATCAGGGTGATGTGGTCTTCCAATGAGCTTCTAAGCAATGTGTGTGTGTGTGTGGGGGGGGGGGGGGGGGATTTGTGACATTTTTATGGTCTTCTGGCCCATTTTAGTCCTGGGAGAAAACTTAAAACAAGCAAGTGAAACAGAAGTGACAAAAAGTCTCCCCATGCCTCCAGCAGCTCTTTGTGGGAGGTGTGCAGCTGGGTATTGGGTCCCCCAAATCTCCTGGAGTCCCCAACAGGTACCTATATCTGCCAAACTTGATAAAGTTTAGTCTGTCAGAGTAAAGATAAGTTGGTCTGCTAATTCTCCACTATTCTGTTTGATTTCCACATTGGCCATTGAGGAAGGGACTTCCCTCCATGGCCAGCATGTCAATACAAAGTTGCAAAACATAAAAATCCAGGTTCGTAGCTTTCATGTTGTTGTTTACAAGGTAAGTAAACGACTCCTATAGAGGACATTGGTTTTCAGAATGATTATCATGCATAATCTTTGGCGACTCATCAGTAATGCTAACACCTTGTAGTCTGTGCTGGTTTCACTTGACAATTTTCTTTCTCTTGTCTACTCTCTTATTCTGTTTTCTGGTCAAGGAGTCGATGAAAATGTTCAACAGAGACAAGCGCATCTTCTGTGCAATCCTTTCTTCACACAGTCGCTCCACAGGTGTCAATCTTGTTGAGGCCGACACTGTTGTGTTTTATGACAATGATTTAAATCCTGTGATGGATGCAAAGGCCCAGGAATGGTGTGACAGGATTGGCAGGTGTAAGGACATTCACATCTACAGGTGATGCCTGCAAACTAGTTGTTTTGGAAATAGAAGACAGACACATGGGCACAGAGACAGAGCTGTCAGCCTTTTTATTTCTTTCTTGATGTCAAAATATGTGAGGTCTCTACCTCTTGTTTCTTTGTTTTGCTACCCACGGTTAAGAACTCCACAAGACATTTGCCATCTCATTCTGCTGCTTTGGTGGCCCAGGTGGAAGCAACCATGCACAACAGCTAAGGTTCTACTTTTAAAACATATATTGTGTACATATGTACACATACACACATCAGAGTTCTGTAAAATGTAGATCCTCTCAGCAAGGAGGTAGCCTTCCGTTTTTGTTTTGTAGCTCATAGCTGGGAATGTAAAAGAAGCTTTCTATTGTTGTGTTCTAAGATTTACTGTATCATCTGATAAAACGATTATATCCTTGAACAGTCAGTTTCATTTTAGCCGGAACTTCATACTTCCAGCAGAATTTCCTCCCCTCTCCTTGGACGTTCAGTAAAAATTGGCTTAGTCAAGGTTGACATGCTGTTCTTATGTTCTTTTTCAAGGATTTTGCTGATATTTCTGGTTTTTATTTTCTTCTTCTTCTCTAGGCTAGTCAGTGGGAATTCGGTAGAAGAGAAGCTTTTAAAAAATGGCACCAAGGATCTCATCCGCGAAGTAGCAGCTCAGGGAAATGATTATTCTTTGGCTTTTTTGACACAGGTATAGTCATTCTTTTGTTCTGCTTGCTTGAAAACTTTCCATACCTTTTTGTGTTAGGTCTTTCCGAGCATAGACTTCTGAGCCTTTTGATGTAGTCTAGAGATTCACCTAGAATCATAGTTGGAAGAGAGCTGAAGAACTTTGAATTGGCTTCAAAATGGAAAGTTTTCTTAAACAGGATGATTCCTTCTGTTTTCTTCCCTAAGAACTGTGTATGAGATGTATTAGTCTTGGGAAAACAACAATAACAATCATTTCCCCTCTTCACTTTAACTAGCAAACGATCCAGGAACTCTTTGAGGTTCATTCTCCAATGGAGGACTCTGGCTTCCGAGTGAAAGCAGAAGAGTTTGTGATGCTCTCACAAGAACCATCTCCAGCAGAAACCATTTCTCCCAAAGTAGCAAGGCCTTTTATAGAGGTAAATAAGCATGATGCTTTGAATAGAAATTATAGAATGGCAAAATATAATTACATGGAAATTAGTGCTGCTTGTGGTTGTGTGTCCTGCCTTTTAACGTTTTTGAATTGTTTTGTTCTATACATATTTGTAAAGTATTCATTTGTGTAATACAATGCTCCTTTTCATTGTCTATATGATTGATGATGCAGAAGAGACTTTGCCCCCAGATCCAAGAGCCTAGGTTGTCTTGGCAAAGAATATTTAAAAAACAAAAACAAAACAGGTTAGATGCACAGCTGTTTCTGAAAAAAACAAAACCTTGTGTCTTTGAAGGCTCTCAAAAGTATCGAACGTGAGGAGGAAGAGGAGTTGAATACACGTGTGATGGATACTGAAACTGAATTGACACTGGAGCCTTTCATTTTGGAACTTGACAAGTCCCAGTATTTGGATGAGCCTTCTCAGCTGCAGGAGTTGGTTGCTGTCGTTGATCAGGTATAACTTAGGTTGCTTTCCATTAACAGTTGAAGAGAGCCTTTGACTAAATAGTATTATTAGTACTGGGTTGCTGTGAGTTTTCCGGGCTGTATGACCATGTTCCAGAGGCATTCTCTCCTGACGTTTCGCCCACATCTATGGCAGGCATCCTCAGAGGTTGTGAAGTCTGTTGGAAACTAGGCAAGTTGGGTTTAAATACCCGTGGAATGTCCCAGGTGGGAGAAAGAACTCTTGTCTGTTGGAGGCAAGTGTGAATGTTGACATTGGCCAGCTTGATTAGCATTCAATGACTTTGCAGCTTCAGAGCCTGGTTGCTTCCTGCCTGGGGGATCCTTTGTTGGGTGGTGTTAGCTGGCTCTGATTGTTTCCTGTCAGGAATTCCCCAGTTTTCCAAATATTGATCTTTATTTGCTGTTTTGATCTTAGAGTTTTTTTTAATACTGGTAGCTAGATTGTGTTCGTTTTCATGGTTTCTTCCTTTCTGTTGAAATTGTCCACATGCTTGTGGATTTCAATGGCTTCTCTGTGTAGTCTGACATGGTGGTTGTTAGAGTGGTGCAGCATTTTTGTGTTCTCAAATAATACTCTGTGTCCAGATTGGTTCATCAGGTGCTCTGCTATGGCTGGCTTCTCTGGTTGAATCCGACTGCAGTGCCTTTCATGTTCCTTGATTTGTGTTTGGGCATTGCTGCTGCGTTTGGGGCCCCCTATGTAGACTTGTCCACAGTGGCATGGTATACGGTAGACTCCTGCAGAGGTGAGAGGATCCCTCTTGCCCTTTGCAGAACGTAGCATTTGTTGGATTTTCTTAGTGGGTCTGTATACCTTTGTGTCTACAGATACCTTTGTTGGGAGGTATTAGCTGACCCAGACAAGAAACAATCAGGGCCAGCTAATACCTCCCAACAACGGATTTCCCAAGGCAGGAAGCAGCCAGGCTTTGAAGCTGCAAGGCTCTTCAATTCTATTCAATGTCATCTATTGCAACATTCGCACTTGCCACAAACATGCAAGAGTTCTTTCTCTGAGGATGCCTGCCATAGATGTGGGCGAAACATCAGGAGAGAATGCCATACAGCCCCAGGAAACTCACAGCAACCCAGTGATTTCGATCATGAAAACCTTTGACTGCACATTATTAGTACTATTACTAATTATAAAGTACCTAAAATGTTAAGCATTGTTGTTGACAGAATGGACCTGAAAAATGCTTTGTTGACCTACTTTTGCCCATGCTACATTGAATACCCTAGTCAAAAGCTTTTTAATTTAAGATTTAGTAAATTCTGGTGAAATTTCTAATAACTTCTTTGTTAGATAATGACTTCTCTATATTTACTTTCAGCTTACCCCAATTGAAAAGTATGCCTTGAATTACTTGGAGTTATTTCATGTTTCTACCGATGAGAGTGAACTCAAAGCAAATGAGGTACTGTGTGTGTCCTAAGAGAGAATGCAGTTGGAGGAGAGTGATAAAACTCTCCTGGATTTTGATATGGTAGCATACAATTTACTTCCTGTAAGAAGTGAATAGACAAAGGATTAAAAAATAAGCCTAGATTTTTTTTATCAATGGACCAGACAGTTTTCATTGTGATGAGGGATGGGAGGGGGAGACAAAATGAGAAAGGGGATATCAATCACTGTAAAAAAATATTGTGAAAACAAATCTATCATAGGTTATGATATGATAAAATAATCACCAATGTATTTTAATTAGAATCTATAGTGAGTAGCTTCCTAAAAGCAAAATACAGTCAGGAAGTAAATTACTAACTTGGAAGTCATCCTACTATAATTCTTTGAATTGTAATAAAGTCTAATGTGCCATGGCTTCTCATTTTTGAATAGTCTACTGCTTTTGCAGTATGAGGGGTGCTTTACCTACACAGGCACTGCATTGCATTTCATACCTGTTGTTCAAAATTATGGTACTCTGGTAAGGAGAGAAATCCACACACAGTGAACTGTCATGCAATGTATATAGAATCAATAATGTGAAGTTATTGAAAAATTAACTACAGGCAAATATCCAACTTATATCTCCTAGTTATAAACAGAATGAGATGACAGAAAGTGAGAGGGAATCTATTCCTGAGAAGGGAAAATCACTCATGGAAGAGTTATTATGAGGGGGAAAGTGTCAAAGTCCAATTGTTACAGAGGCAGAAAGTGAGGTGAAATGTTTTGAACAGGAGCATAGGCAGCAAAACAAACACCACAGGGGTGTTCACCCTTCCCTATGCTATCCACAACACACACAAATACGCATATTAGTGGGCTGAAGTTACACTTTAAAATGTGCCTGTTTTAACTTACATTCAAATTCAGCTTACGTACAAACCTATAGAATCTACTTGGGGGATTGCCTGTAATTACCGTATATACTCAAGTATAAGCCGGCCTGAATATAAGCCGAGGCACCAAATTTTACCGCAAAAAACTGGGAAAACGTATTGACTCGTGTATAAGCTGAAGATGGAAAATGCAGTAGCTACTGGTAAATTTCAAAATAAGAATTTAGATACCAATAAAATTACATTAATGGAGGCATCAGTAATTTAAATGTTTTTAAATATTTACATAAAACTGTAATTTAAGATAAGACTGTCCAATTCTGATTAAACCATTATTCTAACCTTCAGTGTAAATGTGCTTATGTATCCTTCCAATAATAATAGAGTAAAATAATAAATGTAATAACAATAATAGAGTAAAATAATAAATGTAATATAATAATAATAGAGCAAAATAATGTAAATGAAATAATAATAAATAGAATAAAATAAAAAATGTAATAAAATAAGAATAATAACGGAGTAAAATAATAAATAACTTTGCCTTGAGTATAAGCTGAGGGGGGATTTTTCAGCCTTTAAAAAGGGCTGAAAAACTCAGCTTATGCACAAGTATATACAGTACATTTAAAACTTGGTCAGCTATTTACTTCCAAGTTTTAAAAAAATATCCGAATGCATCGCTATTTATACGGAAATGCTTGAGGTAGATTGCATATTTTGGCCAAGATCAGGATCATAGCAGGCCCTGAGGTTACCAGATCAAAACCGGAGACCTATGGACAACTCCTTATGATGGTACGGGAGTTGGCCCAAATGTTATCATTAAGTTTTACACATTAATCATCAACAATAGCCTAGCATGGACATTGGCAGAGCTTGAAAATTCACTACCTCAGGTGTTTTGGGACAACGCTAAAGACTGAATTGGTGTAGCTAATTAAATTATTTCATCCATGGGTGAAAAACTTTGGGCCCTTCTATTTGATAATAGGCTCCAAATGCAATCAGCCACAACCACATGCAAGTTGTAGTCCATCGATGTCTTGCAGACTACACATTTACTTCACCTTTGGCTTAAATATTCACTCAGGATGTTTTCCAGAAACACATTCATACAAATATAAATATATATAAAAGCCAAGCTTATCTGAATTTCCTGAAGATGGGTAGGAAACTTCTAGCAGTGTACAAAAAATCCTTGGAAAATTAAAAGCATTACATGAAAATTAAAAGCAATTGTGATTCTCCAGCCTTAAAAAGTGCTAGGTATAGTATCTTTACACAGTTTTGGTGATGGTTGATTCTTTTGACTTACAAGATGGACTAGAAGGCGCGCTTATGAAATCTGCAGATAGCACTAAATTAAGGGAAATAGCGAATACCACCAGAGACAAGATAAGAATCCAAAATGACCTTGAGAAATTGGAGAGCTGGACCAAATCTAACAAAATGAATTTCAGTAGGGATACATGTGATGCACTATGCGTAGATAGGAAAAGGCATGCACAAATATAGGATGGGTGACACCTGATTTGAAAGCAGTCCATGGGAAAAGGATCTCAGAGTTTTAGTAGACCTCAAGCTAAACATGAGTCAACAATGTGATGTAGTGGCTAAAGAAGCCAGTGCAATTCTATGGTTCATAATCAGGAATATTATGCCCAGATTGGGGGAAGGAGTAGTGACACTTTATTCTGCTTTGGTCAGACCTCACCTAGAATACTGTGTTGAGTTCAGGGCACCACAGTGATATTGACCAGTTGTAACATGTCCAAAGAAGGACAACCAAAAATGATGAAAGGTTTTGAAACCAAGCCTTATGAGGAATGACTTATGGAGCTGGGTATGTTTAGCTTAGAAGAGAAGACTTGAGAGCTGACATGGTAGGCTTCTTTAAATACCTGATTGGATATCATAATGAAAGTGTAGGGGTTGGTTTCTGCCATTCCAGAGAATAGAACAAGAACTAGTGGCATAAAAACATAAAAAGAGAAAATTGACCTAAAGATTAGGAAGAGTTACTCCATTGTGAGAACTGTTCAGCTGAGTGAATTGCCTTGAGAGATGTTGCACTCTCCTTCTTTGAAGAACATTTAACAAAGAGTGAATGGACATCAGGAGTAATTTGGTTGTGTATTCCCACATGCAATGTAGAATGCGCTTGCAATACCATCCAATTCTAATATGTGCATCTTTTCTTGGGGGGATATCTAGGTCGAAGTGAGAACTGCTAAAAAGATGTGGGAGACTCATCATCTAAAGCAGCTGAAAGCGCAAAAGGATAACATGCTTTGGGATGGGGAGGAGGAGGAGCTCCTCACCTATACTCGGGAAGATGCCTACAACAAAGTAATTTGCCTGCATGTTTTTGTGTCATTTCTGCTGCTCTTAGCAGTGTTTAAAGTGGGACTCACAGTAATGTTTCACCCTGTATCTTTACCTCTAACATGAGGGTAGCTAGCTTGCCTTGCCCCATCCCCAGCCCATGTTTTCAGTTTTTGTGTTCTGAGTCATGTTCAGCATTTTGTGACTCCCAAGATTCTCAGTTCCCATTGGGTGGTGTATATTTTTTGAAACTTTTTGGCTTGGAAAATAAACACACAATTTGCTTGAGATATTTACTTTCCCTTGACTTCTCCCTCTTGTTCCTCAGGGGCACTATTTCTCTCAGCCTTCACTATCTTGCATTTTCATTTAATGCGGGTGATGCTAGCTGTTATTCGCTAATTGTCATCAGACTCAAAATAAGTTTCCTTTTTCTCCCTACAGGAATATATTTATGAAGGTCCAGATGGACAAACTGAAATTATGCCGGTAATTCCTTCTGTTTAGCTTGTATAACTTGTATGAAATTGCAGGTGTCAGAACAGAAATTACATGGTAGCAAGCTGGGCTAATTCTGTTCTAATCTTTTGTGCAGCTCTGGACTCCCCCAACCCCACCTCAGGATGACAATGACATTTATATTGACTCTGTCATGTGCCTGATGTATGAGACCAGCCCGATCCCAGAATCCAAACTGCCCCCTGTGTATGTCAGGAAGGAACGGAAACGGCACAAAACCGACCCATCTGGTAAATGTTTGATTTTATTTTAGATGTAAAGAAAGCATCCTACTTTTTTCTTTCTGGTTGAAAAATAAAGGCAGGCAGTTATTGTAGTTTTTCATGGTAAAAGTAGGATTTTCAAGGCAAAATTGAGAATATTACTGTCCCCAATAGCTGTTGTGAGTGACAACTCTTTGTTTTAACAATGTGTGTTAAGATAATTGTCACTAATATGGACTTCAATTCCAAGCATTCCTCATGGTTATACTGGCTAGGGCTGATACAAATGGTAATACAGCATCAACCTACATGAGACATGATGCACACTCATAGAAGACCACAGCTTTGAATGTTAGAGGCCCTTTGCACCTTACGCAATTTGAGTCTCATGTGTTTGACCCATTTTTCTGACTTGCACACTGAGCATAGTAACTCTCTTCCAGCTGCAGGAAGGAAGAAAAAGCAACGACATGGAGAGACGGTCATTCCTCCCCGATCACTTTTTGATCGAGCCACTCCAGGGATGCTCAAAATGCGACGGGAGGGCAAAGAGCAGAAGAAGAACATTCTGCTGAAGCAGCAGACACAGTTTGCAAAGCCATTGCCCACACTTGTAAAGCCAGCTGCTGAAGTAGGCCAGGACAATCCTGAATGGCTCATCAGCGAGGACTGGGCCCTCCTTCAGGTGAGGTGGTTCCTGCAGTGTTCAATTTAATAGCTCATATCATACTTTAAAGACAAAACCGTGTATTTTCTCCTAATTGGTTGCCAACGAGGACAAAACATGGTGGATGACCTCCGGAGAGAGTTTAGACGGGGGAGTGTGCCCCTGCTGTTCTCCTGGACATCTCAGCAACTTTTGATACCATCGACCATGGTATCCTGGGTCAGCTTTCTGGAATGGGTATTGGGGGCACTGTGCTGCAGTGACTCCTCTCCTTCCTGGAGGATTGTACCCAGATGGTGATGCTAGGGGACACCTGTGCAGACCCCTGGCCATTGACCTGTGGCATCCTACAAGGCTCTATTGTGTCCCCATGCTTTTCAGCATTACATGAAACAGCTGGGTGAGGTCAACCAGAGCTTTGGAGTTGGGTGCCATCTCTATGCAGATGACACACAACTCTACTATTTTCCATTTCATTCTAAGGAATGAACTGGATCCTGGACCAGTGTCTGGCCACTGTGATGGACTGGATGAGGGCCAACAAGCTGATGCGTCAGCTGTGACCATACCGCGAAAAGCCTGACTTGGCCATGGTGGTCCACACTTTAGTTACGTCCAGAATGGACTACTGTACTCTACATGGAGCTGCCTCTGAAGATGGCTTGTAAGCAGCTGCTAATTCAAAGATCAGCAGCCAGGTTGCTAACTGGGACTAACTTCAAGGAGCATAATACTCCCCTAGTAAAGCAGCTCCACTGGCTTCCGACTAGTTTCCTTGCCCAACTCAAAGTGCAAGTTATTACCTATAAAGCCTTATATGCTTCGGGTCCAAACTATTTTCGAGACCGCATCTCCTATGAGCCAACGTAAGCAATGAGATCTTTCAGGGAGGCCCTTCTCTTAGTCCCACCACTGTCTCAAGTATGGTTGGTTGGGACGAGGGAGGGGGCGTACTTAGTAGTGGCCCCCCCTGGCTCTGGAATGCCCTCCCTAGAGATATTAGGTTAGCCCCCTTGCTCCAAACCACCACTGTCTCAAGTATGGTTGGTTGGGACGAGGGAGGGGGCGTACTTAGTAGTGGCCCCCCCGGCTCTGGAATGCCCTCCCTAGAGATATTAGGTTAGCCCCCTTGCTCCAAACCATTCGATCCAGTTTAAAAACATGGCTCTTCAAACAAGCCTTTGATCTCAAGTAGATTTTGAAGCACCGTCTGATGATTTACTGTTGGCGTTGCTTCAGCACTGGATGTGTGAATTTAAAACAACCTGTTTTTATCCACAGCTATGACTGCGTTATATGAATTTTAATGTTTTATTGTGTAGTTGCAGGCGTGTGCAATTGTTATTTCATTGTTTTATTGTTTTTAGGTCTATGTGTTATTTATGTGTGGTATTTTGCTTTGCTAGCCACCTCGAATCCATTCAGGGAGGTGGTGGTGGGGTACAAATAAAAATGTATTATTATTAAAACATGCCCTAGTCGTCGACGTCTTCTCCTTCGCCTTCTTCCATATTGCTAAAACCACAGCAGCCCCTGACCACAGCAGCCCCTTAAAAACCTCCTTCTTTAAAAGCCTGTCTGAATGGAAAGGTTTTAGTCTGCTGTTGGAGGATAACAAGGAGGGGGGCAGTCTAGCTTCATTAGAAAGAGAGTTCCTGAATCCTAGTTACGTTGTAATTATAGAAACACATTCTTGCTTGTTACAAGTTGGCTTTGGTTTCCAAAACTACAGTCTAGACCAGTGGTCCTCAACCTGTGGGTCCTCAGGTGTTTTGGCCTACAACTCCCAGAAATTCCAGCCAGTTTACCAGCTGTTAGGATTTCTGGGAGTTGAAGGACAAAACATCTGAGGACCCACTAGTAGAGAAGCACTGGTCTAGACTCTCCACGCCTTCATTCTCATAGTCTTGTCCTCATGTTACTTGCCTTCTACAAGAGTTCATTTGGTCTGTTGTTTTCTTTTGTAGGCAGTTAAACAGCTGCTAGAGCTCCCGCTCAACCTTGCTGTTGTATCTCCGGCTCATACCCCAAACTGGGATCTTGTCAGCGATGTGGTGAACTCCTGCAGTCGAGTTTATCGTTCTCCAAAACAGTGCCGCAACCGCTATGAAAATGTCGTCATTCCAAGGGAGGAAGGGAAGGTGGGTGTAAGCCGAAACACGCATTTTCTTGCACACTCTTTGGGGTGTCAGCAACATAAGCTAGCTGTAAAAAAATCTTTGTGGTTTTTTTTTTTTTTGCCTTTTAAATTGTTTTATGTGGCACTCTTTTTTATTTTATTTTTTTTAATGGTCAGGGTGCTTTAGATTTTTCCCAACGGCCCTGTGAGACAGGTCACTACTATGCTCATTTTATTGATGGGGAGTTGAGACTGAGACATGACAGTTTGTCCAAGGCCTCCCGGCATGCTTTCCCCCTCCTTTTTTGTTTTTTGTTTTTTGGTTGATCATGGGTGTGGCCCCTGATCTCCCAGGCCTTAAGCCCCACCCTCTGTCCACTGTACCACACTGGCGCTAATAGAGACTTTCTATTCATGTCACTAATCTATCCCCATGCCATCACAGAAAGTCAAACTTTGCTTCTTATTTTACAGCTTATGTATGAAGCGAACCCTAAGAAGAAGACAAAAAGCATTTATAAGGTGTGCACTTATAAATTGTTGTTCCAATGCAGACAGTCTGGTATCTTAAGCATCAGCAGAGGTGGACACAAGATGAAGTAGGAGATGTATTTTAGTCCCAATTTGAACCCTAAACTGGCCATTTAAAGCCTTTGCATCTATTCCGCATTGACGCAATAGATTGCGGCACCAGGCGGCCTTTGTCTCAAAGATATGCATTAAAGAGCGATTTCGCACACTAAGCCACATTAGTCAGCTTCGGTTCTTTTTTCAAAAGTGTTTTGTCCACCTCCCAGAAATGCCACCTCATTCCGCATGATTATTACAATTAGTAGCTTTTTTGATTTAAAATATTTTATCACTAGCCTTTTTTACTTTTCATTTTGAAATCTGATTGCTTTGCAGACATTTAATGAATTAATTCCTGCAACGCCCCATCAGGTAATGTATCACCCCCAGTTAATAGCTGCAGAAACATAGTTGCACAATAGTTGTCGTTGTAATAGTGTTAGTCAGAAATATAAATGACTCTGGAAATCAGACTTTTGATGCGTCAGTTAGGTAACATGGATAAAATACTTTTCGTCTCAAGGTCAACTTTCTGCTAAGCTAAAAGGTTGGGGGTGGATAGGGGATTTGCCAATTAGCATACCCTAAAGCCATGGTTCTCAACCTGTGGGTTCCCAAGTGTTTTGGCCTACAACTCCCAGAAGTCCCAGCCAGTTTACCAGCTGTTAGGGTTACTGGGAGTTGAAGGCCAAAACCTCTGGGGACCTACAGGTTGAGAACCACTGCCCTAAAGGCACTAGATCCCAACGGATCTTGGAAGTTAATCAGGGTCAGGTGCTGTAGGCTCTATTTCAGAGGATAGAGCTGACAAAGCCACCTCTAAGTATTCCTTGCCCCAGAAAGACCTATGAAATTCATGGAGTCACCTAAGTTGGCAAGTGACTTGATGGCACATGCACATTACATTCTTCATCACAATTTTTAAGGAGACAGGGACAGTGTAAGTAAGTAATATTAAGTTGTGAGCTCTTCTGTGCATCTGGTGAATTGTCATGGTGAGCACCTGGTCATGTGGTATTGTCGACAGTTCAGTGACTGAATGGTCTGCAACTGGAAGCCCCATGTTAATTTCCCTGAGTCTTCCAAGGAGGAACAATATTAAATAAGTAAAATAGATACATAAATAGAACTATCGTTATATGGCTTATGTACTCTCATACTACAGCATGGTTAGTTAAGCAGAAGGTATTGTGGCCTTTGGCTGATGATTGCTTTGGTTGCTCTGTCCTAGGTCTATGCAGTTTTCAGGTTCAATAGGTAAATGTGTAGTGTTACTGGGGTAGAAGAAGTATCTTCTCTTCCATTGGTAACTAATGGACTATAGGAAATGGTGAAGCACATAACTATTCCACCAGTGGTGCCATTTGACTGGCCGGTCAGATGTTCCCAGCTGTACCTACTCCACAGACTAGCAGGGTAACAAGGAGTGTTCTTCAACTCATCGTGCCGAGTCTTCTGAGCAAGGAAAGAGGGTTGCTGTGGGAATGGGTGAGAAGGTGGGAAGTGAATAATAACATTAATTTTGAAGGCAGCCCAAAGGTCCAGGAAAGAGGACACAGAATTGTTTGAGTCTTTTAGAAAACAAAAGGAGTTGTTTCATTTTGAAGGATATAGGTGGATAGTATTTTGAAAGTGTTCGTAATGTTCAGATACCTGTTTTTATGATTGTGTAAAATTTCAGTTTAATATGTTCACATTTAAATGGCCTGTACTGGCACTCACATGGTTTTGCAGATCTGATGTTCCCATTTTCTTAGCCTTAGTTATGAGATTGAGAGCAAGCTACCATACCCCTTTATCTGTCTGCCTGTTTCCTATGTGAACCTCCCCGCCCATTTCATATCTCTAACCATAGCACAGCATTAATAGGTGGGTTCTTCAAAAAGTTTCCACACTTTTTTAAACTTTTAAAACTCTATTTATTAAGAATTTCAAAATTGCATCACTTTTCTACATAATCTCCTTCCTTTGCAATGCATTTTCCCAGTGTCGTGCCAACTTTTTAATGCCATCTACAAAAATAAAATAATTGATAGCCACTGATGCACTGCTGCTTTCACATCATTTGCTTGCTTGCTTGGACTTTTGCTTCTCTGTCAGTTGCTTAGCCCCCCACCTGACACACAATTGATTGAACTTAAGGCTGTCATGGATCAGGGCAAAGGCAGATCCAGTCCTCACATTTGACTTCCCTGCAACCTCTTCAACTGTTAGTCTTCTGTTTTCGCGAATCAGTTCCAATTTTCTTTTTTTGTCCCTCATGGCTGTAGCTGGTTGTCCAGAATGCTCTGCATCCATCACATTGGCGCTGCCATTTCCGAACATTTCAATCCACTTGTAGATAACTCTGAGAGAGAACTTTACCCCATACTGAGCACACCTGCAGAGATGGATTTGTGCACAGCTTCTGCCTACAAAAAGCATATGACTAAACAATTCATACGTTTCGCAGCCATCTTCACCAAAGCGTGGCAACTCTTGTACTGAACTGCAAGGCCAGCCGCCTTGCCAGACAGACTGGTCACAGGACACTCTCAGACATAACTAAATACTACTACTTCCACCCTCACTGTTTCTAATAAAATGATAAAAGTGCAGAAACTTTTTGAAAACCCCTCCTTTGTTAGTGCTAACCACAGTTAAAGTTTTCACATGTCCTTCAGTTTGTTTACAAATGCTGGATGGGAGCTAGCGTACCATTAATTCATTGGTTCTGATACTCATTGGTTAGCTCTGAATAGCAGAAGATGATAGACATGCAAGTTACAGCCAGAGCATGCAGGTTCATGGCTTACAATGCCTATCAAACATAAGAACGGTAGCTTATATTTAAATATATGGGCTTAATTTTGTGTATTGAAACTCTCACATAGGTAGGCATACAGACAGATGTGTCATTTTGCTTTTAATTACTATGCATAAAACTATTGTTTTGTTCACATTTAGACTAAGAACAGTCGTCCACTTCGAACCAATCAGCTCTATGCCCAAGATGAGGGTGCAACACATACCCAGCTCTATACTAATCATTTTGAAATTATGAAAATGATTGCTGGGAAGAGAAGTCCACCCATCAAACCCTTGTAAGTCCGTAGTGGAGATTCCTGTTCAAACTAGTGAAATAAAAACATTGGGGGTTAAGAACTGTGTGAGGCTGCCACGGAAAAGGCTTTTATCTCTTCTCGGAACTGTGTTTTGTGTACATTTGCTTTACAACAATGTCCTTTTTGGCTGTATTTCAGACTTGGTATGAATCCTTTTCAGAAGAATCCAAAGCACACCTCGGTACTTGCTGAAAGGTAAGATATTATTCATAGGCAGGTGATACTGAAGTCAGAATAACATTCAAATAGAGAAGAAATGAGAATTTGTTTTTCAAAAGAATATATTGGGCAGAATTCAGGTAAAGAAAAGCAGTCATTGTTGATTACCAGTTTGTATTTGATTTTTTTTCGAGTTGATGCCAGTGGGGCCTTAACTTTAGGCTGGATTGTCACTTTTTTCTTCTTTCTTTTTTCTAGTGGTATCAATTATGATAAGCCACTCCCTCCAATTCAAGTGGCCTCTCTCCGAGCAGAGCGCATTGCAAAGGAGAAGAAGGTATGTACTTTTGAGGAAGAGATTGAGAGAGAGATCAATTGATTTGAATGACTGGGCCAAAAGTGATTCAGGAATAGTGGTGTAGCGATACATTTTGAAGAGTAGACTCTGATGATGATGATGATGATGATGATGATGATGATGATGATGATGATTCTCCATAGCCACACCCCAGGACTCCAGCAATACAGGCAGGTGTGGTGATCCATACTAACATACTGACTGTATCAGTATTCATCTTTGCCATATTCAAATAATAATAATAATAATAATAATAATAATAATAATAATATAGAGCTGGATGATCTGGATGACAATCCACTACTCATTACACCTGCGTAGTGATGTCGACAGACTTTACCTGCTCAGAAAATCAGGAGGCAGAGGGCTTCTGCAAGTGAAACAAACTGTAGAAGAAGAGAAATATGCACTGGCAGATTATGTGAAAGGCAGTCAAGAACCAGCATCGAAGGTAGCCAATAGTAGTAAATAGTAGTGCAAAAGACAAAGACAGTTCCTGGGAAAAATTGAGAGCCAAATTGACAAAGAAAAAACATGGATGTAGCTCACAAATGGAACTTTGAAAAAAGAGACGGAGGGCCTGATTCTGGCAGCCCAAGAACAAGCCATTAGAACCAATGCCATCAAAGCCAGAGTTGAAAAGTTGACAACAGATCCCAAATGTAGATTCTGCAAGGAAGCAGATGAAACAATAGATCAGATCCTCAGCTGCTGCAGGAAGATCGTGCAGACAGACTACAAGCAGAGGCATAACACCGTTGCTCAGATGATTCATTGGAACTTGTGCCACAAATACCATCTGCTTGTGACAAAGAACTGGTGGGATCACAAGCCAGAAAAAGTTACAGAGAATGAACACGTCAAGTTACTCTGGGACAGAGTTTTGGAGCACAACACTCCTGACCTCATGATCATGTTAAAACACAAAGTATGGATTGTCGATGTTGCAATCCCAGGTGACGGCAGGATTGAAGAGAAGCAACTAGAAAAGCTGACACGATATGAGGATTTAAAGATTGATCTGCAAAAACTCTGGCACAAACCAGTCAAGGTGGTCCTAGTGGTGATCTGCACACTGGGTGCAGTGCCTAAAGACCTTGGCCTGCACTTAAACACAATCGCCGCTGATAAGATTACCTTCTGTCAGCTGCAGAAGGCCACCTTACTGGGATCTGCACGCATTATTCGCCAATACATCACATAGTCCTAGACACTTGGGAAGTGTCCGACGTGTGATCCACTACAACAGCCAGCAGAGTGTTTGCTGTGGACTCATCTGGTTGTGTTTCAAATAATAATAATAATAATAGTTTTATGTCTTACCTCCTCGAAGCTCACATAAAAGCTCACATGAGTTAAAACATACATCAGTAAAACCAGAAACAATTAATGTGTTGTCGAAGGCTTTCATGGCCAGAATCACTGGGATGCTGTGAGTTTTCCGGGCTGTATGGCCATGTCCCAGAAGCATTCTCTCCTGATGTTTCACCCACATCTATGGCAGGCATCCTCAGAGGTTGAGGGGTCAGTATGTTAAATGTATTACATTTTAAAAATACAATATAGCATCATAGACTCACAGAGTTGGAAGACACTACAGGGGCCATCAGGTTCTACACCCTTCTGCCATATAGAAGAAACTAATTGAAAAGTTCTGGCACTTTGACTCCGCAAGCCTTGGCTTAACTGGAGAGAAATTGAATCCAATCATTGTTGGCAAGAAATTAATGTAATGTGGTGCACTTTGAATTTAAAGTGTGCGGTTTACCTGCTTCTTGACAGGGGCTTGGACTGCATGGCCCACGAGGTCTCTTCCAACTCTATGATTCTATGTGTTACAGAAATTGTCAAAATCCATTGTAACAGTTGATTATTACAGTCCCTTCTGGATTAATTTCATTTGTGGAATGTGTACCTTGTTGCCATCAGTTGTCTTCTTCTCATAAGCAGTGTGGTCTAGAAAGTGATACATCCTCTCATTCCCTAGGCTTTGGCTGAACAGCAGCGGGCCCAACAACAAGCAGGGCCACAGCAGCAACAGCAGGCAGGCCAGCAGCAAGTGCAGCAAGTGGCAGTTCAGCAAGCCCAGTCTCAGCCCCAAGGTCAAGTTCAAGTTGTCCAACAGCCCCAGGCTGTGGTACAGACCGCTGTCACCACTGTGGCAAACACTACGGTACTGGTAAGATATAATAACAGAATATATGCTGTATTTTAATCTGTTGTTCCTCATCTTGTCAATAATAATAATAATAATAATAATAATAATAATTCAGTTGTATCTTGCCACCATTTCCCCTAAGGGACTCAAAGCAGCTTACACACAATAACAATGCAGACAATAAACAAAATCATTACATATCAGAAACAGATTAAATCGGCAAACAACACTCATCAATAAAAACAACGAATCAATATAAGAACAGCAACATATTAAATTAACAGAAGCCATCCTTCATAAAGAGTAAACAGACTGGTTACACATGCCCTATATGAATCAGTGTGTTGTGCCTTTAAATGGAATAAAGTTAAAATCTATTTACCTTTGAAGCTTGTGTTTCTAGTTTTTACAGAGTCCATATTTTACAGGCAGTTGTGATTGTATGACTTCATGAAACTGTGCACTAGCCACTTTGAAACATTTCTCTTTAATACAAATTTGTCTTTTGACCAGGCTGGCACAATGAAAAATTCAGCAACTGGGACAAGCATACAGACAGGTAAGGCATCCCTGGCAGGATCCCATAAAGCACTGTGAGTGCTGATCTTTGTTATGGATCCCAGAGTGATCTTGGCTTTGTTTTCAGCCACCGTGACTGGAAATGTTATTGTGAACACCGTGGCTGGAGTTCCAGCAACCACTTTTCAGCCGATCAACAAACGCCTGGCTTCACCTGTTATACCTGGAGCACTGGCGGTGAGTGCCTTCATGTGTTTCACTGTGGATGTTACATTGGGATAGGAAAAAAAGAAACCTGAAACTCTGATTATTATTATTGAAAGGGGTGGGATGGTTCAGCCCCAAACAGCTCTATTTGTGTTTGTTTGTTTTTTAAACTGGCTTAACTCAGAGGAAGGAGGAGGAAAGATCCCCCTTTCTCTGAAGGCAAGGCAGTTTAGAAAATCTGAAATGGATCTCCCAACAAAGGATTTCCCCCAGGCAGGAATCAGCCAGGCTTTGAAGCTGCAAGACCCTTCAATGCTAATCAAGCTAGCCAATGTCAACATTCACACTTACCTCAAACAGAAAGATCTTTCTCCCACCCTGGACATTCCACAGATATATAAACCACTTGCCTAGTTTCCAACAAACCTCACAACCTCTGAGGATGTCTGCCATAGATGTGGGCGAAACATCAGGAGATATTGCTTCTGGAACATGGCCAGACAACCCAGAAAACTCACAGCAACCCACTGATTCTGGCCATGAAAGCCTTCAATAACACATTACTCATGTTTGGTTTGGCTGAAACCATGGATTGCCTAGAAGTCTGAATCAAACCATTTTGAGAAGGATCTTTCAGGTTGAAAGCTGAATGGATTTTTCATTTTTCCCTCTCCTTCTAGACATCAGGAGGGACTGCTGCAGCTCAGGTGGTCCATACCCAACAGAGAGCGGCCACAGTGCCTGCTGCATCTGCAGAACTGGTGACTATTGCATCTACTCCAGGGGCTCGAGCTGCAACATCTGTGACAGCATCAGCTGTTGTCACCACCAACCTAACCCCAGTCCAGACCCAAGCTAGATCTTTGGTCACACAGGTCACACCAGGTAATGGATTTTGAAGTACATAGTTTAAATTTTGAATTTGACACCTTTTTAGCCACTTTCATCTCTTGCAGCATGACAAGGAGGAAGGAAGCGGGGGAAAATAAATATGGAAATAGCAAGTATGCTTTGATGTTATCTCTAGATGCATGGAGAGGTGCATGGAAGAAAAGTGGGCTCATAATTATTGAGATTACAGTAGGCTGTGTGAGAAAGACTTTAAATCTTTTCTCTCCTCTTTATGTCAGGAGAATATTCTTCATTGGCTCCAATCCTTACATGCCTGTTGTAGTCCTGATCATTTTCAGATGTTTACAGATATTGTGTCTCCTTTGTGTCTAACTCTGAAGGGCTTGAGGACTGGAAGAAAAGGGGGATGAAAAGAAGCATCTGAATCTATGTTTGGAAAAGTGCTAGAGTTTTATTTTGATTTTTTTTCTTGGCGGAAAATTTCTAGCAGCTCCAGCCGGTGTACAACTTTCAGGGAAGACAATCAGCCCAGCTCACTTTCAGCTCCTGAGGCAACAGCAACAGGCAGCAGGTCAAGTCCCCCAAATTCAGGCCCAGGCCCAAGCCCAGGCCCCTGCCCAGATTAAAGCTGTAGGCAAATTATCCCAGGTAAGAAAGATGCACCTTGGTTCTTATATATCTTTGGGCCCTGGAACTTGTGATCCTCTTTATGTTGTTGAAATATAGTTCACATCAACACTAGTAATGCTTATCAGGGGTAAACTAGAGTGAAGAGGGGAAGCCAGGAAGACAGTTCCACCATGTCTCCTGTGTCATCAGTTGAGAGCCCCTCCCCCAGCACCAACTGCCGCTTTTGGGCCAGAGTGAAGAGGGGAAGCCAGGAAGACAGTTCCACCCTGTCTCCTGTGACAATATAGTACTATATAATACTAATATTGTGCTATCCCAATAATACAATATATTGCATGTACATATAATATTGATAATAATAGTATAATGTAATACAACATACTAATAACAATACAATATAATAATATTAATTATATATTACATGTAATATTACTAATGATATTACAGTATAGTGTTATTTATTTATTTATTCATTTGCTGTGTTTGTATACCGCCTATCTCAGCCCATAGGCGACTCAAGGCGGTTAACAGGGTAAAATTCAATGCTTACAATATCATAAATATAATTAAAAACATAACATATAATAAAAACTAAACAAATCAATCTATATAAAAATGCTCTGTGCATAATGAGTCCCTTAAAAACAAAAAAAACCAATGAAGGAAATCACACCAAATTTGGCAACAATACATCTCACAACACAAGGAGTGACCATCACTCAAAAAATATGATTTTGTCATTTGGGAGTTGTAGTTGCTGGGATTTATAGTTCACCTACAGTCAAAGAGTATTCTGAACTTCATCAACGATGAAATTGAACCAAAATTTTCACACAGAGCTCCCATGACCAACAGAAAATACTGGAAGGGTTTGGTGGGCATTGACCTTGAGCTTGGGAGTTGTAGTTCACTTACATCCAGAGAGCACTGTGGACTCAAACAATGATGGATCTGGACCAAACTTGGCACAAGCACTCAATACGCCCAAATATGAACACAGATGGAGTTTGGGGGAAATAGACCTTGATATTTGGGAGTTGTAGTTACTGGGATTTATGGTTCAGCTACAATCAAAGAGTGTTCTGAACCCCACCAATGACAGAATTGGGCCAAACCTCCCACACAGAACCCCCATGACCAACAGAAAACACTCAAGGCCATCCAGTACTCAGCCCCCAGGATTCCATAGCATTGAGCCATAGCAGTTAAAGTGGTGTCAAACAGCATTCATTCTATAGCATAAATACACCCTAAGGAAAATGAGGCAGGATGAACACAGACTCCTTGAGGGAAGGTTAGCTATTTCTCTGGTTTCACACCCAATGGCTGGAAGCTTTAGTGTTCTAACACTTTTATGTTTAAAGAAGGAATTCTAAGCATGCAGCAGCTGTAATGACCAAATTACCAAGAGTGCCTTTTTTGCAGCTGCAATGCTCCCCTCGTGTGCCAGCCATTAGTTCATGCCAGGCCTGTTCCGACTTACACACAAATTCAACTTAAGACTGATCCTGCAGAACATATTTTGTATGCAACACGGGGACTGCCTATACTAGTCATTGAATTGAAAGCCAATGAATTTACTCTATTTCATCACCTCATGGTCACACTTTTATCCCCTTTGTAACCCAATAAAGGGGTGTGTGACTATTACCTGATGAAAACAAAAATCTGCCTTTGGTTTCTTAAAAAAGAAAAGAAGCTGCCTTACCTCAGAGGAGAGGGGAGAGATGATCCAGCCTCAAACAAAAGGGCCTCATTTCCCATTTGGTTTTACTTGCCTTCCTTCAGAGAAAGGAAGAGGAAAGTTCCCCCTCCATTTCTTCTTTCTCTGAAGGCAAGGAATTTTACAAAATCTGAAATTGAGTTCTTTGGAGGAAGGAGGGAAGATCCAAGTTTCAGGGACTTCTGTTTCAGGTTTTTTTTTAACTTCCTTGTTTTGGAGAAAGGAGGGAAGAGCTCTAGAGACCTCAATTTCATAATTGCCTTGCCTTCAGAGAAGGGAGGGAAGGAAGGTTGGTTGAGCTCCAAACAGCTCTGTGACTATTATGTGAGGAACATGAAAATACAAATTCTGCCACCGACTCGTATGCGGTGGATACTATTACGTGATGAAATACAGTATTTGTTGTGTTTCCCCTTTCTCAGGAGCAGCTAATCAAGTTGCAGAAGCAAAAGCTGCAGCTTCCTCAGCAGCAGGCTCCACAGCAGCAGGCCCAGTCAGGAGCCCAGCCACAAGCAGCTCAGGTCCAGGTGCAGCAGCAGCAGGCCCAGCTCTCGGCTGTTACAGCACCAAGACCAGGGGCAGTCCTCACTGGCACCACAGTCACCAACCTCCAAGTGGCTCGCCTCGTAAGTTTCCCTTTGTGCTTCAAGTGGAAGCTCTTGTGTCAGCATTAGAGATTTGCTCAGTTAGACTGGGGGTATCACTGGTACAAGGATAGGGATGGTACAGCCCTTCCTAATGGTGGATGTCTGTTCACATCATCATCCTTTGTTTTGAAACGTAGGTGAAGTAGTTAAGTTTTTTATTGGTATACTCTCTTACAAGAGGGGTGCCCCAATCAAATTAGGCACACCCCAACAACAGAAAAGTCCAGTTCTGTTGAGACACTAGTCCCTCCTTGTTTCCCCATCGACTGGGCATGCCAAAGTTTACATGTATCTGAGGAACCTAATGAAATCCCACCTCTACTTACATCATGTATCACTTGGCACATGTTTTTTTCTATTACTATTGGGTCAGCTTGACCAGAAACAGCTAGCTACATTCACTTTTTGTCAGTTTTGACTCTCTTCCATCTGTAGTTGACACAATTTGGGCTTGGCTGTGCCCAGCGGTTCTAGCTACTGGTTCTTTTAGTTAATACATAGTTTGAGCTCACTCTTATTTTCTCAGTTGGTGTCCATGCATAGTGTTGAGCTCATCTTTAATTATTTCGAATTAGCAGTTTGCAGTAGCAACATATTCTTTGGACAGGTTGGATCTTAATTGATAGCAAACCAAAAAGCATAACTGATGACAAAGTAAAAAACCAAACAAAAAAAGCATATGTGTAAAAGCAACAGGCATATCTCACATCCTTCACCATTCACTATGCAGGCAGAGGCTCATGGGGGTCATAGTACAACAACCCCTGAAGGACTGCGTTCCCCACCTATGTAATAAGAGTATGATCTTTTTACATGTGGAAAACTTACTTGTTGAGCATAAAAAATAACTTTCTTCCTCTCTAGTTCCTCCTGTCATAACCCCCCCCCCCAAACCCGGCACCAGCAGCTGGTACTTGAATGTGGCGGTGTCAATTCGATAGCTTGGCTCATAGCATGTGTTGCGCCCTGTGTGCTTCCATTTTGAAAAAAAAAAAGCCTTATCCTCCAATGTTGGAAAGATAATATTCACTATTCATGGGCCAGTGGTCACATAATCTTGCTGCTTTATCTGTGTATGAAGATACATTTTTGGAAATATGGTCAGCTAATCATCCTAGCTCTTGCCCATATCTTTTGAGGCCCCGTTTTTAAATCTCTCATTCTTTTCTGATTTGTTTCTTTATAATCGTGCTTTTTCAAAATCATATATCTTGTGGAGTAGTTAGTTTGAACTTCTATAAGTAAAACAGAAGTCCAAAACCAAAAAAGCCAAAATCCGAAAACCCGTCATCTCATGGATCAATGTTTAAAAAGATGGTTGGAGGCAGTTTCTTGAGCTCTAATGAGCTCTAATAAGGGTTTTCTGCACTCACAGTACAACCTTTCTAAATGCTCTTTGCTAGTTCTGAACAACTTATGAAAGGGAAAACTCACCCATTTCCTTTTGCAATGTGCTGAAGAATTTTATCGGTGTGTTACATTATTACATGAAGAAGACAAATATTCACACATCTTATTTTTCTGCCTACTTGTCATTGAAAAAACCCCCGATCTTGCTAGTTTGAATGAAAGTTTTGTTTTGACTCTGTTCTGTTTGGAGATTCTTGGAGAACATTGGGCTTGCGATGGAAAAATGTGAGCTTCCCCGTAGCAGGTCTTTCTTATGCTTGTACAATAATCGCCAATCCCTTACTGCTTAGACTCGTGTTGCTGCTTCCCAGCTTCAAGCGCAAGGTCAGATCCAGGCCCAGGCCCCGCAAGCAGCCCAAGTGGCTTTGGCTAAGCCTCCAGTGGTGTCTGTTCCGGCTGCAGTGGTGTCATCAGCAGGTGTTACCACACTCCCTGTTACCGTTGCTGGGATTAGCGTCGCAATTGGGCAGCCACAGAAAGCAGCAGGTAGGTCATCCACTTCTGGAACCTCAAGTTTGTGTAGGTAAGTTAGTAGGGGGCAATGAGGACAAAAAGACATCTGGGCAAAATTGGCTCTTTCACTTTGGGTTTTTTCCCCTCTAGTTTTGGGAGAATAATTTCTCTGTTCTTCAGAACTTAGAAAACATATTTTTGGACTGCACTTTCAAGCAGGGCTATTCGGGATTCTGGAACTTGGAGTCCAAAATGTTGCTTACTCAAGCTTTGTTGTACTGTGGTTATGACTGACGTTTTTGACATGGCTCTGAACAAATCAATTGTGCAGGGAATTGCAGAATGTGCGCCAAACAAATTCATCTTAATCTGTTACTGGGAACTGCTCTTGAACAGCAAGAGCAACGAGGACAATCCCAGTTTTGGCTGATATGAAACACTTTCCTGTTCTCCACCTGCATCAAGGTTCAGCATTAGGTTGAGATATAAAGTTGTAAAGATTTTTATACCTTGCTCAATCCAAAAGGTTACGTGCCACTCAGAACAATGTCCTAATTAATTATATCTGCTTTTCATCAGTCGGACCAAGGCATCGTCCCTCATTACAAGGCCATTCCTTCCCAAGAAGAAAAACAACCCTTCCCTTTAGGGCAGTGGTTCTCACCCTATGGGTCACCAGGTGTTTTGGCCTCCAACTCCCAGAAATCCCAGCCAGTTTACCAACTGTTAGGATTTCTCAGAGTTGAAGGCCAAAACATATGGGGACCAACAGGTTGAGAACCACTGCTTTAGAGTTTTTTAGGGGACATAGAAAGACAAGAGACAGTGGCTATAGAAAAAAAGGGCAACTGTTCACACCACCTGGGTTGCCTCCTCAAGATAAAAATAGTTTTCCACAAATTTTCCCTACACAGGATGAATACAGATATACATCAGTTAAGAAAATAGGTATGTTCCTGGACATTAACAACATATTTGGTAAGAGAGTTCAAAATGACATGGAAGGAATAGATAAAGGTACTTTTACAGTGAAAAAAAGGAGCAGTTCGACATGGTTCAGCAATCTTTTCATTCAGAACTAAAAGATATTTGCATGAAATGAAGCAAATGGGTCAGGCAAGCTGTGCACAAGTAAACAAGAACATTTTGAATCTTTCAGGGACCCAACAGAGGCTTCTTCCAAACTGCATCCAGTGGTGATTTTGTCTTTCACCAAGCTCTACTTGTTTTATTATTTCCATTTTGATGGCTAAATGTGTAACTTTTTAACATGTTGGGCATACCAGGAAGGCAGGTTAATTCCACCTTCCTCATTCATTTCTGTCTTGCTGTTCATTCGTGCTCAGTAAGGGATTCTTGAGAAAGCTAGTTACTTTGTGTGCTGTAGGGAATGCACAGACAACTGGAATAGGATTGGCTAAGAAGGATCCCATTCTTTGCCAGCTAAGCTTTATTGCCTGCTAACTGGAGCCATGCTGCTGGATCCTGGCAATTGGAAGTCTGTGTTTCTCCATTCCATCACCGCCCTCTCAGTCCTAATCTGCTTTTTTATTTTTTAAAAAATCCAGCTGGACAGATGGCTAGCAGGAAAAGAGAGTAGCAGTTTACAGAGAAGAGAAAGTCCCCTGCCTCTTGGCACAGAAACATCTTACTCATCAGTTTGGGCTGGAAAGAGTGAGGATACCCTGGTGGCTGCAGTTCCTGCTGCAGGCATTCGAAAGCTATGAATGGTCAGGATTGCAAACAGTGTCTTAGATGTAGCACAGCTAAGGACACTTGCCTCTGTTTTTTCATCCTCTGAAGGAGGGCAGACAGTTGTGACCCAGATGCAACACCTGTTAAAGCTGAAGCAGCATCACCCAGCAGCTCAGCAGCAGAAAGCCATCCAGCCTCAAGTTGCACAAGGACAACCTGCAGTTCAGCAGAAGGTATCTTCAACTCTCTCTCCCTCTTACTGATTGTCTTCCTTTCTGTGACATCATGTTACAGTTTAGTTATTTATTCTAACTTGAGGATTGCATTTGCCACATGGCCATTAACCTTGATGGCTGGATAAAGTGGCCTATTGGTTTTGTTGCCATTTGCTTGGAGATTAGACCTTTGCATCAAAACACAGCTTGTACACCCTGAAGGTGTTCCTGCACTTAACCACATCCTCTTGGTCCAAGGCATATGTCTCAAACTCAAGGCCAGTGGGCCAAATTAATCCCGCCATGTCATTGTATGTGGCCCTCTTGATCCTGGACTATAACTCTACATGTGGTCTTCCAGATGTTGTATTCTTCGTCATTAGACATAATGAGTAGAGCTGATAGGAGTTGTGATCTGGAAGGTGTTAGTTTGCTCTGTTTAGTCAGGAGAGTGGGGTTTCAATTGAGGGACAAGGCTTGTGGATATGATGTCTGATGTTAAAATGTTCTTTAACCTTTTTCCCAACCTTAGAGCTATAAGGGCAATTCCCATTATCCTGAGTCCACATGGCAGATAATCAAAAGTGATGGAAGTTGTCGTTCAATAACACCTGGGGACACAAATTGGGAAAAAGCTAAAAAGCACTGACCACTATATAACAATATTATTGTTGGCCCTTGGTATCCATGGAGTCTCCATTCATGAATTCAGTAGCCCTATAAAAGTCCACATAAGGCTGATGTGGCCCTTGGTGAAAATGGATTTGACACTCCTGGTCTAGGCAATTATTTGCTTTCAGTGTTTTGCATTACAACTTCTACCAGTCCCAGGTAGCACTCCCACTGCTCAAAATGCATGGCAGGTCCTGGGTTTTACTGCCCTGACTCTGACTCGAGAGTCCACTGTTCTGTTTTGCTGCTCCAGATAAATGCCCAACAAGTTCCCGTTCAGGCTCAACAGCAGACGTCACAGCAACAGAAAGTCTATGCGACGCAGCCAGCCCTTAAAGCACAGTTCCTACCAACATCAATTTCTCAGGCCCAGAAACCTGGGGGAACACAACAGGTCCAGACTCAAATACAGGTACAGGTAGCCTACCTTTTAATCACTCTGGGTTTGGGGGAAGTCAAGTACCCTTCTCACATTCCCTGGGAATTGTGCAGGATCTATATTCAGCCAGGTCAATCAGTATGGAGCCCCAGGAATGAGCTGAAATTTAAAAAATTCCAGAATACAAGGTATCTTTTTTAACCAGGAACCTCTCCCTCAATGTGTTTTTTCTAAAGGTTGCAAAGATTCCACAAGTGGTCTCACAGCAGGCTGCGGTGGCCAATATTCAGCAGGTGGTTTCGGTTTCCCAGCAGGTAAGGTTCTCTGGAATGTACTTTCTATGTTTTATCGTTTGGAATCTCTGTTTAGATATATATATTCTGTATGGCTGCTTCTAGCACCTCGTTCTTGCCCATACTGCCTTATCCGGAAGACCACTCATTTGATTAGAGATTTGTTGCAAGTTCACCTGCAGATCTGGAGAATTAGTTAAAGATGATCTACCTGCAGAAGTTAAAGGATTTACATTTTTATCTCATTAATATACAGTGTATACTAATAAGAAACTTCCTTTCCTTTCATAGTACCGATCCATACATAGTCAAAATCGTACAATCCAAACCTTTATGAATAGTTTTGAATTGGTTATAGAGAATTAAGCCTGGCCATACTGAAGCTGTTTCCTTTCTTTGAGCAGTTAAGACACAAAGATGGAAAGGAGGAATTTGTAAGAAGAATGCTTCTATTCTAAACAAGGAAGTTGTGTCATATTAGAAGACATACCTGGAGCACCCTTCTCTGGGTACAGTTCTAATAGTTTTAGTACTACAGAATTGTTTGTGCTATCATTCAGCCAGCATAACAAAATTTGCTCTACTGCATGTGTCTGCCATGTTTCTGGTTCTACTCATATTGGGTTTGCATTCTAGCTTCAGGTTGTCAGTTGCAGAGAAGCTAAGCTTCTGGACTTTTTCTTCAAGTGTTGTTTCCTTAGTCAGACAAAGACAGTAAAGATCTCTGACTCAGCTTGCTGTTTGTCTGCCTTGAGGTCTTGTCCTTTTAAATTTAGCTTTGAGAAATCTAGACTTTTTTTTAAACTTCTCTTTAGTCCCATTTGGCAAGGGGTTTCTTGACCTCCTACGTCCTGCTATTCTCTAGCTGGTTTCTCATTTGGCATTGAGACAGGAATGCACCTTGGTTACACAGTCTCTGAAAGGTATTGTGCATCACACAGAACAGACTAAGATTGCTTCGGGGTGCGCAGCATGGCGGAGAGACAGGTACCTTAGATCTCCGCATGGTGCCGGCTTTACCAGAAGCAGCCAGGTAGAGCAAAAGCTCCCGTCCCTTTAGCGGATCGAGGCAAGGGAACGATGGAACCATTGGGGTTGGCCGATGGTCCAAAAGGGGGGCCCCTCCTCAAGAGGAGACACCTGAAAGGACCTGGCAACGGCTCCTAGGTACGGTGGGCTTTGGTGAAGCTAACGGGGATGCAAGGACCCTACAAATCTCTGACCAGACGCACCTTTTTATAACACACGAGAGAGGAACAAGAAGTGAGTATTGAGTAAAGGGTATTGGAAGGAGGTGGGAATGCTCTTATTTATGGAAGAAAAAGACTTAAAACTTAATGAGAAATAAGAAATATTGAAGTCCTTAAATAAGTGCTACATCAATTTGGAATAAATAAGGAAAAACTAGAAACAAAGGGCGGCCCAAAGGATAAAAAAGAAATTGGAAAGAAAACAAAAAGAGTGATAAGGGGAGACCCACAAAATAAATTAGGGAAAATTTGAAGTCAGCTGAGAAGAAGGACGAGAGAAACAAGGATCAAACAAAGGGTTAAGCAAAGACTGACCTTGAAGCTGGAAGCTTGGTTTGTCTTTGTGCGCAGTTGGGAGGAAGGAGAGTGTGTCCGGAGGGACTGAGAAAGGGAGAGGGCGGAGCAACGCGATGGTGAAACAAGGAAGGGATGCAAGCAAACACAAACATCGCGAGAAAGCGCGAGATAAGCACTATAGGTGGAAGTAATGCAAGAAAGGGAGAAGGGCGGAAGAGGGGCAGAAGAGACTAGAGAATAAGGCGGAAGTAAGGACAAAGAGAAGTCCAAAAGAAACAAAGAGAGGGAAAGAAAATGAAAGAAGGTAAGAGATTCTAAGAAATCAATCAATAACTCAAGGAAAGGAAAGGGGAAAGAGGAGAGAGGAAAAAGGAAAAGCAAACCCAAAGAACAAACAACTCAACACAGAAGAGCGGGAGGAAGACAATATAAGGAAATAAGGGTAAAGAACACAAAACAACAAAAGTAAAAAAGTGAATTTTCAAATCCTTCCTACCCAAGCCCTTACTTAGAACTTCAACTTAGAACTTAGAAATCTACCTACAAAAAAAATAAAAATCTGCCTACCTCAGAATCTAAGGTACCGTGCCCACAAGAAAACAATCCCAGAATAGCCCATCCTGAGAAAACCCAAAAGGAAACTTACAGGTGATTAAAGGACTTTATGAGTACTGCATGATTACAACAGATGTGAGATATAGAAGAAAGATTAAAGGTGACTAAGATAACTAAATAATAATAATAATAATAATAATAATAATAATAAATCTCCCAATAGCTCTAATTTCTTAACGAAAGAAGACAGCAGATAGAAAAGAAATGGCAACTCTCAAAATGAAAGAAGGAAGAGATCTTAAAGGAATGACAAGAAGGGGATCAGAATTAAACATGAAAGAAATGCTGAAAGAAATTATGAATGAATTTCATACAGTTCAAGAAAAACAAGATGCATACCAGAAAATCGCACAGGAACAAATGTGTGACTTCAGGAAAGAAATAAAAGAGGAAATAAGTGGTATGAAGACAAATTATGCTAATGCAAAAAGAACTAAAAGGACTAAAAATGAGAGGAAAGAGATCAAAAAGGCACAAGAAAATTTAGAGAGAAAGATGAAGAATCTAGATCTTAAAAATGAAAAGCTGAAAGAAAAACAAGAGATCATAGAAACAAGAGAGATGGAACATCAGCTAAGATTGAGAAACATCCTGGAAGAACAAGAAGAAAGAAAAAGTAATAGAAATTTTATCTGAATTGATGGAAAGACCTGACCAAGAGATAAATGACCAAACAGATAGAATGTACAGAGTGAACACAAATTTCGCAAGAATAAGACTGTGAGGAACATAATTGTGCACTTTTCAAAAAAGATATCAAGAGTCGAAGTTTTAAAAATGAATAGCAAAAGATCTGTCTTCTACAAAGGGAAAAAGTAATAATCTTGAAAGAATACCCAGGATCGGTCCTGAACAGAAGGAGAAAGTATTGTTTCTTGACGGAGGAATTAAAAAGCCGAAAATATGATTCAGATGGAAGAGAGGAGAAGGACTAATGGCTACATTCAAGGACCAAAAATACTGGATCACCAACGAAGAGACAGCAAGAGCATTTCTGAAGAAAATCACAAGGGAAAAAGGAAAGAAAATAGAATTAGGAAAGGTGAAAAGGAAAGGAAAAGATTACGCACTGAATCCCTGGAAAAAGAAGAAATGGACATAGGGGACTACAAAATGAATGTAAGTAGTACAGAAATAATCAATCTAGTCAATGTAGAAGAAGCCGAAATAGAAGAAGAGGAAGGAGAAGAAAAAGAAGAGAACAAGAAGATAACTAATATTTGATAGTATAAAAATTTACTCCAATAATGGGTTAAACTCTCCAAACAAAAGAAATAAAATATTCAATAGAATTAAAAAAGAAAAGTTTCATGTGATTGCATTCCAGGAAACATATATAGACGAAAGACATGTTGCACACTTGGACAGCAAAATTCTAGGACAAACATTTTATGCCTCAGCCTCAGAAAAAAAAAAAGGGGGGGTCACTTATATAAACAAAGACATCCCGGCATGCCTATCATTTAAAGATGAAGAAGGGAGGTTTGTAGGGGTAACAATAACAATGAGAAATAAAAAAAACATTAATATGTAATATTTATGCGCCAAATGACTCAACAATTTAAAAAATTTTGATTCATACAATGGGTGTTATTAAGTTTTGCAAAAAGGAAGTTTTGCTGCCTCACCCTGTAAAAGAAATGGCTATGGGATATTATTTCGAAAATATAATTGGTGCAATTTATGATACACAAGAAGCAAAAATAATAATGAATGGCCAAGAGACAGAGACAATCAATATTCAGAAAGGAACGAGACAAGGTTGTCCCATATCACCCCTAATATTCATACTAATATTAGAAATATCATTAGATAGAATAAGAGAGGATAAAGAAATAAAGGGAGAAAGAATACAAGGACAGGACTACAACCTAAGAGCTTTTGCCGATGATATCATAGGGATAATCGAAGCTATAGAAATATGACAGAAGACAAAAAAAGAGGCAGGCTAGCAACACCAGATATCAAAATATATTATGGGTCATGTGCCTTAATTTGGATAAGAGACTGGTCAAAACTGGAGAAAGACAAATTATTAAATTTAGAAGGGGCCGAACTAAGATATGGATGGCACTTGTATCTTTGGTACAAGAAGGCCAAAGTAAAAAAAAAAACTTCAGCAACCACTTTTTTCTCTTCTGAGAGTATGGGAAAAATACAAGAAAAACTTCTATGAAAAAACACCGATGTGGATTTCCCCACTCGAGGCTTCACAAAGGAGGATAACAGGTTGGAACAAATGGCCCAATTATAAAGAGATACTGAAAAGAGAAGAAGGAGAAATCAAGATGAAGACACAACAGGAATTAAACAAAATCATATCATGGTATCAATATTGGCAGATAAAGAGCACTTTAAGACAGATAAAGAAATAGGATTCGAAGAAAGGGAAAATTTCTGGGACAAAATAATGCAAACCGATAGCAAATTGATATCCAAAATTTATTTTTAAAAAACTTTCAGACTGGACAAGAGAAGAAGAGGAAGGCTACATGAAGAGATGGAAAGAAAACATATGGAGAACCATCAAAAAAGAGGAATGGGAAGAGGTATGGAATCAGAAATTAAAATTGTGCAATGGAATTAAAAGAAAATTGGATCAAATGGCCCATAGATGTATATAACCCCCCATAAATTAGGAAAATACTATAAAAATGTCAACTCGAAATGCTGGAAATGCGGGGAAATTGAAGGAACATATTACCATCTATGGTGGACATGTAATAAAGCTACAAATTATTGGAAGAAGATCCAAAAAACTACAAGAGATGCTTGGAATTGATATACCTAGAAAACCAGAAACCTTTCTGCTTGGAATGCATGACCTAAAAATTGACAAAAACAATGACAAAATACTATTCCTATTACTATAGGCAGCTAGAATTTCATATGCAAAACACTGGAAAAAAGAAGAACCCCCTGAAGAAGAATGGCTGACAAAAATTCTTGACATAAGAAATATGGATAAACTGACACATTTACTATAAAAAAAAGAAGGGCTCGCTGAAGGAAGAGACAGACTGGAAACAAGTGATAACATACTTAATGGAGAAAAAAAACTTGAAAATAATCATTTAACGAAGAGAAAACAACAGATAATACGAAAAGAGGGAGAAAAGATAAGAACGAGACAAGAAAAGGGAAAAAAAGAGAAAGGAAAAGGAAAGAACCTCATAGAAGAGGTCAAGAACACTACACTTTTATATACTTTGAACCTTTTACTTTCCCCTCTCCTCTGTCTTCCTCTCACTCTTTCTATCCCAAATCTATCTACCTACCTACATCCTCACCCACCACTCTTTAAACCCCCAACAATTCCCTCCCTATCTCTATCCCTACCCATCTCTATTCTAATTCTATACTATTTATCTAAATCTATTTTATTCATAATTATGTATTCTATATTTAAACCAAATAAAGATATTTAAAAAAAAAGAACTGACTAAGATTAATTGCAAGGAAATATTGTCTTACAACCAGTTTCCTAAATGCTGCAAATAAAATTGCTTGTGTCCATGATAGAGTTAGCAAGTTTTCTTTTTTTAAAAAAATAATTTTTATTGATTTTCATGCACAAATACATTGTTAAAAACAGGTAATGGGTATAAAGGGAGTTTACAAAAGGAGTATACAGTAGGAAGAAGGGGGGTAAGGGAGGGGTGGGTGATGCTTTCGGGTGGGGGGACAGGGCTGGGGGTAGTGGAAGGGGGACAACGAGGGGAGGGGGTTTGGTACTTCCAGGTTTATCCGTCGTGGTACAAACATAATAGGTTTTGCATGTTACATTTGATTTTTATATTTCTCGTTCTCCTCTCTCCATAGTATATTCTGTATAAATGTTAAATTTTGTTTTGTGCCTTATGGCTTGCTTTCTTAGGAGTATTAAAAGTGTCATTATTGTTAATTGCTCCGGGTGATTAGACCCTTATTTTTTCTTTAACATTTAATCATTTTCTTGGATTGTTGTTACATTTCTATTGTGTACAGCCCATTGTTTTCCTCCTTTATAAATTTTATTATTGAGTTCCAATTGGTTTTCTGAGGTTTCCTATAACTTTGGGAAATTCTCTGTGTCAAGATGTCCATGTTTATTATGTCCAATATCTTGTCAACCCAATGTTCCAGTGATGGAACTTCTTTGTTTTTCCACATTCTTGCTATGACCATTCTAGCCGCTGTTGTTAAATAAAAGAGTATTTTATCTTCATTTTTGTCTAGTTTGAGATTGTGAAGCCCTAATAATAATATTTCCGGTCTTAAATCAAATTTAACCTCTAGTATTTTTTCGACCGATCTATGGATTTGTGTCCAAAATGAGTTAGCAAGTTTTCTAGACAATTCTGCCTGTCCTATTAATATGGATATTTCTCAACTGGAAGGCTTCTCTGGGAATGCTTTTCAACTCATCAGTTATGCTTTTGTAGATATTATCCAAAGTAGCAAAGTGGTACTCTTTCAGGTGGTTTTTGGACTGAAGGAATACAAATTAGTCACAGGGGTTGAGATCTGGCCAATAAGGGGGGCTGAGGACCACAGGAATGTTTGTGTGTGTGTTGGGGGGGGGGGGGGTGCAAAAAATCATTGACTCAGCTTGCTGTTTCTGATTTCTGTGTGATGTGGTGCAGCATCCAAGTGTGTACAATGCCTGGTTGCACACATGCCACCCTCTTCCTGAATCTTCCAAAGACTTTCTGATTAAAAAGTTTGATTGACACTTTGCCTTGGAAGCACAAATGTCTTGATGATCCCGACTCTCAAAAAAATAAAAACAAATGAGCATTCATCTGATTTTCAATCTGCTCATTCTCTATTTCTTGGGAGAATTTGCAGTGTACCACTCCTGACTTTGGCGTTTGGTCTTGAAAATCCATGATTCATCTTCATCTGTATCCAATCACGCAACAGGAGGATTCTAGCTCCCTCTCAAGATCAAGTTCAGAAGATCAACATGCACATCCCTTCAATTAGCCTTGTGCTTGGTTGTGAGGTGTTTTGGAACCATCTCAGTTTAGACTTCTCATGCCCAAATCCTGTGTTAAAATCGGATTGATGGTATTTTATTTTTTATTTATCGTGTCAGGGCAGCCAGTTGATTATATTACATTTCTAACAGAACAAAGCAAACAAACAGACAAAATACAAAAATTGTGAGTTTGGTAGTTGATTAAATGTCCTTTGACCAGTATCTGGCCACTTGGAGTGCTTCCGGTGTTGCTGCAAGAAGGTCCTCCATTGTGCATGTGGCAGGGCTCAGGTTGCATTGCAGCAGGTGGTCAGTGGTTTGCTCTTCTCCACACTCGCATGTCGAGGATTCCACTTTGTAGCCCCATTTCTGAAGGTTGGCTCTGCATCTCATGGTGCCAGAGCACAGTCTGTTCAGCGCCTTCCAAGTCGCCCAGTCCTCTGTGTGCCCAGGGGGGAGTCTCTCATTTGGTATCAGCCATTGGTTGAGGTTCTGGGTTTGATCCTGCCACTTTTGGACTCTCACTTGCGGAGGTGTTCCAGCGAGTGTCTCTGTAGATCTTAGAAAACTATTTCTAGATTTAAGTCGTTGACGTGCTGGCTAATACCCAAACAGGGGATGAGCTGGAGATATCTCTGCCTTGGTCCTTTCACTATTGGCTGCTACTTCCCGGTGGATGTTAGGTGGTGCAATACCAGCTAAGCAGTGTAATTTCTCCAGTGGTGTAGGGCGCAGACACTCCGTGATAATGCGGCATGTCTCATTAAGAGCTACATCCACTGTTTTAGTGTGGTGAGATGTGTTCCACACTGGGCATGCATACTCAGCAGCAGAGTAGCACAGCGCAAGGGCAGATGTCTTCACTGTATCCAGTTGTGATCCCCAGGTTGTGCCAGTCAGCTTTCGTATGATATTGTTTCTAGCACCCACTTTTTGCTTGATGTTCAGGCAGTGCTTCTTGTAGGTAAGAGCACGGTCCAGAGTGACTCCCAAGTATTTGGGTGCGCTGCAATGCTCCAGTGGGATTCCTTCCCAGGTGATCTTCAGAGCTCGGGATGCTTGTCTGTTCTTGAGATGAAAGGCACATGTCTGTGTTTTAGATGGGTTGGGGATCAGCTGGTTTTCCCTGTAATAGTCAGTAAGAGCACCTAGAGCTTCGGAAATCTTCTGTTCTACCATCTCAAAGCTCCCTGCTTGAGCAGTAATAGCACGATCATCAGCATAGATGAAACTCTGTCCCTTCTGGCAGTGTCTGGTCATTTGTGTAGATGTTGAACATGGATGGAGCAAGCACGCTCCCCTGAGGCAGGCCGTTCTTCTGTTTCTGCCATCTGCTTCTCTGGCCCTGGAACTCAACAAAAAAGCTCCTGTTTTGTAGCAGGTTTCCTATGAGGTGGGTGAGTTGGTAGTCCTTTGTGATATTACACATTTTTCTCAGGAGGAGGCGGTGGTTCACAGTATCATAGGCTGCTGACAGGTCTATGAAGACAGCTCCTGTGATCTGCTGCCTTTCAAAGCCATCTTCTATGTGCTAAGTCAGGTTCAACACTTGCAATGTGCAGCTTTTGCCTTTTCTGAAGCCAGCTTGCTGTGGGATCAGACAAGGGTCTATTTTTTCCGTAATTCTATGCAAAATAAGCCTCTCCAGAACTTTGTAGAGGTGGCACAGCAGGGAGACTGGTCTGTAGCTTTTTGAGTCATTACGGTCTTTGCCTTGCTTCAAGATGGTGATGACTCTTGCTTTCCTCCAGATTTTGGGGATCTGACAGGATGCAGTGCAGTTGTTCATCAGCTCCAGCAGCCAGCGCCTTGCTTTTGGACCAAAGTTCTTGATTTGTTCCATCCGTAGATCATCCAGGCCAGCTGCTTTGCCATTTTTACATTTATTGAGAGCCATGTCCAATTCAGTAGATGTAAAGGGTTCATGAAGGTTGTTGTTCTCAATCTCTGGTTGTCTGGCTATTGGTTTCTTTCCTACTCTGGTGGCAAAGTTGGGTTTCCTATTCTTCAAGAGTTGGTGTGCTATCTGGTCTGCCTTTATGTTGGCATGGGTATTACGTTGTGAGGGGTTGTTGCTCAACCGTCTTAGCAGCCTTCACGCCTTCTGGCTGCTCCTGCCCATGTCGACCTCTGTGATCAGCTTGATCCACTGTTCTTTCTTGGCTTCAGAGATGGAGGACACAATGCTCTGCGCTGCCTGAAGGGTCTGCTCACTAAATGGATCTTCGTTGTGGAGCCTGTAATAGTTTTCCAACAAGGCAGCTGTTTCAGGAGTAATGCCCTGAAGGTAGTTGGTTCTGCAGCCTCTCGGTATCGAGGCCTGTGAGCAGGTTTTCACTATTTCAATAAAATGCTCGTATTCCTCAGGGATTGGCGCAGCCGATTTAACTCACTACTGATCGTTCTCAATCTCACTTGACTATCTGACATCAGTAGAGTCCTCACTCTTTCTACATTGTTAACCATTTTTGAGGTTGAGGTTTGCCTTCCATTTTTTCTTGGCCCTCTGAAAAGGCCTTGTACAATCTGAACACTTGTAGCCTGGATAGGGAATGTTCTCTATAAGTATTTTTTAGCCTGGATAGGGAATGTTCTCTATAAGTACAGGGTTAGTCAAAATGCATAGGCCAATAAGCCATTCAATTGAATGGCTTATTGGCCTATGCATTTTGACTAACCCTGTATTTTGTATTTTTTCATAAGTCACAGTAGCGGATTATCCAAGCTTTACACAAAATGTGATGGGCAGAGTCTTGCTCTCATTTTTGCCGGTCTGTTTCATAATGAACTTCACAAACACAACTTCACATCAGAGGCTCTCAACAATTGCATAGTAACTGTAGCAAGTTCAAACTTGTACTGAGCCCACGGCAGTGGTGAACTTAACTGCCATGTGAAGGGGAAGGTCACAGCGTTCTCAGTTCATGCACAGTGTTGCCAGCTCATTACTTTTCTGCCATACCTCGTAGATCTTAGGCCGGGCCAAGCATTTGCAGGGTAATGTAATTGCTGGTGACTTGCCTTACATATCTTTCTTTCTTTAATTTACATTATCCTCTTTCTCCTACCATAGGACCCAAGGCTGCTTACAGAATAGAATAAATCAAAGTACATTGGAATTCATTTTCTCTTCCTCTTTCAGGTTCAAGCCCAACCACAGACTGTGACTTTGTCCCAAACGACTGCAGGCCAGCATCAAGTCCAAGTGATCCCTGCTGCCACTACTGCTACAGCTCAAGTGGTCCCACAGAAACTGATACAACAGCAGGTTGTCACAACCTCTCCCCAGATGCAGGCCCCAGGAGTACAAAACCAAGCCCAGGCCTCAGCACCATCTGATGGCCAGACTCAGCAAGGAAAAGTGCAGATGAGAGCGCCAGTCAGGTTAAAGGCACCCAGCAAACCTAGTTAATTCCATAATCTAAGAGCCGTGATTAGAAAGGGGAGAGAAGCACCGCTTTTACAATCATTTTATGCAATCTGGCAAATGTGGGGCTTGGTTCATTGATGAATCTACGTCTTCCTGAATGCCTTCACATGTTCTGACTTGCAGAAAGACATCAGACAGGAAAATTGATTCCAAATAGTTTCAAGAATTGTTTTGGAACCATGTGTAGTGTAAATATTTCACACCAAGAACCCTCAGAAAACAATGTGGTTACTTTTCAACATCAGTAAATTTGTGCACACATTAGGTCACATTATAATCACTCCTAGGGAAAAATTTAATAGAATGATGGGATTGGCAAAACCCTTACTGTTTAGGTGAGTTTCCACAAACCTATGTCTAGATAGAGGAAGACCTTTTGGAATTAATTCCTGCAATAGTTTGCCAATGTCAAAATTTTAAGTGCTTCTAATTATAAACCATATTGCAGCATTTTTGTCTTTTTTAAAAACAAGCATTTACTAGTAGCATGTTGTTGTTTCTTTGGTGTACAGTTTTTTTTTAAAAAAATCCCTACCCTTTGTTTTGCTTCCATATTTCACTGTTAAAGTAATGACTATCTGAAGCATGTGGGTTTTCTTGGTAAATAAATACTATGTGATAATAGCTGTGTTTAATTGTTAACAATATTGCTTCCTTAATTTGTAAAAAGGAAATGTTTTATTATGATGGCAGAGTTTGTTGCCCTTGTTTCACATGAAGCTTCCAGTGCAGAAGTATGTTCATCTTATGGAATTTCTACTTTTACAACCCATTTCAAAATTCAGTTACACTTCTGCTTAACAAAAAGAGAGAATGGAACGTTTCCTTCAAATTTTACATTTGCATAAACTAGCAGATGGACTTTTAACTGGTTTATTAAAGATAAAGGTCCGCCTCGTAATCAATAATTTTGGAAGTTAAATTTCCCTTACTGCATTTAAATTCCAATGCAACCTAGAAGTATTTTTAGAATAGCAGCTCCCTTTGCCATGGTTTGCTGTTCTAACTATTAAAGTTGCATGGGATGCTATATGAACCATGGAAATACTGGGTAGCTTAAGAAAAAACAGAAGAAAAAGTTGTGGGCTATTGCCCACAAAAAAAGAATAGACATAAATGTAAGGGAAATGTGAGCGCAGATGGGGGCATCAAATGTTGTCAGTCTTTCAAAAAACAAAACAAGTTGCAGATTTTTGTCTTCAGGTGAACTTTGGAAAAATATTCTTACCGAAGCTTGAGATCATATCAGGCGTCCATATCCATTTCTTACTAATTTTAGTGTGTCATCAGTCGATAGATTATTGATCTAGAACTATTTGATATCCAGGATAGTTTAGACAAAGAATTAGACATCTTTGCTAGTTCTGCAATGCAGAATTCCAGCTTCTTCCTCCTGATTTGCCAACGTAGTCTTCTTGCTGCAACATACTGTATTTTTAGGGGCTCGTGTGTTGTGTGTTTACGTTTAAAAAAAAGACAACTCCATAAAGGAGCTAAGAGACAGACTGTTGAGTCTCCCCATCTTTTCCCCATCCCAATGGTTTATGTGCCTCCTAGTATGCAGATAGCAAAAATCAACTGTAGATTAACTTATGATACTGAATTGTTCCCTTTAGTAATTGTTCAAGAGCTAGCCTCCTCAGAAGTGAAGTGGGATTGAATGCACAATCTGGTTCTTGGATCATTACACCCCTCCCTCCCTCCCTCCCTTAAAAACATTGAAGTATTACTTCTGACAGACCTTTAAGCCTTTGTGTACAAATGCAGTGGGATGTGAATATACAAAATGCAGTTAAGACTGCATTTTACAGCCGCAATATACTTATTTTGCTTATGTCAGCTGAAACAATGTCTGTTTCCGTGGACAGGGATGATAAAAATGAGATTTCTCCTACTTTTCTGTCTCTTCCTCCTTCCGTCTTGGAACGTTTACTAAAAATGCTGATCAAAAAAAGTGTAAATATCTTTATGAACATTAAAACATTTGTACTTGACCTGTAGGATTGTAAGGACTTGTGGTGTATCCTATCTGAAAGTGTAATAAACTACATTTTTATAACATTTGTTCTTTGTAGTTTTTTAAACATGTGTATTTTACATTGTCTTCTTGGTTCTGATTCTTCCTGTAATATTTTTAGTTTTTTCTTCCAGAGACCCTACGGCAATGTGTCAAACTCAAGGCCCGTGGGAAGAATCCAGCCCTCTGTGTCATTTTATCTGTCCCTCCAGGTGCTGGACTGCAAGTCCTGTGTTCCTCATCAGTAGACATTATCATGACTAGAGCTGATAGTATTTGGGATACCGCAGTGGTTCTCAACCTGGGGTCTCCAGATGTTTTTGGCCTACAACTCCCAGAAATCCCAGCCAGTTTACCAGCTGTTAGGATTTCTGGGAGCTGAAGGCCAAAAACATCTGGGGACCCCAGGTTGAGAACCACTGGGATACAGTGAGATCTGGAAGGCTACAGTTGGCTCTGTTTTTGGACAATGGAAATCTCCATAATCGTTATGGAGAGTTTATGATCTTTGGAAAAGGATAACCTCGTTAGAAGTCACAACCTTTTGAAAAATGATGCCAAAAGGTAAAAAGCATGACCTGTTAGAGTCATAACCTTTTGAGAAAATGGCATTCACCAGCACTCATATACACACAGCAGAGTTTCAGAATTATTTTTATTATTATTATTAAACTTTATTTGTACCCCGCTAGCATCTCTCGAAGGACTCGATGCGGCTTACACAGGCCAAGGCCTCAACACAACAACAGCATAACAACAACAATTCAAAACAAATCAAAAACATAAAGCAATAACAACAAAACATTACACCATAACACAGTAAAAACCAGGGCCGGGCCAAGTGATGGGTACAGATTAAAAAAGTGCTGGGTGTGACAGGTGGTATGTTGGATTTCTGGGCAACTGCAATGTGCAGAGAATCTTAAACTCTAATAAAGTGCTTCTGGGACATAGTGCTGGGGTTTTCCTATTCCGGAAAGGCACATCGGAATAGCCCGGTCTTCAAGCTCTTCCTAAAGACTGCCAACGTGGGTGCTAATCTTATGTCTTTGTGGAGGGTGTTCCAAAGTCAGGGGGGCAACCACAGAAAAGGTCTTGTCCCTCATCCCCACCAAACGCTCCTGCAACGCAGGCGGGATCATGAGCAGGGCCTCTCCGGATGAGCAAAGGGAGCGCGTGGGTTCATAGACGGAGATACGGTCACGCAGGTAGGCAGGTCCCAAACCGTTTAGGGCTTTGTAGGTAAGCACCTGCACCTTGAATTGGGATCGGAAGGTAAACGGCAGCCAATGGAGCTCCTTAAACAGGAGAGTTGACCTCTCTCTGTAAGGAGCACCAGTTAACATCCTGGCCGCCGCCCGTTGGACCAGTTGGAATTTCCAAGCAGTTTTCAAGGGCAGCCCCACGTAGAGCGCATTACAGTAATCCAATCTAGAGGTGACCAAGGCATGGACCACCCCGGCCAAATCAACCTTTGCGAGGTACGGTCGCAGCTGCCGCACAAGTCTTAGTTGTGCAAAAGCCCTCCCGGACACCGCCGACGCCTGAGCCTCAAGCGTAAGCGATGAATCCAAGAGGACTCCCAGACTGCGGACCTGTGACTTCAGGGGGAGAGTAACCCCGTCCAGCACAGGTTGCCACCCTATACCCCGATCCGGTTTACGATTGACCAGGAGGACCTGTCTTGTTGGGATTGATCTTCAGCTTGTTCGTCCTCATCCAGATAGCCACAGTGGCCAGGCACTTGTCCAGCACTCGAGGGGCCTCCTTTGTAGGTGGAAATGAGTAATAGAGTTGTGTGTCATCTGCATAGAGATGGCACCTAACTCCAAAACTCCGGATGACCTCTCCCAGCGGTTTCATGTAGATGTTAAAAAGCATGGGAGACAAGATAGAGCCTTGCAGGACCCCACAGGTCAAAGGCCAGGGGTCCGAGCAGGCATCTCCCAGCTTCACCATCTGGGAACGACCCTCCAGGAAGGACCGGAACCACGTCAAAACCATGCCCCCAAGACCCATCCCAGAGGGTCGACCCAGAAGGATACCATGATCGATGGCATCGAAAGCCGCTGTGTTGTTTTGGTTGCCCAAAAACATCTGCTCACCCTTAAAACATCTTGGCTTAAATCATGCTCTCAAGAGACAAAAAGAAGCAGACTTCTGTAAAGGTAACATAGTTGGTTTACTCATAAGCTTAATGTATTCAGCATACAGATACTTTGCTTATCGGTCCAGTTACAGATAGGATTTGAAGTAGTTTATCTGTGTGGATTTCTTATAATCAGCAGTCCATAATCTAAAGCATCTCTCTGTTCTGAGAGTCTAATGGAGTTTCTGTCTAGTCTGAAAGTCCAATGGAATCTGTATAGTCCGAGAGTCGGAAAACATAACTGTTCCTACTGAAGTCTCTAAGCATACAGTTCCTACTGAAGTCTAAACTGTACTGTTTCTAAACTGGAGTCTGAACAAGCCCAAATTTGATCACATGACCTGCAGTCCCTCCCACAACAAAGAGTAAAAAGCCTCAAATCATACAAGGCTTATGGATATGATGTCTGACTTTAAAATGTCCCTTAACGTTTCCCCAACCTCAGAGCCACAAGTGCACAACAACCCCTGTCTGCACGGCAGATAATCAAAAGTGATAGGAGTTGTCATTCAGCAACATTCAGGCATGCAAATTGGGTAAAAATGAAAGATCACTGCCCACAATGTAAAAAACTATGTACAGGCAGTCTGCAAATTACAAACAAGATTGGTTCTGTAGGTCTGTTCTTAAGTTAAATTTCTAATTTGGAACAGGTACATTTTTAAAATGTAACTCGAGCCATACACACAAACATATATAAGCTTTGGATAGCATAGGGAAGAGTTAACGTCCCTGTGGTGTTTCCTTTGCTGTCTGTGCACCTGTTCAGAAGATTTCCTCTCACTTTGTCCCTGTGATAATTGGATTTTGAAAAAAAAAAAGGCTTGTGAAAACAAGGATTGATGGGAAAGCTTCAGTGGAGACCTCTTCCCCCCATGATAACTCTTTCAGGAATGGATTTCCCTTCCTCGGGGTAGATTTCTCTCACTTCCTGTTGTCTCAGCCTTGTTCTGAGCTAGGAGTCATTTGTAAGTCGGATGTTTGTAACTCAGTGACTCTGTAGTTGGCCCTCTGTATCTACGGATCCTCCATCTAGGGATATTTTCAATCTATGGATTCAACAGCCCTTTGAAGGGAACTGTAAGGTTGATGGGTTTGACAGCCCTGCCCTAAGGAAAAAGCTATGATCTTCAAATATAATGTCAAAAAGTTTTAGCTTAGACATATCTCCTACACCCAACTTTCAGAGATGTAAAGTGGGAGATGAAACCTGACCTCTACTCATTGTCAATGTTAACAATTGTTTTTCGCCTCAGTTAACAAAGATGTGTTCTCGGTCCAGATGCAACTGGAAAGAGAATCATAGAGTTGGAAGAGACCTCATGGGCCATCCAGTCCAACCCCCTGCCAAGAAGCAGAAATATTGCATTCAAAACATCCCTGACAGATGGCCATCCAGCCTCTGTTTAAAAGCTTCCAAAGAGGGAGCCTCCACCACATTCCGAGGCAGAGAGTTCCACTGCTGAATGGTTATCACAGTCAGGAAGTTCTTCCTAATGTTATTTATTTATTTATTTATTTATTTATTTACTTTGCTTATATACCGCTGTATCTCAAGCCCGAAGGCAACTCACGGCGGTTCACAAACAGTAAAAACAGTAGAAACAGCAGTGGTTCCATACAACATATAACAATTGACTTAACACATTATCCATAAATTACCAATAAGCAATTACAATGCACAATTATTACAAAAAACAATGTACAGATGGAATCTCCTTTCTTGTAGTTTGAAGTCATTGTTCTGCATCCTAGTCTCCAGGGAAGCAGAAAACAAGCTTGCTCCCTCCTCCCTGTGGCTTCCTCTCATATATTTATACATGGCTATCATGTCTCCTCTCAGCCTTCTCTTCTTCAGGCTAAACATGCCCAGCTCTTTAAGCCACTCCTCCTAGGGCTTGTTCTCCGGACCCTTGATCATTTTAGTCGCCCTCCTCTGGACACATTCCAGCTTGTCAATATCTCTCTTCATTTGTGGTGCCCAGAACTGGACGCAATATTCCAGGTGTGGTCTAACCAAGGTGGAATAGAGAGGTAGCATTACTTCCCTAGATCTAGGCGCTATGATAGGGCTCATATAGGTCCTTTGAATGGCCTTAGTGTAATCTGTGTAGGCCAGGCATTGTAGATAAAGACCACCACTCTGAATAGTATCCAGAAACAGATTGGCAGCCAGTCGAACAGAAGCAGATTGAAGGGCCCTTTCACACAGCCCTATGTCCCAGAATATCAAGGCAGAAATCCCACAATATCTACTTTGAACTGGAATATCAGAGTCCACACTGCCATATATCCCAGTTCAAAGCAGATAATGTGGGATTATATTCAGCTGTGTGGAAGGGGCCCAAGTGGGATACATTACAGATCTCCAGCAACTGGCACACTAACTCTTAACTCAGTGTTTCTCAAGCTTCCTAATACCACGACCCCTTAATACAGTTCCTCATGTTGTGGCAACCACCAACCATAACATTATTTTTATTGTTACTTCATAACAGTAATTTTGCAACTATTATGAATTGTAATGTAAATATCTGATATGCAGGATGTATTTTCATTCACTGGATTAAATTTGGCACAAATACCCGATACGCACAAATTTGAATACTGGTGGGGTTGGGGTTTGATTTTGCCATTTGGGAGTTCACCTACAATCAAAGAGCATTCTGAACTCCACTAACAATGGAATTGAACCAAACTTAGCACACAGAACTCCCATGACCAACAAAGAATACTAGAAGGGTTTGGTGGACACTGACCTTGAGTTTTGGTGTTGTAGTTCACCTACATCCAGAGAGCACTGTGGACTCAAACAATTAATTAATTAATTGCTGCATTTGTATACCGCCTTTCTCAGCCAGAGGCGGCTCAAGGCAGCGATTTGATGCCATGACAAATATCAGGGTACAGTTAAAAACAATTATAAATACAGTTATAAAAAATTCAACATTTAAAATGTAGTATAAAAGAAACAATAATATCGATAAAACAAATCCTCAGCGTCTCCAATTGCATCAACAGTCATCCCCTGTTCGCTTTTCGTCTAATTATGTAAAAGCTTGCTCGAAAAGCTAGGTCTTAACCATCTTACGGAATGTTAGAAGAGAGGGAGCCGATCTTATATCCCTGGGGAGGGTGTTCCATAGCTGAGGTGCCAACACTGGTCCCCGCCAAACGCATTGGCGAGGAAGGTGGGATTGAGAGCAGGGCCTCCCCAGATGATCTTAAAGTCCTACATAGTTCATAAGGAGAGATACGTTGAGATAGGTAAGCCGGACCAGAACCCTTTAGGATGGATCTGGACCAAACTTGGCACAAATACTCAATATGCCCAAATGTGAACACTGGTGGAGTTTGAGGAAAATCGACCTTGACATTTGGGAGTTGAAGTTGCTGGGATTTCTAGTTCGCCTACAATCAACGAGCATTCTGATAGAATTGGGCCAAACTTCGCAAACAGGACCTCAATGACCAACAGAATTTTTCTGTATTTTTCTGATGTACTTTTGCGACACCCCCCCCCCCCCCTCCCTCCCCGGGATCCCGACCCTCGGGTTGAGAGATACTGTCTTGACTGCACATTGCATTCTTGTTCACTTTTGAAACGCGATATAAGCTCTCCACCTCTCGTCCTCGGTAATTCCCAGGTGCCCCAGCGGCATTGACCAATGAGCCTTTGGTTACGGGAAGAGCCGCGTGCGTGCTGGGCGTGGCGAAGTCGAAAGGCTGCCTGATTGGCCAGTCGGCCTTCCCCCCGCGCATGCCCAGTCAACCAAAGAAGGGATCATGGCGGCCTCGGTAGCTGAAGCTGAGGCGAGTTTGGGTGCCTGTTTGGAGGCGGTCCTGAGCAGCCGGAGCCATGCCAACCGCGTCTTTGAGGCCTTGGAGCTGCTGCAGGTGGGTCCGGAGGGTCGCCCTCCTTCTGCGAAGAGCTGCGCTCCAAAACCCTTGGGCACGTGCTTGGCCTCCGCCTCCCTCCAGCCCAGCCTGGCCTTTGGGCCCTCACGACACCACGGGCCACTTTTAGAACTAATGTATTGTCGAAGGCTTTCATGGCCGGAATCACTAGGTTCTTGTGGGTTTTTTCGGGCTATAGGGCCATGTTCTAGAGGCATTTCTCCTGCATCTATGGCAAGCATCCTCAGAGGCAGTGAGGTCTGTGGAATTAGGACAATGGGTTTATATATTTGTGGAATGGCTGGGGTGGGGCAAGGAGCTCTTCCTTGCTGGAGCTAGGTGTGAATGTTTCAACTGATCACCTTCATTAGCATTTGAAGGCTTGGCTGAGCCTGGGAAAATACCCTGTTGAGAGGTGTTAAGATGTGCCTGGTTGTTTCCTCTCTGTTGTTTTGCTGTTGTAATTTTAGAGTTTTTTAATACTGGTAGTCAGATTTTGTTCATTTTCATGGTCTCTTCCTTTCTGTTGAAATTGTCCACATGCTTGTGGATTTCAATGGCTTCTCTGTGTAGTCTGACATGGTGGTTGTTGGTGTGGTCCAGCATTTCTGTGTTCTCAAATAAAATGCTTTGTCCAGGCTGGTTCATCAGGTGCTCTGCTATGGCTGACTTCTCTGGTTGAAGTAGTCTGCAGTGCCTTTCATGTTCCTTGATTCGTGTTTGGGCAATTCTGCGTTTGGTTTTCCCTATGTAGTCTTGTCCACAGCTGCATGGTATACGGTAGACTCCTGCAGAGGTGAGAGGATCCCTCTTGTCCTTTGTTGAACGTAGCATTTGTTGGATTTTCCTGGTGGGTTTGTAGATTGTTTGTATGTTGTGTTTCCTCATCAGCTTCCCTATGCTGTCAGTGGTTCCCTTGATGTATGGCAGGAACACTTTTCCTCTGGGTGGATCTTCATCTTTACTCTCATGGCTGAACAAAATCTGGCTATCAGTATTAAAAAACTCTAAAATTATAACAGCAAAACAGCAGAGAGGAAACAACCAGGCACATCTTAACACCTCTCAACAGGGTATTTTCCCAGGCTCAGCCAAGCCTTCAAATGCTAATGAAGGTGATCAGTTGAAACATTCACACCTAGCTCCAGCAAGGAAGAGCTCCTTGCCCCACCCCAGCCATTCCACAAATATATAAACCCATTGTCCTAATTCCAACAGACCTCACTACCTCTGAGGATGCTTGCCATAGATGCAGGCGAAACGTCAGGAGAAATGCCTCTAGAACATGGCCATATAGCCCGAAAAAACCCACAAGAACCCTTTAGAACTAACTCGTAGGCTTCAAGGAAGGCTCTGTAAATGGGGTTTTAATTTTGTTGTATGGCTTTAATATTACACAGCCACTCCCCCCCCCCCCCATTTTTTTTCCTTTGGTGTCTTTGTTTTGAAGCCTGTTCCTGGGGTTCGTTGCGACACTGTTTCCGAAAATGGAATTGGATAGACAGCATCAGCCCTAGAATCACAAAATCCTAGAGTTGGAAGAGACCTCGTGGGTCATTCAGTCCAACCCTATTCTGCCAAGGAAAATCGTATTCAACGCACACCCGACAGATGGCCATCCAGCCTCTGTTTAAAAACCTCCAGAAAAGGAGCCTCCCGAACAACAACAACAAACCACACTCTGGGGCAGAGAGAGAGTTCCACTACTGAACAGCTCTTGCACACAGTTAGGAAGTTCTTACTAATGTTCAGGTGGAATTTCCTCTCCTGTAGTTTGAAGCCATTGTTCCATTGTGTCCCTAGTCTCCAGGGCAGCAGAAAACAAGCCTGCTCCCTCCTCTCTGTGACTTCCCCTCACATACGTATACATGGCCCTCATCATGACTCCTCTCAGCCTTCCCTTCTGCAGGCTAAACATGCCCAGCTCTTTCAGCCACTCCTCATAGGACTTGTTCTCTAGACCCTTGATCATTTTAGTCACCCTCCTCTGGACACATTCTAGCTTGTCAACCTTTCTATAGCATTGCAGTGCCCCTAATTGGACACAGTGTGATTCCAGGTGTGGTCTGACCAAGTCAGAATAGAGGGGTCGCATGACTTCCCTAGATCTAGACATAGACTCCTATTTTGTTTCTAACCTGGGGACTGCCTGTTCTACACAATGCTTAGTTAACCCAGTGTCTATCCCCACTTTTTTGTAACTGTTTGAGCAGATGTCACTTATTTCCGAACCTTTTCCTTCCCCATCTTCTCCCAGTCTGAGCAAAAGGAGATTGTTCTATGCGCCATCCGGATTTGCAGCCGGCTCTTTGGATCTTTGCTTGAGCAAGGAGAACTGTTTGTGGGCAAACTACCTTCCGAAGAGGAATCTCAGCAAGGTGAGGATATATCTGTTTGTAAAGAGCAGTTGGTGTGAATGTGAGAATGCAAATGATGCATGGTAGTTCAAATTCAGTTGCTATCATTGAGGTGTGAGTGCTGAGGCTCACATAGCCAAATGACAAAGGAGAAGATACCACCTGTCTTGGGTAAGTTCAAGGTTTTCAGAAGTAGAAGATTTCTTTAGAACAAAAAGGAAAAAAAATTAGGGAAATCTCAAAACAGTAAGAGGTAAGCATAAGATACATTACATTGTTGATTTAATGCAGTTTAACATCCCTTTGACTGCCATGGCTCAGCTGGCACACTTAAGACACAATTTAAAACCTATTTTTTCCAGATCTACCCAGTTTTAAACCATGAATTTTACATTTACATTTTATTAGTATTGGTATTTTAATCTTTGTTTTAGCTATCTATCTATATATGGTCATTTGTTTTATCCACATGTTTTAACTATGTTGTACCCACCTCAAGCTACATGGGGAAACATCCCTGTGAATATGGTGATCATACTATTTATCATAGTCACACTTTCATGAATTTCTGTTTGGAATCCCCTCCCTGTGTCAGTTTCTGGTTTCCAATTGATATTTTGCACTGAAAACACAACCTGGTGGAATCCATTCCACAGCTTATGTGACTTCTGAAGACATTGGGCTTCTCCAGACCTTATTGAGGTGCGTCATAGCAGAAGGGGAGAATATTTTCCATAACTTGCGAGTTCCGATTTGTTTTTGTTTACATTTAGGCCATAATAAGCATATTTCGCACCTTTACAGTATTCAATATATTGTACACATCAACTAATCGTAATAGCAGATCCAGTTGACTTCCAGGTTGAAACAACAATGGGGGAAATCAGAGGAGTGTGAACATTTCTGTGGGGTACTGTGTCTGTTATATTCATATTGATCAACATTTCTTTCAATATACAGGCAGACACCATGTTACGAACAAGAGGTTCTGTAGGTTTGTTCTTAATTAGAGTTTTATGTAAGTCAGAGCAGGTACATTTTTAAAGTGTAATGCCAGCCAAAACTCACTCACTCACTCACTCACTCACTCACTCACTCACTCACTCTGTCTGTCTGTCTGTCTGTCTGTCTGTCTAAGCTTGGGATAGCATAGGGAAGGGTTAACACCCCTATGGTGTTTGTTTTGCGTTCTGTGCCTCTATTCAGAATATTTCACCTCACTTTCTGCCCCTGTGATAATTCGATTTTGAAAAAAATGGACTTCCTGTGGAAACAGGGATTTGTGATACAGCTTAGGTGGAGACATCTTTTCCCTATTATATTCTTCCAGGAGTGAATTTTCCTTCCTCGGGGTAGATTATCTCATTTCCTGTTGTATCACATCCATTGTTAACTATGATTTGTTTGTAAGTCGGATGTAACTCAGGGACTGACTGTGTTTCCATGTCCCTGCTCAGGATACAATATAAATCCCTCCATACCCTTTTTTCTTCTCTGTTGTGAGCAAGCAGAGGCCTTGAGAGGGCTGAGTCTTCACATGCCACAGTCAGGTGTAGATTTGAATGTAAGATTTTCCAGTAAAAGTCTGGCCTGGTGCTGTCCTTTGCATATGAGAAGAAGCTTTGTTGGCTGTGAGATTTTTCTTCGTTACTTGTTTCTGCACAGTGCTTTGCTAAGTACAGATATCACACATAGGGAACTTTTAAGTATTTCCAAGAAAATGTTGGCCTGAACATTGCTTTTCCTCAACAACCACATGCAACCTTGGTGATCTCTCTCAATCCCGAAAAACAAATAGAATATGGAGCAGATTACAAAAATGCTTTTTTTTCAGGGGGAGGGAGTGTTTTTAAAACCCGTTGGTGGCACAGTCCCACTCTAAAGCTTATTTTGGGTGGAATTGTCCTTCCAACAGGAAAAAAATCAAAACAGAACATCAGAAACATCTATAAAACCATTCTGAACTATGATGAAAATTACTTTGGTTATCTAGCAGGTCACTTTCTGGTTGTAACTCTGTGGCCCGCTAAGCATTCCCAAGAACCCAAATTGGTCCAGCAGCCAATTGTGACTTTAGACAGAAGCTTCATTGTGCAACCACTAAATTAGAACTTTTCAGAAGTTTGCTTCTGTCCAGTAGGGATTGAATGGGGATAAAGACGTATGGCCCTGCCTCTTGTTTTGTAGAGAAAATGTGGAGGGGGGTACAATTCTAAAATTTAATAAATCCATAATATTAATTTTAATTTGAACTATGTTAATTAACATTTGCAATGAGACAGGAAGCCATTATCCAAGCCCATATACATGGAATCAGACCAATTAATAAATTATTATTCAGCCATCTACTTCCATTGCCAGCATGGTCAAAGAAAAAACCTGGCAAAATGATTACCAGAATAGTATTTGTTCAAAAATTTAAAAATAATTGAAAATCATAGCAAAATACACTTTTCAATCTTTCTCCTTCTTTTGCTCCTCCTCACTTCTCATCTTGTCTTTCAGAAAGCTACAGTGCTGAGGAAAAGTATAAAATTTGGATGAGACATAGATACAACAGTTGCAACAATTGCCTGGCACAACTGATGAGCCACCAATCTTTCCAAGTCAAAGTAAGTTTGCAGGTGGTGACTCTAGTAGGTTGTTGCGGGGTTGGGGGGTCATGGCAAAAAAAAAAAGTCTGTGAACAGGGTGCCTTGAGGGAGAGTTTTTGCAAGAATTAGAAGGGGAAAAGCTATTTGGTTCTCTGTGGTCTGGCCTGAGAGAACAAAATTAAACCAAGGTTCGGTAGTTAAACTTTGTTTAGCTTGGTGCAGGAGACTGACAGGATGACGTACTTCTCACAGCAAACATTCAGTGCTGTTATACACTGACAAGACAGAGAACTGTACATAGATATAGGTATCTATAGGCTTTTCCCATCTTCGGCAATTGAAGACTTGTGCTTGGTTCCGGCCCTGGGGGGGGGGGGGGGGTGCCGCTGTCCCTCCACTTTCCCTGCCGAAGAGCTTTGTTCGTAAACTTCCTCCTTGATTGAATTGCCAGCATTTTTTTGTGGCATTTCCTAATGGCTGCCTTAAATATGTCTCCGCTTAAACCAGGGGTCCTCAAACTAAGGCCCGACCCCTCCAAGGTCATTTACCCGGCCCTCGCTTAGGGTCAACCTAAGTCTGTAATGACTTGAAAGCACACAACAACAACAACAACAACAATCTTATGTCATCAGCCAAAAGCAGGCCCATACTTCCCACACTTATTGAAATACTAATAAATTTATATTTGTTAAAATTGTTCATTTTAATTATTGTATTGTTTTTAAGTGGATTTTGCACTACAAATAAGATATGTGCAGTGTGCATAGGAATTCATTCTTTCCCCCCCCCCCCCCTCAAATTATAATCCGGCCCTCCAACAGGGACTGTGACCTGGCCCTCTGTTTAAAAAGCTTTTGGACCCCTGGCTTAAACGGTACCTATTTATCTACTCATGTTGCTGTTTTTGAAACTGCTAGGTAGACAGAAACTGGGCTAAAGGCCAGGAGCTCACCCTGACCAGGGCTTTGAACTGTCAGCAAGATTTACGGAAGCTGGCAGTTAACCTGCTGTTCTGAAGCCCGGTCCCTGCTGTGCTAAAGCCCCCCCCCCCTGCCCAAGATCCCCATTTGTTATGTTTCTGCCTGTGGGGAGATGGTTATGGCTGTTTTGTTTGGAGGGCCTTTGATTTTACTATACAAGTCTAAATCCATCCTAAGGTTGCTGGTTTGCCTATGGGCCGCAGTGTCTGTAACTAATCCTGAAAAGATTGGGATGGAGGACATGGTTATAGAATCATAGAATTTTGAAGTTGGAAGAGACCCCAGGCACCATCCAGTCCAATCCCATTCTGCCATGCAGGGAAAGCACAATCAAAGCACCCCAACAGATGTCTATCCAGCCTCTGTTTAAAAGCCTCCAAAGAAGGTGACTCCACCACCCTCTGTTCCATTGTTGAACAGTTCTTACAGTCAGGAAGTTCTTCCTAATGTTCAGGAGGAGACTCCTTTCCTGTAATTTGAACCCATTGCTCCATTGAGTCCTTGTAAAATGAAATCATATGCCTTCTCTTGCCCTCCAGATTTCAAGTTTCAGCCTCAGCCATCTTCTCCTAACACAGTTCTTGATTCCCTGTTGGAGAATGGGAAGGAAGGGCGCAGAGCAACCCCGCTTCTGTTTTTGTTACTGTCCCCTCTCCCTGCTCCCCACTAGCAAGGCAGGAGCCATATTGGGTAGAGATGGCTGCAGCTGAAAGCTGGACTTTGGAAGGTACTTTCAGCCAGCTTGACAGAATTTGAAAATTGCGCCTGCCCTGCCCTGGCAACCCTATTCTATCATGAAGAGCCATAACCCAAATATGGGTTTACTATTTCAATCAACACTAAAACAAAGCACCTTGTACACCCAAGTTGCTGTCATGAGTCCTTAGTGAAGTACTAAGTTGTTTACCTGTTCATTCATTTGTTTTAATGCATTCACACAAACACAATATGTACAAAGGCAACAATGGTTAATGATTATGTTTGTCCTTGCCTCACAAGTAGATTTAATAAGCAACTGGAAAAGATTATCAAAATAACACTGCTAATACTGCTACATCTAATAATAATAACAATAACAAATATAATACAATTCTTATTCCTTTTGTTGTCCAAATAACAATGTCTACTCCCAATTTGTAACTTCCAATCTGGGTAGAGATAACAGGAAAAGACAAATATGAACCAGGTAAAATTGGAGCTTATGCATTTATTTGTAAATTACATTTCTAGTCTGAATTTCTAGCTGTGAGTTCAGGGCAGCAGATATAGCTGTCCTCCTTGTCACAATAACAACTGTTTGAGGTTGACAAGGCTGAGAGATAATGTGACTGAACCAAGGTCAACTAGAGTGAGTTTCATGATTTTGAGGCAGTAGAACTTGGATCATTTGCATCCAAGTCTATCAGTCTTTAATCACTGCATCATACTGGCCCTTGCTTATGCTCTGTTTGCCTGTATCTGGGTATCTGTGCAATCTCTTTCAGCTGATGAAAGTTCAAGCAATAGTAGTTCTGTTGCCAGCAGGGCAAAGCCTGCTCTTTGTTTCCGGCTGAAATTTCAAAGGATGACTGAGGGTGTTGAACCTATTTTGAGGTGTGTAGTTCAGCACCTTGGATAGGTCCTTCAAAGTACAGAACCAAACCCAGAACAGATTCACCACTGGCAGAAAAATATGGAGCCACCAGCTGTCATGACTTCCTTATGAAAACTGGAATGCCAGGATTGCATCTTTACTCCCAACTTCCCACTGCTTGTGCAAAGACTCTACTAAGCAGTCACCCATTGTGCTGTTTGCAGGGTGAGTCATGGAAGCATTATTTTATCATCCATCTGGCTATTCCCACCCCACCCTCTTTTTTATCAATTCAAGGAATCTGCACTCTGTACGTTGATGAAATTCGTAGAACTGGAAGCTGGACGACCTCTAGTCAAGAACGAATGGAGTTTCAATTTCCCACGGGAGCTTTTAAAAGTGAGTTGTGTGAATTCCGTTGTGAATCTCATGGAAGTTCTGCGGCATTGTTTATACGTTGGCCCTACTACAGATACTTGAGGAACTTGCAACAAAGCCATCAGTTTTAAGTGCTCTTTATTTAGAGGTTCAACCCAATATGCCTTCTTTAGGGCTGGGAGATACAGAAGCTTGCCTAGGGATATTCATTGTGCAATTTACATTCTTTGTCAATGAAGAAGGAGCCATCCAGGAATCAGTCAATTCTCCTCCAGGCAGGAGATCACATGACTCAAATTGAAACTTTTTGATTGGATCCCTGACTCTGTCAGTTCTTTCACTGTGCCTTCAGGCTGCTCCTAAAGCATTCCTGATAGGTTTTTTTAAAAGGGAGAATTGCCTTTTTTAAGTCATTTGAATCCAAAGTTTCTCGTTCTGAGACAAATATTGCCTCTGAACGTGGAAACATCTTTGTACCAACAAAGAGCAATAGCACTCTTCTCCAAAAGTACTGATGTTTTGTTATTTTAACTGATTGTACTTTATGAGCTTCAGTGTTCCTTTCTGTTGACTTCCCACTAGTTGGTGGTGGAGGGCTTGATCCCAGTGGAAGAGGATTCTTCTCTACTGATTTCTCGCTTCCAAGAATATCTGGACCATGATGATGTCCGATTCTTTGTGATGAAATTGGTGGCTGAAAATATTGGCAGTGTGATGCAGAAAGCCAAAAAGGTACCCCTTCCTGAAATATCCATATCTATGGGAACCAAATGAGGACTGCAGAAAAGGTCATTTTTGTGCCTCCTGAGTCCCACTTGGAAAAATAGAAGTGATTGTAGCATTTGAGGGGTTTTATGTGAAAATACGTTGGCTATTGCCAGGCTGCATCCTATATATCCCATCTATACATATAATAAAAGTGAAAATATGTATGTATGTGTGTGGCTGGGTTGTCCACTACACAAACAAGCTCTCACTTCTACAAATAGCTATAGCTCCCACTACCCGGGAGACACCAATGGCCTCCCTCCAATGACATTGCAGGTTATATAGAGTGCCATAAACATGTCCAAAAGCCCTACCAGTGTCCTCCACAAACACCATACAGCCCACGACGCAAGTGAAGGCTTTCATATGGGGACAATTTCATCCTAGATTTTCTGTTTTTCCTCCACCAAAGACATCCCAGTGTCACCTTACTCTCTCAATTGATGTGGAATTTGCATGACCCCACCCACTGTCTCTCCCTTAATCCTTTCCTAATCTTTTCTATGGCACACCTCAAACAGAGGATTTGATCAGCAACTGAACATACTAGAGAGGTTTGGGAGAATTCACCATGATTTGTAACAACAAATGACATGGCATTAACAAGTGTAATTTTGTTCTTTGTCATAGGGAGAAATTCCTCCCCCGCCCCCCATGGTGCTTATTCTCTCTTCCCAACATCGGAATTGCACCCCTGTTGAAACAAATTGCTTTGGATGTTCATTTGCATTTGTGTATCTTTATTTTCTTTTATCTTTCCCAAGGCTCCACTTCCAGTTTATCAGAAGAACGTTTTTGCCCTTGCCTCATCCATCAGCATGCCAAGTAATGACAGTGAGATAAATAACTTCCTTGTAAGGCAGGGTGAGTAAAGGGGCACTGGGCTTGTTGGTGGCAGTTGCCTTTTGGAAAATTCTTATAAAAGATGCAAATTATGAAAGTGAACATTGTTAAAATTGCAAGGAAAATGTAGACAGGTTTTAAAACCAATAGGGTGTGTGAATCAGCCAATAATGCAGTCTTTCCAACAAGGGAACTAAGATTTTCAGGAATTGTGGAGATTGGAGCTTCTTATACTTTTCCACCCAGGACCCCTTTTGGCTTGAGACATTTTTGTGTGACCCCATGTATTTAAGTATATAAAACAGGCATAAACGTCAAACATTTACTGATAGCTAATCCGTATTTGCAAGACTGGCTAAACAGGCTGGTTTTCCTTTTTATGAAGTAGAACTGAAGCATCTTCTGCAGAGTCCACTGTAAACACTGCACAACTGATCTGTGTAAATGTCTAAAAGGTGGCTTTCAGAAAATATTTTGGGAGTCCAACTTTGAGCTAAGGGGACCTTCAGTTTAAAAAGCAGTGGTATAGATTATCTTTGAGGTTATTTTGTTTATCAAAATTTTCTTTTTCACAGATCTTTACATGAAAATTCCTTCCCAGGCCATTTTTTCTCACAATATTCTGCAAGTTAAATTGCAGTTAGGTTGGATAATTAGGTTAAGAGTTCGTAGTTGGTTCAAAATCTCCCAGCAATGTTTATGACCTTAACCTTAACAAGACAGACAACAAATAGAGGTATATCTCTATAGGCGTTCCTATCTTTTGGCATCTTTGGAGGCTGTGCTCGGTTCCGGCTACAGGGGGTGCTGTTGCTCCATCTCCTTGCCAAATAATTTTTCTTTGTTTGTAAGCTTCCTCCTTTTTCCGATCCAAACGCGTACCTAAAATACCTCCCCGCTTTCATGCGGTTCCTATTTATCTATTCACATTTGTTTTCAAACTGGTAGGTTGGCAGAACTGGTAGGTTGACCTGGGTTTCGAACTATCAACCTTCCGGTTGGCAAGATTTATTGCAGCTTGATGATTACCCTGCTGTGCTAAAGCCTGGGTTGTAAGGCTATCTCTGAAGTGTTTAACATTTATGAAGGAGTATTTCTCACAATCGACAGAGCACTTACATCCAACCCCCCACCTCTTTTTTGCCAGTCAGTGTGGCTCTTGGAGGGTCCTGTGCACATCAAACTGATCCTCAGATCTACTTTGATTGTCCTGTATTAACAAGCCATTGCTTGAGATTAAAAATAAAATGGGCTGAAAATCAGATAAACATCTAGCTTTCATGGTTCCATAGATAGGCTTAACAGTTGGGGGACTATAATCTAAATCTAAATATGTGATAGGTACAGTAGGTCCATGCAATAAGAGATTTTTCACAAGTATTGACTTAATAGGTTCCTATCACTCAATATTTGGGATTAACAATCTGATTTCGTCCAAAGTCATATTAATAACATTAAGAATTGGTGTCTCAAGCCTAGGTGTAGGGACTGGCTTGTTTAAATTAATCTGTAAGCTATTTAGGTAAGTCTTCTAGCTAATTATGTCAAGGAAGTCATCTAGCTGAATAGTGAAAAAGAGATGTTTTCAAAAAGTAAAACATAGTGATGCATTTGAAAACTTCATAGAACTTTATAGAACCAGGTGATAGCTCAGGCAGAGGATATTAGGTAAGAGGACTATATGATGCAGTTCTGGAGTGGGCTGGATCCTAGTCCTGGAGAGCCTAGCCCAGATGTTCTTCACTTGGATTGATGGAAGCTCTAGGTGAAGCATAACTGCATAACTCTATAATAACTGCATAACTCTATAATAAATAATAAAAAAACTTTATTTGTATATTCCCCTATCTCCCCGAAGGCAAAACATTCCATTGCCAAGAAGAAAATCATACAAACAGATTAAAATTAAAACAACATAAAGCACAAAAATCATACTAGAACACAACAATAAAAATTTAAACCAATTGCAGTTACAACTTCATCAGACAAGGTTCTATAAAACCAATGGCTAGGACTACAAAATGGCATTCTCTTCATTGGGGAAAAAGGAATGTAGCGTTTTCCCCATAAAGTCAAAGAGCAGCATTATCTCCCAGGAATTTAGTATATGGGTATTCACAATCCAAGGTGAGGGGCTTATTTGAGCAACTGAATTCTTTGTGCTAATGCTGTCCAAGAACTTGGTCTTCTGGAGGACAGTTGACAGACTAAAATCTATGTCTATCTAGCTCCATGAAGCAGCAAAGGTTCTTCCAAGTGTTTGGGGCAGAAATTCCTATCACCAGCTTTTTTTGATACTCCAAATGAGGGTGTTAGAAATCAAGCTTGTAACCTTCAGCAGCCAAAAAACGTTCTCTGAAACCGATGATTAGTCTTTCACTGTAATAAGTATATTAGAACTAAAATGCAATCGTGTCGCTGAGAATTTCTTTCTTTTTTCCCCACCCTGACAGCTAACCAGGAGGAGTGGAAAGTGTCAAAGTTGAAGGTATATCTTTGTTTTACTGAGATAAATTATCCTTATTGCTACTTCTCTGAAATTGCAGATCATAGGGCAGGGGATGAAATTACCATATTTACTCGAATCTAATGTGTACTTTTTTTGGCTAAACTGTGTCTGGATCTACATTGCTCTATATATTCCAGGATCTGATCACAGATTACCTGTTAATCAATTTGAAGGACACTGGGGAGTGACAGTCCAATATTAACTAGAGGACTGTATGAATCTCAAATCTTTTCGGTCATTCCCTTTGTGGTTCTGAGGCCAGCAAAATCTTTATTAGTTCCAGCTTGCACATTTCCTGGTGCTGAAGATATTCATGATATCAGTACAACCATACTTCAGACATGCAGTCTCTTTTCCCATTATTCTCACTGGTCCCCAAATTACCAGTCACCCTCTGATTTTCTCAGCCTCACTCAGATCATTCCAAACAGCACCCCCTCTCAGCCAGCTTCCATCTTTATGCCCCATCATGTGCCAGACGTTCTGCTTACTTATTTCATTAGGCTACCATAATGAGAGACCAATTATTTTACAGCTTATTTGGCAGCAAAAGAAACTCCTGATCAAACTATAGAAGACCCCTGGGTGGTATTTGGGGAAAGTCCAAATTGTTCTGTTGGACCAGCAAGGCCCATTTTGCATGAAGCCCTTTCTCGCGCAATCCCAATGGCTGCAAGAGGATTTTCGACAGACCCCATGCTCTATTCATGTTTATTTCTTCCCTTCTTCTGTTCAGGAACACAGGGCAGCCTTTGAGAGGATGTGGCTCGGATTTCTTAAGCACAAGGTGAGTGCTAAAAGCTTTGATATTTTCCCACAAAACAAAATCTTGCTGTTCCCTCTTGCAACAGTCCAAGAGTGTGTGGTGTATGCATGTATGTTGTCCATGGAATTGTTTAAATATTTGGCATTGGAAACTTAAGAACATCAGAGGTTTCCTGCTGGGTCAGATCAAAGTCTTCCCAGTTCAGTCTTCAAGCCACACAGCTGTCATGCAGTTGCTTGTGGGAAGGACATGCCTCTGGCATTAGAGGTGACATGCAAGCATCCTAATTAGTAGTATCCCTTCATGAATTTTGTCTAGTTGTCATTTACAGTTATGTTGTGGAAGTGACTAGAAAAGTCCTATTGGATCAGAATAAGCTTCAGTCTGGTTTACCATTATATTTTCAACAGTTGATAGCTTGTGAACAGAGGTGAAATCCTTGTCCCTCATACTTAAAAGTGCAGTGCCTCTGTACCTGGAGGTTACATTTATCTGTTGTCGAACCTCTATCCCACTGAAAAGGTCTGAATGAGTGTCTTCTCTTGGACCAGTAGATCCTGTCACACAAAACAAATTTGTATAAAATGGAGTCATTTGGAAGCCTTTGTTATGGGTTGAGGTATACTCACGTGCCATATCCAGAGGTGGGCAAAAAAAAAAAAAGCCTTTATGCTCTCAGTCACTTTTTGGTCCCAGGGTTTTGGGGGTCTTTGTCCCTCGCCTCATCTTGCATGCCTCCATCTCTTTTGGTAGGCTAGGCAAACTCAGGATTCTGTCATGTGGCTTATGGCCTCTAGACCAGGGATTGGCTGGTCTGTATTCCAGTGTTCTTCACCACTGGCTGTGTTGGCTAGGCTCAATGGGAATAGTCCAGCCTCCAGAGGACAACACTTTAGGGACCACCATTCCCTAAACTATGTCATGTTTAAGAAGCTTCATAGCATTATCAAAAAATGTACATTATTGCAATGGTTTTGTTGGGGGGGGGGGGGAGAGTCTTGTGCCTCTCATATTGTTATTGTTGTTGCTATATTTATATCTGACTTTTATATCTTATTCAAGATACAAAGAGGCTCACAGCATTAAAAGACAAGGCAATTTACAATCCATAGCATATAAATATTAAAATAGACTTAAACATAAAAGTTGATTAAAATTGATTTTTTGTTTTAAAAGCCTCCCTGAATAGAAAATTCTTAGTCAGCCACTGGAAGGACAGCAGGGGCGGGACCATTAGGACTTCCCAGGGCAGGGGGTTCAAGAGATGAGGGGCAGCCACTGAGAAGGTCCTTTTCTCTGATGTTCCCCTCAAGAATTGTGTTTGCTATGTGAGAGAAGGACCTCTCCTGAGGATCTCAGGGCCAGGAAGGTTCATACAGGGAGATACAACCATCCAAATAGCCTGGACCTGGGTCATAGAGGGTTTTATAGGTAATGAGCAGCACTTTGTCTTGTGTCCGGAAACAGTTTTGCAGCCATTTGAGCTGTTGCAACAGGGAGATTGCTCTCTGTAGCCAACCCTAGCCAACAATCTGGCAATAGCACTTTGGACTGTCATCTTAAACATGCTCTAACTTGTGCTTGGATCAGATTCTCTTTGAGTCTTCCGACAGCACCCGAGAGCAATTTATGTCTCTCTTCCTGGCTGTTTTAGAAATCCCAGGGAAATCCCCAGGAGCCTTCCAGATCCACCAGCCTCCTGGGCAGACCATCCTAATTGCTTCCTACCCCACCCCTATGGAGGTTTTGAGTCCCAGTCTAAACCTGACCAAATAGTGATCTGTCCATGACAATAGTGCAACAGAGAACTTTTCCATTCCCAGATCACCATCATCCCCAGCCCCAGTAAAGAACCCGAGGTCTAGAAGTGGGGCCAGATCCTATTTGGGACAGACCCATGTTTGTTAAGGTGGACATGAAGTCCTGAGCCACTCCTGAAAGCATGGATCTTGGAAGTCTCCCTGCACTAATAGCTGCTGAGACTCCCCAATGTCAATGCCAAAACCACCCCGGCTAACTTAAGAAGGGAGGCAGCTGAGCAGCGGGGTGGGCAATACACCAACATAATCCCTATTCTGTGCCAGATACCCATCTTTAGATATAAACAGACTGTGGGGGAGGGCACCTGATCAGGGGGATGGAATCACGATAGACCACTGCCACTCCACCTAACTTTCCCCAAGATCTTGCCTGCAGTACAGAAAAACTTAGTGATCAGAGAGAGATTACCCCCCCCCCCCCCCCCAGTCCCATCCAACCAGATCAGCCTTCTCATCCAGAATCAGATACTGGCTAGTGCTTGTTTTTCCATTTACTGACAAAGCATTCGGCAGCAGCATTTTGAACCCTGGGGGCTGTCACCCTAATCATCAAGATTATTTGATCTGAGAGACATCATCTGTAACTCAATTTGTGAGTTGGTTAATCTGTGCATAAATCTATCACTGCCTCCTGGAATGATTGGAATGAAATGGCAGGACTGTTTGTGTGGAGTAGTCTTTATGACTGCTGTGATGCTTTGGTGAATGGTAGATCCCTTGTGTCTGGCACCTGGAAGAAATTCAGCTGCTGCATCTGCCCCTCTCCCACTTCTTCCTCTTCAGCTCCCTGGCTCCCTCTACAGAAAGGTATTGGTAATACTTCATGAGTCCATCCTACCTCATATGAATGAGCCTGTCCTTCTAATAGACTTCCTCACAGTTGCCTACAATGTCGGTAAGTAGAAAAATCATGCTGTAAATTGGTTAAGAAACTATGTTGTTGAACTACCAGAGTATCTGTGGGTTTGTGCTCTACATTATGTGAGTAGCCAGTGTAGACACAGGTGCTCAGAAATGATATCTGCCTTGGGGTCTATAGCACGCACCTAAAGAATCCATGCTCTGGCATATAGTCAAACCTGCATTCTTTTCTTTTCTACCTTTCATTGTGGATCACAAACATGGCTCCTTTGAGGAATATTGACCATATGAGCTTTCACTAGATCCGAGCTTTAGATACTCATGGCAGCTCTCGTGACTCTTCTGTAGCTTTTAGATCTCTCTCTCTCTCTCTCTCTTTTTTTTTTACAAAATAAGGAGTAATGTGGCTTTTTGATTTTATTAGCCAACTCAGTCTTCAAATGACATATTTCATTCCCAAGTAAAATGTTTCACTTACAGATCCTCATGTTTCTCTTACAGGCGGAGCCATCAGCCTCCTTGCCTTGAATGGGTTGTTTGTCCTGATTCTTCACCATAACCTGTAAGTTCTTTTGCTTCCCCACATGCTTTTCCTAAAGGGCAATCTGAACTATCTGAAGCTTGTCAATTGTAGTTTGTTCCTACTTTCAGATCTTAATATTTCCAAGTCCAATTTTGACATTCAAATTCTCACTCCATGTGCTAATTTGTCCACTCATAAGCAGCTTGTAGGAACTAGTGTTGAGCATTCTTCAATAACTATGTTATTATTTTGTCATTTACTTCATTTTTATCCTTCCTTCCTTCTGATATAGACTCAAGGTACCTAACAGTAAATGTTAAACAGAGCTAATTAAAAATACTGTGCATGCATTAACATATAAATATAAAAATGGAAAACAAACAATTTCTGTTGCTAAAACTATTAGACATTAAAATAGTAAAATGTATAAAAACTTGATACTCACTTTAAAATCCCAATCCCGCATTTTTTTAAAAGTTGGCCTCTCATCAATCCATAAGTGTTTGATGGCAGAGAAATATTTACACCTGCCAATCAAAGGCAAGCAGAATGGGGCCATCCTGGTCTCTCATGGGAAGGAGTGCCAGAGTCTGGGAGCAGCCAGCAAAAAGGCCCTGTCTTCCTTTTTCCCACCAAACACGCTTGAGCCAGGTGGTGGGACAGAGAGAAGACCATCTCCAGGTGTTCACCTGTTTCTTGCATCTCTTTTTTTGTCTAGGGAATATCCCGATTTTTATAAGAAGCTCTACAGTCTTCTCAACCCATATATTTTTTATATGAAGTACCGCACTCGATTTTTCCGTTTGTTGGATTTATTCTTGTCTTCATCGTAAGTATGTCTTTGATAGAAAATGCCACAAGTTGTCATATGATTTCATGGTCTGATAAACTAAGTTCGATGATGGTCCTGTGCAGAGCAGAAGTTCTAAAAGCTGCTAATGGAAGGGAAATGAGCCCATTGAGGCAGCCAGGCCGTGTGGAGGAGGATGAAAGAAAGTAGCTAAGCAATGGAAGAGGAGGGATGAGGACAAGCAAATGAGGTATTTTTAGGGTGAAGGAGGAGAAGAAACCCTGCCAGCCTCTCTAGGCATTTACTAGGTACCTATTTACTAGGTACTCTAGGCATTTACTAGAGTTTGCCTTTCTATCACAAGGGAAGGCAGAGCTTAGATTGATTGGTGGAAAACCTCCCTATTGCAGGAAATGGAAGGACAAACCCAACCCAGCATGTCCTCTGAACATTACACAGATTTATCATTTCGCAGCAAGTGCCAAGAATCCTTTCTCTGTCCTTGGGGAAAGAGCCATCCATGAATGTCTTATATTCCTTCTGCCACCCAGGCAAGGCTAAAGAATTGCAAAGCTGACTCTTTAGACCAGTGGTTCCCAACCTCTGGTCCTTCAGGTGTTTTGGACTTCAGCTCCCACAATACCTAACAGCTGGTAAGCTGGCTGGGATTTCTGAAAGTTGAAGTCCAAAACACCTGGAGGACCAGAGGTTGGGAACCACTGCTTTAGACCAGTCGTTTTGGGGTGTGTATGCCCAGTAGGCCAGAAACCAGCACTCTGTTTGTTCTCATTGGATTGGTTTCTTGTACAGTATTTCCGAACCTGGCAAGCAGTAGCTCTGGCAACATCACCAATTCAGGGACCATCACTTTGAACAAGTGTTCAAAGTGAACATGCTCCTTGTTGGCTCTTCCTGCCACTTCTTTTATCATGCCTTCATTCAAAACATGTTGTAGTCTGGCTCTTCTATTTTCTAGCACTTATTCTTGATCTCTGATTTCTGTTTTCCTTCCTCTGCTTTGCCTTCCTTTCTGATATCCATAATAGTAACAACAACAACAACCCTTGTGTCTCTTTACCATTTCCAGCCCTAAAGCCTCTCCCTTTTCCATACGCTTACCTGGAAGTTGTAAATGGTGCAATGTCAGTCTGCTGGAGAAACTCGGTGTCACTGCACCTCAGATTGCCTTCCCATTTACATGCTGGTCATAGAAGTTGATCCCCAGTCAACATCAGATACCAAAGCAGTCAAGATGGAGCACCCTGTTTGTTGAGCTCATTTGCTCAACAAGTGGCCACTTTTTGTTTTAGGGGGGACAGTTTCCTTGGTGGTGGTGGGCAGATGCCAGTCTCTGCTGCCTGAGAAAGAAGGAGCACCAGAGGCAGAAGCAGAGCTAAATGTAGGTGTTTTGGAAGGATGAATCATCAGTGAAACAAATTGGAGGTTTTCTAATTGGATATGCTAGAAACAATAAGCATATCCCTACTATAGCAAATGCACAGCGGAGTTATAACTCACGTCATTTTTTATGGTAAAGTAGGCCAGCATGTACCTTCAGCAATTCAAGTTTTTAATGCTAACATTTACCAAAAATGTTATATGGAGCACAACTGTGTGCATTTAAAAGTGTCGAGGCTTTAGAAGCCATCCAAACAAACAAAATTCTTAAGAAGCATCCTTAGCCTTCCAAGCTGTGTGCCTAATGTAATTTTACTTCTAGAGATGGGTGAGATCTCTGTTGAGTCTCGGATCTGGATGTATAAACTAAATTTTTGGTTAAAACCGATGCTTATGCCTAAAGGTTTGGCCCCATTAAACCTCGGTGATCCATTCCAATCAAGGTGGAAAAAGTTAGTTGATGAGAAAATCCCAAACCTTGGATTTTCACCAAATACCTTCCTAACTGTGGGCTACACAAAAGCCAAAGAAAACATACGACCGACCGTGTATCTGGGACACTGAGCTGCAAAACTATCTAAATGCAGCCTCAATTCTTCCAGTCTTTAAAGACAATGGAAGGGGGCTTCTGCCTGCAGAGTACTTAGGCAACCTAATTATCCCAAAACAAAGGAAGGTGTTCTCTTTGGCTTAATTCAATGTACTCCCTTCTGCTTTTCTTTTTTTTTTTTTTTTTGGTCATGTTAGGAGCAACTTGAGTCTGCAAGTCACTTCTGGTGTGAGAGAATTGGCCATCTGCAAGGGCGTTGCCCAGGGGACGCCTGGATGATTTGATGGTTTTTTTTTATCAGCCTTGTGGGAGGCTTCTCTCATGTCCCTGCATGAGGAGCTGGAGCTGATAGAGGGAGCTCATCCGCCTCTCCCCGGATTCGAACCTGTGACGTGTCAGTCTTCAGTCCTGCCAACACAGGGGTTTAACCCACTGTGCCACCGGGGGCTCCCCTTCCTTCTGCTGTGCTGGAGGGAAGATATAACAAAAGTACCATACGATGAACGCCTATGTCCCTGTGAGGCTCAGTCAGTGGAAACTGTGGAGCACGTTATGTTCTACTGCTCTTTTTACCGAGACCTTTGTAAACATTTTATAATTCTAATTTTAGAAAGTTTACCAGGGAGATCTGTAAGATTTTATGTTGATTGTCTTTTGGCTGGCGAACACCCCAAAAGTACTGCTAAAGTTGTTAGCTTTTGTGCAGCAGCAATAGCTTGTCAGCGCAAGATGCTGTCATGCAGGTTTTAATATTTATTTCATTTTTTAACATTGTCATTTTAGCATATAAATGTTCAATACTGTTTTAACTAACATATTAAAAAAAAGAAATGACAGATTTATAATGGGAGGGACAATTTGATGCAACGCAAGCTATAGCCATTCAGAGGTTATGTTCATCCTGGTTTTTGTTTGAGTTTTCAGTTAAGAAGTGCTTGAAAATTGCACCCCAGGAGAACGTAACCTTCTACAATTTGATGACCAGATTAATAGACAGTTCGGTATTCAAGATAGGTTCCTGACTGCATTCCTGATACTAGACATGATTTAACTCCTCTGGACTCCCAGGCAGTATATTCTGCTGTTGAACAGCTCTCTCAGGACATTTTTCTTAATATGAACATAAAAAAACTGCCTCATGGTGTCAGGTCAATATTGGTCACACTGATTGAAATCAGCCCTCTTGCTCCTTCAAGCTGTTCTTACCATTTCCCTGCTTTCTTTTATTGAGGTGGTCATAGCTTTTTAAAAAAGTGACATTTCCACAATATGGACTGGTATAACAGTGGGGTGTGTGGAGAAAATCTTTTTGCTGCCATTGACTGTTCTTCCTCTTCTATAGGCATTTGCCAGCATATTTGGTGGCGGCCTTTGCCAAGCGGCTTGCTCGACTGGCACTCACTGCACCACCAGATGGTTTGCTGATTGTCATCCCATTCATCTGTAACCTCTTACGGCGCCACCCCTCTTGCAAGGTGCTCATCCATAGGCCTGACTACCCTGCAGGTGAGGGAGGAAGAAGACTCCACCAGGGACCTTTTTCTGCACATTCAGTGGCTCAACAGATGTTGGGAGTGACTTGTTTATTTCACCCTATGCATCCTTATTTGTTATGTTTCTATCCCATGTTCCTCCAGGGAGCAAACACAAGTCCCAGTACCTGCATTATCCTCAGGACTTTGGGAATCCTGGTTAAGTGGGGAATAAAAATGAAAGGGCCATATAGTCTAACCTTACACGGTGCAAGAAGAAACAACTAAAGGACTCTGCCTCAGTTTAAAGTCCTCCATTGAAGCGGAGTTCACCACTATCTGTGGCAGAACAGAATATGACAGTTATTTCCCTGGATCTGCACACATTACTCCCATTGATGCAGCCTGGAATTTCTCAAGTCACTCCTGACACACACACACACACACACACACACACACACACACACAAAGCCTGGAATTGCCTTGGCTTTTTGGGCTGCTACATCACACATCTGGCTCATGTTTAGCTTGTGGTCTGCTAAGGTTTCTAGATCCCTTTCCCATGCATTCTTATTCAAACCAAGTATCACCTGTCCTATATTTGTGTGTTTCATTTTTCCTGCCTAAATGTATACCTTATATTTCTCCCTGTTGAAATTCATTTTGTTTGATTTGACTTGGATTTCGATCTGTTAATGTCATTTTAAATCTTGATTCAGTTCTCTGGGATATTAGCTGTCCCCTTTAGTTTGATGGCATCTGCAAATTTCATGAGCATGCCCTTTATGCCTTCAAATCCAGTAAGCTTGTGCTCTATACAGAAAAAAATGACAAGATTAGCTTGGCATGACTTGCTTTTTTTTTTTTTATTGAGGCTCACTATCACAGCATTTCCTAAATGCTCACAGACTGTTTAATCTGTAATAGAACTTTTCCTGGTATAAACATCAAGGCCAGAAGTTCCTTGGGCCCCTTTTAGTCTCTTTTTGCAATGATAGAGACAGTATCTGCCCTTCTCCAGTCTGCTAGCCCTTCTTGTTTGCTGAGAGTTTTCAAAGATTATCAACAGGGGCTCTGTGTCTGTTTCGTACCCTTGAATGCATTTCATCTGGCCCTGGACCAGTGGTTCTCAGCCCAGGTGTTTTGGCCTACAACTCCCAGAAATCCCAGCCAGTTTACCAGCTGTTAGGATTTTTGGGATTTGAACGCCAAAACATCTGGAGACCCAAAGGTTGAGAAGCACTCCCCATTTAGAAATTATTCCTGAAAGATATTCTACTAACTTTCTGCATACAGTAGAGTCTCACTTATCCAACATAAATGGGCCGGCAGAACATTTGATAAGCAAAAATGTAAGAAGGGATTAAAGAAAAGCCTATTAAATGTCAATTAGGTAAAGGTAAAGGTAGTCCCCTGACATTAAGTCCAGTCATGTCTGACTGGGGTGTGGTGCTCATCTCCATTTCTGAGCCGAAGAGCCAGTGTTGTCCATAGACACCTCCAAGGTCATGTGGCCAGCATGGAGCGCCGTTACCTTCCCGCCGCAGCGGTACCTATTGATCTACTCACATTTGCATGTTTTCGAACTGCTAGGTTGGCAGAAGCTAGTGCTAACAGCGGAAGCTCATGCCGCTCCCTGGAATCGAACCTGCAACCTTTTGGTCAGCAAGCTCAGCAGCTCAGTGCTTTAACCCACTGCGCCACCGGGGGCCTCTATAAATGTCAATTATGTTATAATTTTACAATTTAAGCACCAAAATCGACAGAAAAAGCAGTTCAATGACATTATGTAGTAATTACTGTATTTATGAATTTAGCACCAAAACACTGCAATGTATTGAAACAGCTGTGGATCCAGGTGGGAGAGGTAGGCTGCGATGAATAATACAGAACGTTGGATGAGTAAAGGTTGGATAAGGGAGACTCTACTGTATTTTGTGCTTCAGTCCTTAATTCTCTTTCTAATCTTCTGTAGAGATGTTAGAAGATCCCTATGTGATGGATGAAGAGGATCCTTCTGAAAGCAGAGCTTTGGAGAGTTCCCTATGGGAGATAAAAGTATGTCCCCCTCTTAAGAGTCTATCTTAAAGCAATGCAGAATGGGGTGGTGGGTTTCTAAAGTGTGTACCACTCTGAATACTAGGGATTATGCTTTCGGCCCTACAGAATAATGAAATTAATCCAGCCATTTAAAAAGCCAGCTCATTTTCATAACTTCTGCCATGTGGTAGTTTGTTATGTACAGGAAAAGAACTACATTAAACCCTTGAGGTTGGTGTGCACAGATGCCACATTTCATTGCATAATAGACTTTTTAACCCTTTTTTGGCTTAAAAAATGGGGCTGGTGACTATTCTGCAGTGAAAAAAAAATCCGACTATAATTGAAATTGAGTGAAGCCCTGTAGTTGGAAAGGGGTGAGTAAAGCTTCACTTTTCTGTGTGCCCACCCCTTTGAAAAGAAAGCAAAAGAAAGGGTGCAGGTACATGGGTAAGTCACTCACCCATGCCTCCTTTTTGTTCCTTTCCTTCCTTCCCCCTCCCCTAAGGGGTGGGCTGCTGGCCGAGTGAAGCCCCGTAGATCCAAGGGGGCAACTATTATGTGATGAAAGCAAAACTATCATATGGTAACAATTATGCAATGAACTACAGTACTTATTTTGTAAACAAAAGTTTTAGAGCAGTGTTTCTCAACCTTCCTAATGCTGCAACTTCTTCATACAGTTCCTCATGTTGTGATGACCCCCAACCATAAAATTATTTTCGTTGCTACTTCGTAACTGTAATTGTGCTACGGTTATGAATCGTAATGGAAATATCTGATATGCAGGATGTATTTTCATTCACTAGGCCAAATTTGGCACAAATACCCAATACGCCCAATTTTGAATACTGGTGTGGTTGAGGGGGGGGGGGGGGGATTGGTTTTGTCATTTTGGGAGTTGTAGTTGCTGGGATTTATAGTTCACCTACAATCAAAGAGCATTCTGAACTCCACCAATGATGGAATTGAACCAAACCTGACACACAGAACCCCCATGACCAACAGAAAATACTGGAAGGATTTGGTGGGCATTGACCTTGAGTTTTGGAGTTTTAGTTCACCTACATCCAGAGAGCAGGAGGAGGGCTTTTGGTAGGAGGATTCACCATCTGTTTCCAAAAAGGAAGAGAAGCACAGGCGGAGAGATCTTCAGCCTTCTCGGCCAAAGGGGTTCCTAAGACCATCAAAGATATGTTTTTTCTGATGGTCTTTTGCAACCCCTCTAAAAACCCCTCATGACGCCCCCCACCCCCCACCCAGGGGTCCCAGCCCTCAGGTTGAGAAACACTGGTTTAGAGAAAAGTTTAAGGGAGCTCTCTTCCTGATAAGCTAGCTGAGAATGGGGCAGATATTTGCACTTTAGTGCTGCTTTCCATTTATCTGATGCTTTCTTGTTGTTCTTAGACTCTTCAAAGCCATTATCATCCAGATGTGGCCAAAGCAGCCACAGTAATTAACACCTCACTGTGTGAGATGGAAGATGACTTATCAGAGGTCTTGGAACTGACTGCTTTTGAGGTAATGTATTTTTCTCATAAACAATGCATCCCTTTAGCATGGGGAGCCCTCGCAGAAACAAAAATTTGTTTCTCCTATAATAACAATTTATTACTTGCCTCTCCTTGCGGCTGGATTTCTTCCTCACAACAGGTTTGGGATTGATCCAAGTTCACCCAGGGAGTTTCATGACCAAATGAAGATGTGAACCCCTGTCTTCCAAGTCCTACACTCTAAGAACTGTGTAATAGTGGCTCTATATCATTACCTTTAAGGTCATGAAGCCCCCAGTGGCGCAGTGGGTTAAAGCACTGAGCTGCTGAGCTTGTTGATCGAAAGGTCGCAGGTTCGATTCCGGGGAGCGGAGTGAGCTTCCGCTGTCAGCCCTAGCTTCTGCCAACCTAGCAGTTCGAAAATATGCAAATGTGAGTAGATCAATAGGTACCGCTCCAGCAGGAAGGTAACGGCGCTCCATGCAGTCATGCTGGCCACATGACCTTGGAGGTGTCTACGGACAACGCTGGCTCTTCGGCTTAGAAATGGAGATGAGCACCACACCCCAGAGTCAGACATGACTGGACTTAATGTCAGGGGACTACCTTTACCTTTTTTAAGGTCATGAAGCACCTTGTATGCATAGAGAGAAATCTAGGGCCTTGGAGGGGGGGGGGGGTGTGCATGTTGGCTCTCATAGAATTTTAGATTCCTTTTTTTCATTTTGTGTTCTCTGATGAGAGTCAAATAGAATGCTTGGAGGGGCACGAGGTTGCCTACCCCTGTCCTAAAGACTCAAAATGCTGCACTTGGATTACCAGTGAGGCTAAAAACTATCCATCCTGGAGAGTATTAGCAGTTACTTCAGTCTAAATTTCATATACACACACTTTCTGGTATTATCCCTGCAAGTGTAGAGGCATTTGATTTGGAGGGAGGGGGCAGATGCTGTATGGATTAACCCAAATTCAGCACAATGTGATATGTATTTCTTTCTTGACATCCCAGATGTTTGACAGAGACATAAAGAAAGAAACCACAGATGTCTCGTTGGAATTTCAGCAAGTACAAGGTCTCTTTGGCAAGAAGGACAATGTTTTTGCAGAATATTTTACACTGGAATGATTTTTAATTCCTTTATTAATGATTATAATAAAATGTATTGCTCTTTTTAAAGGGTTAGTGCATTATGTGTTCTTTAATATGCAATTTAGGCTCCTAGTAATGCAGTTTGGTGCATTACTAGGAGCCCTCAGTGGTGCAGTGGGTTAAACCCTCGTGCTGACAGGTTGGAGGTTCAAATCCAGGGAGAGCGTGGATAAGCTTCCTCTGTCAGCTCCAGCTCCCCATGCAGGGACATGAGAGAAGCTTCCCACAAGGATGGTAAAATATCTAAAACATCTGGGTGTCCCCGGGCAACATCCTTGCAGATGGCCAATTCTCTCACACCAGAACTGACTCGCAGTTTCTCAAGTTGCTCCTGACACAAAAAAGTGCATTACTTAGAATTCTTTGCTAGGCCATTCCGGGGAATTGGATTAGAGCCCCACGTAACTTATTTACAAAGATACTGAGATCACTGCCTCCCCCTGCCCTGAATTTGTCCTAGAAATGAAAGTTATGGAAAGACCATTACCATGGAAAAAGTTGGCACATTTTCTATTTTATTCACTGGTATTATTGTTGTCAAAAACCAGGACCCCAAAATCCATGACCAAGAGGGGTCCAATTGGATAGCCATGAAGGATCCTGGTACCTGTCATTCAAGAATATCCTTTTCCCCATGTACACAGTGACACAAGTACACCCAAGTGGGACACCGGGGTAATCCCATCACTCTTCCAGGCAGTTGGCATAAACATCCAATACCCATCCTTCTTGACCAACAGTGAACCCTTCCACCCTACAATGAATTCATCCCCGGACAGTCTGACAGGTTACTGAGTCACCCAATTACCTGTCTTTGTCTCCTTCGCCCTATCTTTGTCTCTCTTGGAGAATCCATCCAGGTGTTTGGTCCTCATTGTTTCCTCAGTTGAGATTCATTGTGGAATTCCGGCTGGCAGAATTAGAATAATTCAAAACCAACACCCCAGGATCTTTCCTTAAGCAACCAAAGGAGATGGATACAGAAAATGGTGATAGACTTCATACTGAGCGATGACAGTTTATTAAATTTCTCACCAGACCAGGGAACCAATCAGCACCAGCAGTGGGTAGCGCACAGATCGTGACCTGCACAAGTCAGTGCCTGGCGCAGCAAAAGTCCATTTTTTTCAAATTGATGTCAAGTTTCTATAAATGTCTGTGTCAGTATCCATTGCCTTTATGTCTGATTTGGGAGTATTTTCTTCCCCGACATCCACTTTTGGCCGAAGTGAATAAAACTTCTGATCTTGCCTTCATCCTGTCTGTGTCTCATTTGAAACTTTGGATCCTAAGCACAAAGGGAACCTGAATCCGTGGTTCAATGGAGCTGAAAACACAACAATATGGCCACTCAAATGGGACTGACATTGGACATGTCCTAATTCAGCCTTGCCCATTCCAGTCTAGTGATCTCCAGGGGAAACCCTCTTCTCGATATTATCATTAAAAGAGCACTATCCTGACTCATTTGTTGTCACCGATCTGTCCCCTCTAGAATGGACTAAACTTTGAGGTCTTGGCTCAAACGTGCAATGCTCCAAAGGCAGGACCAGATGCTGAAAACACAACATTATCAATGGAAACTCCCAGGCAAACACACTGGAAATGTAATATACATGACCTTTTATGTTGGCTTAATTTATGTACAGGGTATTTTGTTCATAGTAGTTAATGCCACATGCTGAAGTGATGGGATTTCCCAGCCCACTCAGATAGGAAGTATAATAGAAAAGGCACAGGTTTCTGTTCACCATAGGAGTTGTGCATCAACCAGCAACTTAAAGCTAACAAATCCTCCCATCACAAGACCATCATGAGTCCCTCAAACCTATCCCAAATAAGGAAGGAAAGCACGGTTTTGCGGTCTGTTGCTGTCTTTTCAGTCATTTCAAAGAGTTCCAAAAAACACAAAGCTTGCACAGATCTTTCCGTGTCATCAATGATAGCAGGATAGTTTAGACCCAGTTCTCATCAAAGTCATAGACCTTATTCCAGGGCTGCAAGTGGGGATTCACATAACTGAATAGTCTTCCATACAAATCATTTCTCCAACCACGAAAAACCTGCACATGAAGGAAAATGGTCTTAGTTGAGCAAGCCTATCCCCCCCAGAAATTCCAGCTTTCTCTATGCAGGGATAAGTTTTAATGGAGAATAAGCTGATCATGTGAGCCTTCACTTCCAACTTGGAAGTGGCATACCATAGGCATACCATGGCCTTAAAGAGGAGGCAATCATCAGAGCTCCTTTAAAAACCATATGATCAATCATTTATAACCATGGACACATTTCCCCTTCTGCTTAGATGTCTCCTAATAGTTTCTTCCAACTTACAGCTCTTGGAGGTGCACCCATAAGTTGGTCAAAGGATTCCAGGCTCATCTTTTTTTCTGTCCAAATTCAATGTTGACCATGTTTTATCCAGTTTCTGATCACCCATTTTTGACCTGAGCATCTTTGTACTACTAATCTGAGCCCAAAATTGGCATCCTTGGACATTTCTACTTCTAGACACCGACCTGTGTCTCGGCTGATGATTGGACCATTCTGTAAAAGAAGGAAGATAAGGAATACTGAAAGTGGTGAACTTAGATCAGTGGTTCCCAACCTGCGGTCTGTGGAGCACCACTGGTCCGCAAGAATGAAAATATGGCCTGCGGCCTCACTGCTGTCTCGAAACCATGCAGCAACTGGAGCGACTGGTTTCATGTAACCCTCTTATAGTACCAAGGCAATGGAGATGTCGGGAAGAGAGAGGCTGACTACTCACAAAAGATTACTACTATCACATCAGCTCTAGATTGTTAAATATGGTTTTCTGTGGATGAGCAGATGGTGACTACTGGATGGCATGTGTTCTGTACCAGAAACTAGAGCTAATGTGGTTTATCCAATGCAATTTTCTGAATCAGCACCCCAAAAAACCAAACCGAATATAAAGTTGACCAAAACTGATTCATAACCCTTTTGTTACTAATGTTGGAAAGTGGTCCCTGGTCAAAGTGGTCCTTGGTCAAGTAGTCCCTGGTCAAAATAAGATTGGGAACCACTGACTTAGATAAACATAGAATTTCATGTTTCACTGCATAATTTTCAAAGATTTTCTGACAAATTTTCCCCCAAAAGGGAAGTGTAACCATTAAGCAACGCTTATTTTAAAAAACAGGGGGCAGGTAGCCCTTAAGTGACTTCCAGGCAGGCAATGAATGATTGCTCCTTCCCATTCAAGCAAAGCCTCAGGTCAAGGGTCTGGGGCAAACCGAATTATACCATGCAATGATTATGCAATGAAAGTGTGAAAAACAATTTAGGAGTGCGACAATATGTAGTGGCTACGATTATGTGGTGAAATGCGGTAACATTTGAAAAGGGAAGAAAAAATATATTCAATATTGGCATATATTACAGAACACAGTGAACTCGTACATCCACTGACTTACTTGCTGGAGTATATTGAATGCATTGTTACTAATGAGGACATTAGAAGGAATTAAATGTTCACTGACTCAGAAACACCTGGAACTTTAGCTGACCAAGGAGAAGCTGCAAGAGACCATGTTGCAGAGGAAAATTCATCTAATAATGAGAAACATAGGAATTTTAGTCTGACACCTGGATGACCATATAAAATGGCATGGCAGGTTGGATTTTGCCCAGAGACCTTGAGTTTGACACATGTGCATTAGAGAGAACATGTCATCTTTCCCCTTTGATGTTGATCAAGCTGAGAGAAAAGGCTGTGGCCCCATCCACAGTACAATATAATGCAGTTTGGAACTGTATTATATGGTCAGTGTAGACTTACTGCATTATACGAGTTTACACTGACCATATAATGGAGCTCCAAACTATGTTATATGGCAGATATGGCCAAAACAAAATCTTTAAATTAGAAACTCCATTTTAAGATAGGAACGTTAGGATGCTAATCTAAGCCAACTCTATTCCAGGAAAGCGGGAAGATACTTTATTTATTTATATTATTTATATAAATATAAATATATATTTATAGTATTTATATCCTGCCCTTCCCACCCCGAAGGGGACTCAGAACAGCTTTTAGAGAACACGCATATGTCAAACATTCAATGGCAATTATACAATTAACAAGGACAGGCAATACAAACAGAGGTAAAGGCAGTTTTTTCCATCTTATTTCCAGCATCTTGAAGGCTGTGCTCGACTCTGGCCATGCTGGGGGGGGGGGGGGGTGCTCTCGCTCCATCTTTCATGCCGAGGAGCTTTCCTCTGATTAATGTCCTTAAGGGCACCTTTATTACCTCCCCGCTAAAAGTGGTACCTATTTACTCAAATTTCTGCTTTTGACCTACTAGGTGGGCAGGTGAGCTGGGGATAACGGCAGGTGCTCACCCCGACCTGGGTTCAAAGTGCCAACCTTTTGATTGGTAGGATTTTTCTACAGCTCAGCAGTTTAGCCTGGTATGCTAAGCCCAGCCTTTGGATCACTCATAGTATCTAATCCTATCACTACTGCCTGTGGTGATACGTTCTTCAGTACTAAATCTTGTTGCTCAGCCAACAAATTGTGCATCTGGTTCCACTGTGTATGTGACAGGTATTGTGCATGTAGCTGTAAATTTGCAGTTGTTTGTGCATTAGGTTGCAAACTTGTGCATGCATTCAGCAGTGTCATTCAATATAAAAAGTGTATAGTGCATTCAATGTGCAATTTTATATGCAGAGGTCTATGCAGTGTAGCCCTAATGTAGAATATCAACCAGTATACATTGATATATTCACTCTACAATACCTGTGTGAAATCCCACAGCTTCTGAGCCGACCTCAGAGTGTCTTCACATTTTTTAAGTACTGGAGTCCTTCTTTTCCCATCATCCATGAGACATTTGGAATCGGGCAGAAAAGTTGTAGATCCCAAAGGACCCAGCTGCAGAAGTCCTTCAGAGCTGTAACGAACAAGCTAGGGAGCAAAACCCAAGGAAAAACAATAACATGGTCAAGTCATATTTGCCAAAAAGAAATACAGTATAAAACCTATATACCTGGGGTTATGGAAGAATTTCTTGGGCCAAAAGGGGTCCCAATTGGAAATGTTTAAGAAGCCCTGCACTGGAGTACAGAAAGCAGATTAACCCGTGCTTTTAATATCATTTTTGTTGAATAAACATAAAAGAAAAATGGAATAAACATATCAGAAAAGCAAGCTACACAGCAAACTACAAAAATAGAGGCAAACTAAGGAAACAATGCCTAGACACACACCTAAACTACCCAAATATAAGAAAGCTACAACTAACAAAACAGGAAAAAAAGATGACTTCCAACTATTTTAACTCTCAAACCCGACCTTCTCTCAACTTTGTCTAATTTAAACCAACAGCTTCAACTTGCTTTTCAACTTAAGGGATGTGAAATTGCACCTACCTGGGAGGACATTCCATGGCATGGGTAGAGAATTGCTTTGTCATCATCTTCAGCTCCCTGGTCCAAGCAGTAGCCACTGGCTTTGTTGTTACGTACCTGAAATCAAAATTGGAAGTGTGTATGCAACAGGGGAGATTGGAGTTTCTATGACTCTAAAAGTCAATGGTGAATGAGTTGAACAGGAATCCTGTAGCACCATCCCTTCTCTAGGAAAGAATGACGCCATAGTACCTCCAAGTCCCATCCCAGTGATGTGATCTAGAAGACAACCATAGTCGATGTTTTCGGCAGCTGCTGAGAGTTCCAGCAGAACCAACAGGGATAAATTGGTCATTGTCTATGCTAGCAATCCATAAGTGATGGTATTATTACCTCTCCATAAGTAATGGTATTATTGTAAATCCTCATTTCGGAATAGACATTCTCCAAGTACCACTTAAAACTCCGGCATTGAAGACGTTGACGCAAAGCGACTCTTTCAGAAACGTCTCCAAAGTCAACTCCGGGATTCTGCAGCAGTAGGGACACATAAATAGAGCAATTCTATTAGGCGATTGATTTTACTGCTTAAAGAACATTTTCAAGTGGATTCCTCTACCTATCCCCCGCCAACCCTTGGTGCACAAATAGCTACTGAACCTACAGAAAATAAGAAACAAATAGTAATGAACTTCAACCAGAGAAGTCAGCCATAGCAGAGCATCTGATGAACCAACCTGGACATAGCATATTATTTGAGAACAAAGAAATGCTGGACCACTCTAACAACTACCATGTCAGGCTACACAGAGAAGCCATTGAAATCCACAAACATTAAATGAACAAAATCTGGCTACCAGTATTAAAAACTCTAAAATTATAACAGTAAATAAAGAACAAAACTCAAACACAGGGGAACTCCAGACAAGAAACAAACAGGAACAGCTAATCACCTCTCAACAAAGGATTCCCCCCCTCCCCCAGGCAGTAACAAGCCACACCTAAAAACTGTCAGGCCATCAAATGCTAATTAAGGTGACCAGTTGAAACATTCACACTTAGTTCCAACAAGAGTTCTTTCTCCCACCCTGGACTTTCCACAGATATATAAACCTAATTTTCCTAGTGTCCAACAGACCTCACAACCTCTGAGAATGCCTGTCATGATGCAGGCGAAGCGTCAGGAGAGAATGCTTCTAGAAGATGGCCATACAGCCCAAAAAAACTACAGCAACCCAGTAATGAATTTGCAGAAGAATGTAAGAGATGATCTAAAGCTGGTGGGCGATGAAGCAAGAACCAGCACATACAGTCTATTTACTTTCTAGTAGAGAAGATCACATAGCCAGAAATGTACAGCATAGAACTTTATAAAGATGCACTGAAAGCAGGTCAGAATATCAGACACATTGCACAAGGGCAAAGAATTTCCTTTGGTCTGAGCTCAAGTTCAAATTCTGAGAAGGTCTTTGGGATGTATCCCAACAGTGGGCAGGACCAAAGACAAAATCCCAGGATATTTCAACTTAAAATTCTTAACTCAAGCTTAAGGAAAAAAAATTCAAGCATGTCTCATTCTGAAAGGCTGAAATGCTGTTGTGGCCAATTTGAAAACTCCATTGGGCTGTATTCCATTTCAGATCCTGACATACCTACTCCTTACATCTAATAGGTTTCGGTATACTTCTCTTATACCACATATGTCAAACGCAATCTGTGGGCCAAATATGCCCCCCCCAATGTATTTTTATATAGCCCTCCAGATGCTGGACTACAACTCCTGTATTCTTCATCATTAGACATCATGACTAGAGCCAATGAAACATTATCATGGAACATTATAATGACGAGAGTTGGGATACACCTGGAAGGTGGCAGTTTGTTCTGTTTAGTCAGGAAAGTGGGGTTTGAATTTAGATACAAGGATAGGATGTCTGAATTTAAACTATCCTTTCACCTTTCCCCATCCTTAGGGCTGAACATGCTGGTGGGTTGCCATTCCCATTATCCCCAGATAATAAAAAGCAATGGAAGTGGTCATTCAAGAGCATGTGGGGACCCAAACTGGGTTAAAAGTAAGTTATACTACTTAATATGTTATGAGTATATTTTGTGAAAAGTGGATAAATAGAATACCTATATGAGAAGTACTCTATACCATACACCCTCTTTCCTGTCTACTTAAAAGTAAAGACCACCAACTGCTCTGTAAAAAAATGTAGTTGACCCTTTCTCTGTCTCCACGAATTCTTCATCCATGGATTCAATGACTCTTTGAAGGCAATTATAAGACTGAAGTGGCCCTCCATGAAAATAAGTTTGACAACGTGCCTCAAAGGGATTGTTCGTCTTGTTTCTCTGTTATACCCTGCAAGTTCTTTCTACTCTCCAACAAACTTTACCTGAAAGTTAGCAGTCCAAACTACTTGAAACAAACCACTTGTAGTAGATTTCTGCTTCCTATCAAAGGCAAAAAGATGGGATGCACAAAAACAGAACATTTGAGCTTAAAGCTTTTACTGCCAATAACAGAGACCTTGGAGAAAGTGTATGTACAAAAGTTGGGAAACCAAACATTGGCATCATAGGGATGGAGAGATCACCAGAATTGGCCCTAATCCCCAGGATCCATGATTCCTAATGAAGTATCTTCCATCTCATGTACTGACCATGTTCCAGTGCACGCTGGCAAATAGTGAAGGCTCCCTATGGTTTCTGCCATAGGCTGCATGCATTGAGCTATTGATGGACTGCTGAACAGCTCTCACAGTTAGGAAGTTCTTACTCATGTTCAGGTGGAATCTCCTTTCCTGTAGGTTGAAGACATTGTTCCGCATCCTAGTCTTCTGCTGCCCTGGAGACTAGGACGCAGAACAATGGCTTCAAACTACAGGAAAGGAGATGAACATGAGGAAGAACTTCCTAACTGAGAGCTGTTCAGCAGTGGAACTCTCTGCCCCGGAGTGTGGTGGAGGATCCTTCTTTGGAGGCAGTTAAACAGAGGCTGGATGGCCATCTGTCAGGGGTGCTTTAATGCAATTTTCCTGCTTCTTGGCAGGAGATTGGACTGGAAGGCCTATGAGGTCTCCTCCAGCTCTATGATTCTATGGTATGCACTTATTAAATCTACACAACTAGAGGTTCTACATATACCACCTACATGCCAAGTTCATGCCCAGGGGTTTTGTTTTAAGGGAAGGAGATTGTCCTTTTCCATACACACATTTACACATACGTTTTAAATTTTGCACACTGCTTGAAAGCATCTCCTCCCCAGCAAAAATGATATTAAGCAGTAAGAGATGTTTTGCATGCATCCAAATTTGTTTTGCACCTTTCAAACATATATACTGGAGACAGGAGGTGCATCCCATAGCTTTCCATCAACAGTGTTAGGACTCGGGAGTACAAATTATATCTACTCCATGAACAGTGCATTATAATCCCAATTACTGTGCTTGTTTTAAACATTACACTGTTTGAAGGTGTTCAGGAGATTTGCTTAAATGCACTCCTATGATCTTGTGGGTTTTTTCAGGCTATAGAGCCATGTTCTAGAGGCTTTTCTCCTGACGTTTCGCTTGCATCTATGGCAAGCATCCTCAGAGGTAGTGAGGTCTGTTGGAATTAGGACAATGGGTTTATATATCTGTGGAATGGCTAGGGTGGGGCAAAGAGCTTTTCTCTGCTGGAGCTAGGTGTGAATGTTTCAACTGACCACCTTCATTAGCATTTGAAGGCCTGGCTGAGCCTGGGAAAATTCCTTGCTGAGAGGTGTTAAGATGTGCCTGGTTGTTTCCTCTCTGTTGTTTTGCTGTTGTAATTTTAGAGTTTTTTAATACTGGTAGCTCATCAGCTTCCCTATGCGGTCAGTGGTTCCCTTGATGTATGGCAGGAACACTTTTCCTCTGGGTGGATCTTCATCTTGACTCTCGTGGCTTGTTCTTGGTCTCGCAGCTCTTCTGATGTCTGAGGTGGAGTATCCATTGGCCTGGAGAGCCCAGTTGAGGTGGTTCACTGACTGCACATCTTAACACCTCTCAGCAAGGGATTTTCCCAGGCTCAGCCAGGCCTTCAAATGCTAATGAAGGTGGTCAGTTGAAACATTCACACCTAGCTCCAGCAGAGAAAGGCTCTTTGCCCCACCCCAGCCATTCCACAGATATATAAACCCATTGTCCTAATTCCAACAGACCTCACTACCTCTGAGGATGCTTGCCATAGATGCAGGCGAAATGTCAGGAGAAATACCTCTAGAACATGGCTCTATAGCCCAAAAAAACCCACAAGAACCTAGTGATTCCAGCCATGAAAGCCTTCAACAATACACTCCTATGACATTTTAAAAGTAGTAAGTATGCAAGACGACTATGACTATTTCTGCCATAATGCTAAAAAACCAGTATAAATCCAGGGAGAAGAATGGTAGCAATGAGAGAGTTCTTTGCATCCCAGTAGACTTATGCTTCTAGCAGTACTTGGGAGCACCCTAAATTCCTCCAGAATCATCCTGGTTTTTGTTTTTGTTGTTTTTGTTTTTGTTGTGTCAGGAGCGACCTGAGAAACTGCAAGTCGCTTCTGGTGTGAGAGAATTGGCCGTCTGCGAGGACGTTGCCCAGGGGACGCCTGGATGATTTCGTGTTTTTATCATCCTTGTGGGAGGCTTCTCTCATGTCCCCGCATGAGGAGCTGGAGCTGATAGAGGGAGCTCATCCGTCTCTCCCCGGATGTGAACTTGCGACCTGTTGGTCTTCAATCCTGCCGGCACAGGGGTTTAACCCACTGCGCCACCGGTGAAAGATAGCTTTGCATGCTTCCAGTCACTTCAATCTGCTCTTAGGGTTTCTGTATAAGCCTGTACTGCCTATGTTTTCACAAAATGTACCTTTCAATGCTTGCTTAAGAGCACACTTATCACAATATATGGACTTCTAAATGGATTTTGTACTAAGATGTGTGTTTTAATATATTTTTGAATTTTTCTGGAGCTAGAAATGGCACAGCAAAAGTTAGGAAACCTCAAAATCCAAATAATATACATGTAGATTACTCCACTGTAGATGAATTCCAGAGTTACAGAATGCATTGCCTGGTATCAGGAAATGAAAATACTCAGTCCTCTGGCATCACTTCTTTGAAAGTATCCTCCGCCTCGTCTTACCATCATTGGTATGTTCCATGCCATGTACACATGAGACTTGAAATCATCCATCCAGACTTCGGCAGCACGCAAGGCATTGCGCTTTGCATAGTAGTCAATGTCATTGTTGTAGGGTTTCTTTGTGCGCTCAATATGGGCCACTCGGGAACAAGGTAACACCTCCATACTTCCTCCGCACTGCCAAACCTATGAGGAACAAAACAAGGGAGCAACGGAGTTATGAAGGGGGTCTATGATAGCTTACTGTATTTTAGTTGGACACATATTCTTTGCATGCAGAAGGCTTGAGACTACATTCTGAGGTCACTTGTTACAAGGATCGAGAGGAGACCGGAGAGCCACTGTGAATCAGAGTAGTACCCACTTTAGAAAGAATCCCATTCATCATGAACTCCCTTCTCTTTTAGTACTCCTGACCATAGGAGCACACCCAGTTATTTTCATGAGTTTACTGAAGTCAGCTCTCTTAAAGTTCAGAGTCTGACTATGCATTTGTTCCCCTTTCTGCTATATAACAAACTCCAGGATAACATGATCACTCCCTTAAGGATCCTGCTATCATTACCTATCCCTGGACTGCAACTCTCATCAGGCAACAGTTGGGGGTAACAGAACACCATCTGTGGGGACATATCCTCAAGGGACTAAAAGCTGTAGCAAAATATTCATGCACAGTATTTTTCTCAGGTGGAAGCATGGTGGTAGAAAATATATTTATAGCACCACAATCAATATCAAATACAGGGGTTGGGAAAATAGCCCTTCCATGGTGCATGTGTTACCCTCTAATGTTGCCCCCCTTTTTTAGCTGCTTTTTAAATGTCCGGGTTTTTCTCTCTCTTTCTCCAACATGCCTCCCTTTGTCCCCATCTTACTCCAATTGCTGCTGAATTCACACCTGTGAGCTCCATAATGATTTTTTCCCAGGGCTCCTAATGGCTCCTAAGCCCATTTTTGCCTTCAAAATTACTTTAACATTCTTTTTTTAGAAATCTGTTTAAATTGGAGTTTAAAAAGACCTCTCTGAATGCGGAATTTTTTTTTTTAAAGGATATATTAATGCATGGACTGATTTGGAAATGCAACAAAGCCTTTGGATCAGAAAAAAATAGATGACAAGCATTTATTTTAAAAAGTTTTAGTTCTTCGCTCTTGCTATTTTATTCTTTGAGTTATGCCGCAAAGCAGCCTGCTGTTAAAATACAAACTGCCATATCTGCAAAATTTCATAAAACAATCTAGTGATTGTGAAAAGTAACATATGCACTCTGTACAGCAGAGAGGTAATAAATCTATATTATGCTCATTCATGCAGCAGTATTTATCTTTGTTTTCAGTGTACCTACATTCACTGGAAATTTCATTACCAGAATGATACAGTCACACGTGGTGGGAATATAAATTAGTGTTTTGCCTGAAGGAACACCATTGATTATGAATGATGCTCCTTGATGCTTCTATGCATCAGTCACTTAAATCAGAACATTACAGCCTGGTGTGCGCTACAATCCTTTGAATTTGCTGAAATACTAGTCCATACTGGGATGGGTACCACAGAACCAGTCCACTAACACAGCAGTTCTTAACTTGGGGGTTACAACCTCTAGAGGGGTTGATGGGCCATCATGTAGCCACCGCCTTGGGCCCACCTCCTCCATCTCCCCAGAATGGGCAGCGTGGCAGAAAGGCCTCCCTGTGCTCCTGCTCCTCCTCCTCGGTTCAAGGACTGGCAGAGCAGCCCCAAAGCCTCATCGCGATAACACTGGGCCGGGCACAGTGCAAGAGCAGCCTCAGCATGAGGCACTACAGCTCCTCCAGCAGCAAGGCCTGCTCCCCCGTCCTGCCAAGACCACCCTGATGTTGGACAAGGCCTCCAAGCACGTGCCGCAGGACCCTTCCACCTTCAGAGTCACCACAGGCCGAAACAGCGCCTGACCCAGCTCTACCACCTTGCTGGTTCCTGGTGGCCCCTGCCATGCTGTCCTTGCTATGCTGCTGCCAGACCCATTGCTATGCCAGTGAGTGGGCAAACTATAACTCCCAATGTCTGAGGTCAGTCCCCTTGAAACCCCACCAGTATTCAAAGTTTGGCATGTTGGGTATGTGAGGCAAGTTTACTAGTTCCATCCCCAGTTTGGTACAGAGTGCTCTCTAAGTGATGGTGAACCCTAACTCCCAGAATTCAAAAACAGCCCCCCAACTCCACCAGTATTCAATGTTGGCCATGTAGCTGGTGTGCTAAGTTTGGTGCAGATCCATTGTGGGTGGGGTTCAGAGTGCTATTTGGTTGTAGGTTAACTACAAATACAACTCCCAAATGACAAAATCAACCCCCCCCCCCCCAACCTTACCAGTATTAAAATTTCAGTGTATCAGGTATTTGTGCCAAATTTGGTCCAGATCCATAGTTGTCTGGGTTCACAGTGCTCTCTGGGTATAGGTGAACTACATCTTCTCTAAATCACTGTCAGTTCATCCCAAATCCTTCCAGTATTTTCTGTGTGGAAAGTTTGGCCCAATTCTACCATTGGTGGGGTTCAAAGGGCTCTTTGATTGTAGAGGAACTATACATTCCAGCAACTACAATTCCCAAATGTCAAGGTCTATTTCCCCCAAACTCCAGCAGTGTTCACATTTGGACATATTGAGTATTCGTGCCAAGTTTGGTCCGGATCCATAATTGTTTGAGTCCGCAGTGCTCTCTGGATGTAGGTGAGCTACATCTCCCCTAAATCACTGTCATTTCCTCCCAAACCCCTCCAGTGTTTTCTGTTGGTTATGGGGGTCTGCATGCCAAGTTTGGTCCAGGTCTGTCATTCGTGGGGGTCTCAGTGGTCTATGGAAGTCAGAGCTGATTGAAGATACTGCAGATCCCATAATCTGTTGTCCATACTCCCCCAATCACATTGTTTTTGTGATTAATCACGATGCTTTAATTATGTTCAATCTGTAACAATGAAAATACACCCTGCATATCAGATATTTACATTATGATTCATAACAGCAGCAAAATTACAGTTATGCGGTAGCAACAAAAATAATTGTATAGTTGGGGGTCACCACACTTTGAGGAACTGTATTAAGGGGTTGCAGCATTAGGAAGGTTGAGAAACACTGCACTAACACAATGTGTCTACCTCTTTGCATAGTGTAAGGATATAACACTGTGTAAATTTTGCTGTGTTTATTCAAATTCCACCCCCACTTCATCCTTTTATTTTTACTTATGGACCCACCTCCAAGACTCTATCCTTGGAAGACAATCATTCTCGACTACAAGTGATAGCCTATGATAACTACAGACAAGGGACTTGCTCATCCATAGTGATAGATGAGAAAATGAAGGTGTCTCATCTCATAACTGTGACATAGCACAAATAATTGGAGTGGGGGCTATCAGCCTTGAAAGGTTTTTATGCATTTTCAACATTAATTTTCCTCCTTTTTTGCACATGTTGCAGAAAACACAGCAGAGGAAAGTGCTTGGCAACTCATTTTTTCAGTTTCTGTGAGATGTTTCAGATCCTTACTGCAAGGAAATAGACAATGGAGGTTCTGTTTTCCCTACTTGGAGTACTGCAGCAACTCTGCAAAGATCATCAAGATAAGCAAGTGCAGCTGAAAATTATTTCCAGAAGCACGCAAAATCTGTATTGTAAATATATGACTGGAATGCTGACTCTGTAAACCATAGAATCATGCTGGAGGACCTAGAGATGGGAGTGAGGAATCATTTTATTCTAAGCGCCTATCTACTCAGTTTATTCTTATCTGATGAACAGAATGAAATGCATTCACTCTGGGGAGAAATCCACTTACCCCATACTCACATATTAGATTCTCAGAGTAGCCTCTGTTGGTGTTCATTTCACAACAGAAAAAATTTGGATCCTTCACAGTTCAGGAAATTTCAGTGTATGGAGCAGACAGCCCTTCCTAACAAGCTGCCCTTTCCCTCTTCAGCTAGAGCAGTGGTTCCCAACCTGTGGTCCGCAAGAAGTAAAATATGGAGCACGGCATCACCATTACTATGCTGTTGGACCGAGAGTGACTGGTCCCGCGAAACCCTCTTATAGTGCCAAGTCTTAATAAATATGGTTTTCTGTGGCCGAGCAGATGGCAACTACTGGATGGCATATGTTCTGTATCAGAAACTAATGCTGATGTAGTCTATCCAATACAATTTTCTGAATCAGCACCCCAAATAGCCAAACCAAATCTAAAGTTGACCAAAAACTGATCCGTAACCCTTTTGATACTAATGTTGGAGAATGATCCCTGGTCAAAGTGGACCCTGGTCGAGTGGTCCCTTGTCGAAAAAAGGTTGGGAACCACTGAACTAGAGGAATGTTTTTAGAATAGCCAGTCATTGGGGATGTTTAGTAATTCCCTAGCGAGCAACAGAGGACTCAGAAGAAAGTCTGAAGAATAAAAGGAGTTTAGCTATCCTTTCCCCCCTTTATAACTATGGGTCTGGATTAATTTCCCCTTATTGATTTAGATCCTTTCTGATTTATATTGAAGATGTAATATGGAAACCTGGACTCTCGAGAAAGGAGATTTGAAAATTGCAGGAAGGAACATCAACAGTTTTAAATACATGGATGACACAATGGTAGCGGAAAATAGCAAAAATTGAGGATGATTGTAAAGAAAATCAAGTACAAAAGCAGAGTTACAGTTGAACATTAAGAAAACAAAAACAACAACCACAGATGATTTACACAACTTTAAAGTAGATGATGAAGACACTGAAGTAGTCAAAGATTTTCTACATTTTGAGTCAGTCTTTAATCATGGAAACTACAGCCAAGAAATCAGAAGAAAACTAAGAATTGGAACAACAGCTATGAAGGACCTAGAGAAGATCCTCAAGTATAGGAAATCAAATTCGGGATTGTCTATACAATAATCTTTCTAGTTATGGCTGTGAAAGCTGGACAGCAAAGGAAACTGACAGGAGAAAAATGAACTCATTTGAAATTTAATACTGGAGAAGCATTCTACAGATACTATGAACTGCTGAAAAGACAAATCAAATCCTAGAAGCCAAAATGACAAAGCTGCAGCTGTTGTACTTTGGACATATCATGAGGTATCAAGGCTCATTAGAAAAGCAAAGTGAATTGTAATAGAAAAAGAGATGGATAGACTCAACCAAGGTAGCTAGAGCTGTGAGTTTGCAGGACGTGAGCAGGGCTGTGGATGACAAGGCATCTTGGAGGTCAATAGGTCAAAGCACACTTGACAGCAAACAACAACAAAGCCAATGACATATTACTTACCCTCATCCCAAGCTCAATGTTTTCTCCTCCGTACACTTCCATCCCAGGGTCAAGCAGCCCGATCTCACCAAAGTATTCTCTGTCTACCACAAATGAACAACCAATCATGGCTGGCGTTCTGTTGATACCGGAAAGAAGGATAAAGAATTTAAGCACAGTGTCTTTGAGACAATAAAGTAGTATGTCCAAAATTGTATATCACAGTCTGCATTGTGCATTTTACGAATCATTAGCTATATTGCAGAGACATAATAAAACCTTGTTTGTGAACTGTGAAATGCATATCAAGCACCAGGAAGAGTGCTCCCATGTGCATCAGGCTCTTTTGATGCACAGTAGGTGCTTCAGGTGCACATTGGGCAATTCCGATGTGCATTCTGTGCCATATATACTCATGTATAAGTCGACTTCATGTATCTGAAGTGCTTCATGTATAAGTCTAGGGCAGGTTTGGGGCGGGGGGAGGCAAAATTATAGTCTCTATCCACTGCTTAAATATTGTGTGGACAGTGTAAATAACCTGTCTATTTTTTGCATTTTTAATTTATTTATAGAAGTATCCATCAAAATGTATAAGTATACATTCTTTCCTCTTTCTACAATATCTTAAACAATGGAGTATGACATATACTCCATTGAAAAAAAGAACTTGAAGCAAAATTTAATGGAAGAGGTTTAATGAAAGGAAAAGACTGGGACCTAAAAATGGTAAATCTGGAAAGGATAAAAGAGGAATCAAGAGGAAGTGACTTAGATTGATATAAGTATCTACAACTGGATAAATGGTCAAGTGATATAAGGAAAAAGTATAATGGAGCAGGGAATATATGAAAATAGAAAAGATGATAACTCAAAAGGAGATTAAAGAAGAGAATGTAACATTCAAAGGTACAATAAGCGATATCTATAAACTATTACTATACTAATGGATGAACAGGAACAAGTTCACTTGAAGGAAGTATGGGAAGTAGACTTGGGGAAAAATTGACTAATCAAGAATGGGCAAGGATATGGAGTATGAAATTATTAAAAAATATGTCTATAAGAATTAAGGAAAATTACTATAAAATGGTATGGAGGTGGTATCTACCTCCCATTAGATTAAATCAGATTGATTAAAAAATTCAAATCAGTGTTGAAGAGGCTGTTAGGAAATAGGGACATATCTTCATATGTGGTGGTCATGTAAAATTATACAAACATTTTGGGAAAGGATATTTAAAGAAATAAGAGCAATAGTAAAATAGAGATTACACCAAAGTCAGCATTATTACTTATGCATGATAATACAATTCCCTCACAAGAGGAGAAAGAATTGGTTTCCAATTTAATAACAGCAGCAAAATTCCTAATAGCAAAAAACTGGGGGGGGGGGGGGGGGGTTGAGGAAATTCAATTAGAAGAATAGTACAGGGAAATTTGGAATATAGTTATTAATGATAAGCTAATGTGCAATATTAAAATAAAAAGGGATATGGAAACAAACTGATTTTTGGAAAAGATGGGGAAAATTTATTGAGTATATCTTTAATGAGAGAAATGGGTACAAGCGGGGAAGAGGGGAGAAAATAAAGAAATGAAACGTGTATAAGTGTGTAGTTGAGGTATATGTAGTATAAGTTGTAATGGAAAGTTTAAAAAATGATAAAAAAATATGCCTAAAGATGTTTTTGATCTTTTTTCTTTGTTTACTGTTGGACTGTGTATATAATAACCTGTCTATTGAAGTTTTATCTTGTCCACTTTGCATTGCTTGGCTCATGTACAGGAAATGGACTGTATTTAATATTGATGGCTCTCTGCGTGCCATTTCATTGTCCCTATTGATTGGATTTTATCAGAGTGTTGAGCCTGGACAGAAGTTTTGATTATACTGTAAGGATTCTTTGCAGTTTTCTGTTACTCGGCACCATATCAATGCACCTTGTGGCGTGATATCACTTTCACAGTCAATACCTGGAAAGAAAATAAAAGAGGTCTCCAGGAAAAAGAGAAAGAAAATCTGCCTCTCAATCCCATTTTGCACATAGATTAAACCTCTCCAATTGAATAAAAAAATCTTATTGTATGTTTTAATGCAAGACCAAGGCTGTGCTAGGAGAAGAGGGAGTACTTTGAGAAGGGTCTCCATAGATCGTTTCTGAAATTGGACATCAGTTTGTATTTAAAAGAGTCAAGTTATTGATTTCAGACCTAGCTGTGGTTTGGAAAGGGATTTAAATCACCTCTATTATATAATGCTCAGTTTTTCCTTCATTCTATTACAAATGAGACAGTTATATGTCAGGGATACTTAAGAGGTCGGTCCCCCCCCCCCCCCCCCAATGCCTCCATACTGCATGTGCTCTCTTGAATATCTGAAGTTCTCCTCCATGTACTCCATGTGCTTCCTTTAAGTAAAACAGTGGGAATAATCTTCCGAGGAGAGCAATTATCAATCTTGATAAAATAGTTACGAGTAGAGACATCACACTGGCAATGAAGATCTGCATAGTGAAAGCAATGGTTTCCCTGTAGTAACCTATGGATGCAAGAACTGGACCATAAGGAAGGAAGAGCGAAAGAAGATAGATGCTTTTGAACTGTGGTGTTGGAGGAAAGTTCTGAGAGTGCCTTGGACCACCAGAAGATCCAACCAGTCCATACTTCAGGAAATAAAGTCCGGCTGCTCACTGGAGGGAAAAATATTAGAGGCAAAGATGAAGTACTTTGGCCACATCATGAGAAGAAAGGAAAGCTTAGAGAAGACAATGATGCTGAGGAAAAAGGAAGGAAAAAGGAAGAGGGGCCGACCAAGGGCAAGATGAATGGATGGTATCTTTTTTAAAAAATATATCTTTATTGAAATTTTCCTTGTTACATGTTTAAAAGATAGGAGAAAGAGAGAAATAAAAAAGGTATAGCGAGTAAAAAGAGGTATAGAAGAGAGATTGGGAGAAAGATGGGAAGGGACGGGAGTGGGGAGAAGGGAGAGGAATATAAGATGTGATAGAAAATAGAGTGTGGGGTTTTTTAAAAATCATGAACATGAAGATTGAGGAATTCCCCTTCGTTCGGTCTGACTTCCAGGTGATGTTGAAGAGGATTCCTTTCCCCTCTTTCCTTCATATCTAATCCTTCTTCTTGTTTTCATCCTATTCCTTCTTGGCAGTGTTTCTCTCTTTCTTCCTATCCCTTCCATCCGAAGTATTCGCTTATTAATGTCCAGTCCATTTCTTTTTCTGCAAATCCTTTACCTTTTTGTACTAAAAAGCTTAATCTGTCCATATTCCTTATGTCTATGAGGTTGGCTTCCCATTCTTCTATGTCCGGCGTCTCCTTCTTTCTTCATTTTTTGGCAAAGCAAATTCTTGCTGCAGTCGTGGCTAAGAATAAAAGCTTGTCTGTATTTTGGTTGATTTTTTCATCTGTGAGACCTAACAGAAAGATTTCTGATTTCAATGGGATATTTATCTTCAATATTTTCTGTATTTTTTTTCTGTATTTTTGTCCAGTAGGTTTTGGCTTTGCTGCAATGCCACCACATGTGGTAGTATGATCCTTCTATTTCACCACATTTCCAACACTTTGTGTTAAAATTCTTATAGTATGTTCCTAATTTCTTTGGCGTCATGTGCCATCTGTAGAACATTTTCAGCCAGTTTTTCTTCGAATTATATGCCTTTATGTATTTCATGCAAGGAAGGCTCCAGCAATACATGGAGCGAGAGTTGCCAGATGTTCAAGCTGGGTTTAGAAAAGGCAGAGGAACGAGAGACCAGATTGCCAATATCCGCTGGATAATGGAGAAAGGCAGGGAGTTTCAGAAAAACATCTACTTCTGCTTCATTGACTATTCTAAAGCCTTTGACTGTGTGGATCATAATAAATTGTGGCAAGTTCTTGGTGGGATGGGCATACCAAGCCACCTTGTCTCTCTCCTGAGGAATCTGTACAAGGACCAAGTAGCAACAGTAAGAACTGACCACGGAACAACAGACTGGTTCAAGATTGGGAAAGGCGTACGGCAAGGCTGCATACTCTCACCCAACCTTTTTAACTTGTATGCAGAACACATCATGCGATGTGCGGGGCTGGATGAATGCAAAGCTGGGGTGAAAATTGCTGGAAGAAACATTAACAACCTCAGATATGCAGATGACACCACTCTGATGGCCGAAAGCGAGGAGGAGCTGAGGAGCCTTCTAATCAAGGTGAAAGAAGAAAGCGCAAAAGCCGGGTTGCAGCTAAACGTCAAAAAAACCAAGATTATGGCAACAAGAATGATTGACAACTGGAAAATAGAGGGAGAAACCGTGGAGGCCGTGACAGACTTTGTATTTCTAGGTGCAAAGATTACTGCAGATGCAGACTGTAGCCAGGAAATCAGAAGACGCTTACTTCTTGGGAGGAGAGCAATGTCCAGTCTTGATAAAATAGTGAAGAGTAGAGACATCAGACTGGCAACAAAGATCCGCCTAGTCAAAGCCATGGTATTCCCTGTAGTAACCTACGGATGTGAGAGCTGGACCTTAGGGAAGGCTGAGCGAAGGAAGATCGATGCTTTTGAGCTGTGGTGCTGGAGGAAAGTGCTGAGAGTGCCTTGGACTGCGAGAAGATCCAACCAGTCCATCCTCCAGGAAATAAAGCCCGACTGCTCACTGGAGGGAAAGATACTAGAGACAAAGTTGAAGTACTTTGGCCACATCATGAGGAGACAGGAAAGCCTAGAGAAGACAATTATGCTGGGGAAAGTGGAAGGCAAAAGGAAGAGGGGCCGACCAAGGGCAAGATGGATGGATGGCATCCTTGAAGTGACTGGACTGACCTTGAGGGAGCTGGGGGTGGTAACGGCCGACAGGGAGCTCTGGCGTAGGCTGGTCCATGAGGTCACGAAGAGTCGGAGACGACTGAACGAATGAACAACAACATGTATTTCATTTTCTTAGTCCATATTTTTTCCCATTCTGTTAATGAAATCGATCTCCCGGCGTTTCTTGCCCATCTTACCATCCCATCTTTAACTCTTTCTTCTTCTGTGCTCCAGCCGAGTAGTCTTTTGTATGTCACTGAGATCGTTTTTCTTTGTGTTTTAATTATTTTATCCCAGTTGTTCTCTTCCGTCATAAATCCTAGTTCTTTATCCTTATTATAGTACTCTTGAATCTGCCTGTATTGGAGCCATGTCATGTTTGTATAGACCTGTTTTATTTCCTGTTGTGATTTCAATGGATGGTATCTTTGAAGTGACTTGCTTGTCTCTGAAGGAGCTGGGAGAGGTGACGGCTGACAGGGAGCTCTGGCGTGGGCTGGTCCATGAGGTCACGAAGAGTCGGAAGCGACTGAACTAATGAACAACAACAACAACAAATTACTTGGAGAAGACAGTGATGCTGGGGAAAATGGAAGGAAAAAGGAAGAGGGACCGACCAAGGGCAAGTTGGATAGATGGTATCCTTGAAGTGACTGGCTCGACTTTGAAGGAGCTGCGGGTGGCCAGGGCCCCCAGGGAGCTCTGGCATGGGCTGGTCCATGAGGTCATGAAGAATAGGAAACGACTGAACGAATGAACAACAACAACAGTATTCCCATATGAGTGCCTTGACTCTGTAAATAGTACCTAACTGTAAGTTTATGGGGTGTCTTTTGACTCCATATTAACGTGGAAGTACATTCTTTCTTTGATTCAAAAAAATAAGATCAGATTGAATTTGTTGAAGACTGTATCTGGGAATAAATGGAAAGCAGATGAGAACAACAACAACACTACCATCTCCCCAAGGGACTCGGTGCGGCTTACATGAGGCCGAGCCCAAACACAACAATACAAGCAATAATAACAACGATACAGCAGTTAAAATAAAAACATAGACAGTAAAAATGCACATTATCAATAAGACAACACACAATTAAAACCATTGGAAGGCCAAATGTAAAGTTAAAATTACAAAGTGCTGGAGCATGGACGAAAGGTGATAGTAGTGTTTGTGGAAGGGCATACGAGCAGACCTAAAAATGTAAAGTGCTTTAGAGGACAAAGTGCTATGGGATCATTATTCCGGGAAAGCACACTGGAACAGCCATGTCTTCAAGCTCCTCCTAAAGACTGCGAAAGTTGGGGCCTGTCTGATGTCCTTAGGGAGTGAGTTCCAGAGTCGAGGGGCCAGCACCGAAAAGGTCCTTTCCCTCGTCCCCACCAACCGCGCCTGCGATGCTGGTAGGATCGAGAGCAGGGCCTCTCCAGATGATCGAAGAGATCGTGTGGGTTCGTATACAGAGATGCGGTCACACAGGTAGGCGGGTCCCAAACCATTCAGGGCTTTGTAGGTAAGAACCTGCACCTTAAATTGGGTCTGGAAAATGAATGGCAACCAGTGGAGCTCCTTGAACAGGAGGGTTGACCGCTCCCTGTAAGGAGCTCCAGTTAACAACCTGGCTGCCGCCCGTTGGATCATCTGAAATTTCCGGGCCGTTTTCAAGGGCAGCCCCACATAGAGTGCATTGCAGTAATCCAGTCTAGAGGTGACTAAGGCGTGGACCACCTTGGCCAGATAGAATGGAGCCTTGCAGGACCCCACAGGTCAAAGGCCAGGGGTCCGAGCAGGCGTCTCCCAGCTTCACCATCTGGGATCGACCCTCCAGGAAGGACCGGAGCCACGACAAAGCCAAACCTCCAAGGCCTATCCCGGAGAGTCGTCCCAGAAGGATATCATGATCGATGGTATCGAAAGTCGTTGAGATGTCCAAGAGAACCAATAGGGTCACACTCCCCCTGTCCAGCTCCCTGCGGAGATCATCCACCAAGGCGACCAAAGCCGTCTCTGTACCATGGCCAGGTCTGAAGCTGGACTGTGACTGATCCAGAATCCCAACCCCTTGGCACTATGAACCCAAACACCGATGGATCTGGACCAAACTTGGCACACATACCTGATATGCTGAAATTTCATCACTGGGAGAGTTTGGGGAAAACTGACCTTCCTTTGTCAGAGTTGTAGTTCACCCACAACCAGAGAAATTGTGACCTCCACTGATGATGGACCTGGTCCAAACTTGGCACACTGAACCCCCATGACTAACTCTACCTACTGGAGGGGTTTGATGGGACTGACTCACCATAGTGGGAGTTGCAGTTTACCCTACAGTCAGAGAGCACACTGAACCCCACCAATGATGAATCTAGAGCAAATTTGCCCAACATAACAAACTTTAAGTACTGACGGAGTTTCTCGGGGTTAACCTGGCATGATGTGAGTTGTAGTTCACCCACAACCTTATACATTTTGTACAATTAAAAATGACTTTTTCAAATAAACCAGCCAACATTGGTTACTCAAGTGAGTTATGGAATAAAATAAATTCAAGAAGCCCGTATAGTCACCCATATGTCACAGAGAATACAGTATGAGCCTTCTTGAATAAAATGTATTAGTTTTATTCTCCATATTGTTTGAGTATAACAATTATTGGGGAAATATAAGTTTTCTAGTGTTGCTGCTTCTAAGGAACCTCCCCCGGCTCCTTTTGGTTACAGATGCCCCCCTTGTTGGACATGTACCTACATCACCAGGACTTCCAGTGAAGTACTTTTGGTTAGAAGAACTTGCATTATGAATATATTCATTGTCACAGGGATTTTTGTTGTGCTGTTTACACAAATTGTTCTTGGGATTCTACAGACAGTAGTGTAAGTGTTTCTTGATGTGTTCCTAGCAAAGGGAATTAGCAAAGGATTTGGATTATCCAATCTCAGTATTTACAGAACTGATGACTATTTCATTAGCAGTGAAGTGAGCTCAAGCTGCTCATCATGTAGTGACTTTTCCAGAACTTTTATCTGGGCTGCTGGCTATTCAAGCCAGTGTGGTGACCAGTAGGAATGCTTTTATTAATTAAATCTGAGCAATTAATACAGAGACTTTATTTTCAGCTATATTGGATACCTAGTCACATAAGCTTACGGGAAATGTCTAGACCCATTTCAGAGTGGTTTCAGGCCTGGTTATGGGACAGAGACACCTTGGTAGTTGACTTACACAGTGGGTTAAATCGCTAGCTGTAGAAAATCTGCTGATCGGACAGTTAGCAGTTTGAAGCTGTGAGTCGTGGTGAGTTCCTGGCTGTCAGCCCTAGCTTTGGCTTACCTAGCAGTTTGAAAGCATATAATGTGAGTAGATCAATAGGTACCACCTCGGCCGGGGGGGGGGGGGGGGTAAAAGGGTGCCCCATGCAGACATGCTGGCAGCACAATCAGAGGAGTCTATGGACAACAAGTTCCTCAGCATGGAAAACTGGAACACCTCCTCATGGGCAGAGTTGAGCATCACCTCCAGATGCCGGAAATGGAAGGGAAGACCTTTATCTCTGTCTGTGTATTGTATGTTGTTGTTTCACTGTGTAAAAAGGCATTGAATGCTTGCCTTATATATGTAAAACTGCAATCCTCTCTGAGTCCCTCTGGAGAGATAAAATGGAATATAAATAAAGTGTATTAATGAACATCGAAACCTGAAATGTTTAGGGAAGGTGGTCAATGGGTTCACCTTTGGCTCTGCTGACTGTGAAATGGAAGCTCTTCCAACCCATACACACAAACATGCACACAGCCTTGCAAATATTTCAAGCTATTCTGACTGAAGAACATCTTTAAGTAAGGTATGCATATTGATTGCATAGTGTCTTTCCCCCGGCACAATACTATTGATGAAAAAATAGCACTTCAGAAACTCAGTTCTTGCCAAAACTAACATCCATATTAGTGTTCCACTATTAGATTGGACCTGCGACTGTAGCTTTTCATAATGCTTGGTGCTTAGAGTCAGCCCAGGAGATTATATGAAAGTAGGTTAGCCAGAACTTATCAACTCTGGCTCTATCTTTCTCCTGTGCAGACAGGGAGAAAGATGGAGAGCTCATCAGGGTTGACAGTAGCTACACATCCCTGTTGTTCTCTCAGAAAACCTTGTAATTAGTCAGAGCTTGGAAAGGTTAACAAAACTAACACATTTGTACAAGTAATCATTTAAGATTTTCATAAGGTTGCTAATCATAATGTTAATACAGCTATTGTTTTATCATTAACAAATCTATTACTATTTTCATGTGCTTTTCAAAAGTATATATATTTAAATGGAGAAAATGGCTACCTCCTACACAATTCTAAAAACTAATATTTGGAAAATCTATATATATATATATATATATATATATATATAAAATGTAATGTTCGTTTGTGGGATGTACATAATTCAAAAACCACTGGACTAAATAACACCAAATTTGGCCACAAGACACCTACTAACCCAAGGAGTGACCATCACTAAAAAAAAAAATGGTGAAAAAAAATCTTTAAAATCCAAAAGAGATTTAAAAAATGACACAGCACATGCATGCAAACGACTTCCCTGGCCTTGCCCATTCCTGCGTGAGGACACAGCAAGCGCAAGAGGAACCGCCAACCATCCACCCTCTTCTGGGCAGAGCAGGAGCTAGGAATGGACAGTACAATGGTGGGTCCGGTGAAGGGCGGGGAGCCTCATCCATCGCCAGTGAAGGAAGGAAAGAAGGAGGGATGGAAGGAGAGAAGGAAAGAAGGAGAGAAAGAGGGAGAGAAGGTAAGAAGGAAAGAGAAGGAAGAATGGAAGCAAAGAGCGAAGGAGGGAAGGAATAGAGAAGGAAGAAAGGAAAGAAAAAAGGGAAAGAAAAGGGGAAGGGAAGAAAGACGAAGAGAAAGAAGGAAGGAGAGAAGGAAAGAAAAAAGGGAAGGAAGAAAGGAAAGAGGGAGGGAGGGAGGGCAGAAGGAAGGAAGGAAGGAGAGAAAGAAAGAAAGAAAGAAAGAAAGAAAGCAAAAGGGAGGAAAGGTTGGCCACAGCAACGCATGGCAGGTACAGCTAGTATCAAATAATTTTGTTATCCAGAATTCTGGGTCCATTCCCAGCATGCCAGCTCCAATGGTTCCCAATCAAGATGAGGGCAGAATTATAGGTTGCTTTTATTATACATCTAAGGAATCCCACTGGAGCATTACAACGCACCCAAATACCTGGGAGTCACTCTGGACCGTGCTCTGACCTACAAGAAGCACTGCCTGAATATCAAGCAAAAGGTGGGTGCTAGAAACAATATCATACGAAAGCTGACTGGCACAACCTGGGGATCACAACCAGACACAGTGAAGACATCTGCCCTTGCTCTATGCTACTGTGCTGCTGAGTATGCATGCCCAGTGTGGAACACATCTCACCATGCTAAAACAGTGGATGTGGCTCTTAATGAGACATGCCGCATTATCACGGGGTGTCTGCACCCTACACCACTGGAGAAACTACACTGTCTAGCCGGTATTGCACCATCTGACATCCGCCGAGAAGTAGCAGCCAATAATGAAAGGACCAAGACAGTGACATCTCCAGCTCATCCCTTGTTTGGGTATCAGCCAGCACATCAACGACTTAAATCAAGAAATAGTTTTCTAAAATCTACAGAGACACTCACTGGAACCCCCCAGCAAGCAAGAGTCCAAAAGTGGCAGGCTCAAACCCAGAATCTCAATCAATGGCTGATACCAAATGAGAGACTCCCCCCTGGGCACACAGAAAACTGGGCAACTTGGAAGGCACTGAACAGACTGCGCTCTGGCACCACGAGATGCAGAGCCAATCTTAAGAAATGGGGCTACAAAGTGGAATCCATGACATGCGAGTGTGGAGAAGAGCAAACCACTGACCACCTGCTGCAACGCAACCTGAGCCCTGCCACATGCACAATGGAAGACCTTCTTGAGGCAACACCAGAGGCACTTCAAGTGGCCAGATACTGGTCAAAAGACATTTAATCAACTACCAAGCTTGCAAACTTTGTGTTTTGTCTGTCTGTCTGTCTGTTTGTTTGTTTGCTTTGTTAAAAATGTAATACAAATGTCTGGTTGCTCCTGACACGATAAATAAATTGCATATCTTCCGTTATTAGAGAAGGATGTCGGGAAAGGGTCCCAGGTCTGACATGCCTTCTGTACTCAGACATTCATATTTTATAGACATTACTTTGTTCTGGTACAAACTTACAATTAGTTTTCTCATTGGTTCTATGTACATTCATTGTTGTCATGTTTTACAGCTGTGATTTGTGTATTGTGTGTGGTAGGAATTTTAATAAAGATTTATTGGAGGAAACCTGAATCTGTTCCCACTGGCAGGGAAATGTGTGTTGACTGAGGACAATGGTGAAAATAGTCACTATCAGGCAGGCCCGTAGCCAGGATTTTGATTTTGGGGGGGGGGGGGGGGGCTGAGTCTGAGTGAAAGAGGGTCTATTCTAGCAAACCTTTTGTATCGTTACCCCAATACCCCCATGCATATGAGATATATTGAGCATGGTGATCAGATCATGATATGAATAAACATAACAGTTTAAATAATGTACCAGTAAGGCCTTTTTGCGGACCACGATGAGAATTTTGGCTACATGTCTGCTATCAGGGTGGAATGGCTCTAGGGTGATGGGATTTCCTCAGTCCCCCTGATGGGGAAAATAAGAGAGTGTCATGATGAAATATGATATATGGTGTTGATGGAATTGTATGAAAGATGTATAAATGGTGCCTAATTGGGCTGAAGACACATTCTGAAAATAATTACACTCAGGAATTGTAATTAAAGCCTACTAATGAGAACTGAAATGGCTGACATGCCATAGTGAACTGTGATAAGAACTGTGACAGTGATAAGAAAAGTGTTTACATCTGTTTATCAGAGACAATGGCTCTTTACGTCAAGGAAATGTTTACAAGATTCCTTACATTAAGACAGAAGTCAACACAAGACTGCTTATGTTTATCAACACCAATTACAAAGAGTCAACATCTGCCAGGAAACTGAGATGGAATCAACATGTTTCAGGCTAGAAAAACATCTATCATTCATTTACAAATTTGAAATAACATCAGTGAAATATTACTATATTAGAGACCTTATACAATCCAAACATTGTGATAGAAAGCGGCGCTGTTCGCCCGCCATGCTCTAAGGGAGAGATGGTATATGGGGAGTGCAATGCAATGGAAAGCAGAATTCTGTACACTTGGCCTCCTTTTCTCAAAGGAAGAGAAAAGAGTGTGATTTTGGAGTTTTGGGTTTTGTGAAGGGAGCCAGGTTCTGCTATATGGCAAACAGGGATCTGATCCTTGGCATTGTGCTTAGGGCAAGGATGCGTTTTAGTGTTTTGAAGTTTAGGAGTTATGGAAATATGCATTGGCAGGCTGCAAGGAAGCAGGGTCTGGCCTAAGAGATGTTCTTGATGACAGAAGAAGAATGGTGATGTATGAATGAGGATGGATGGATGTTTAAGTGTAAGTGAATGCCCAGAAAAAATGTAATTCACCTTTGTTTGTTAGCCTATGTAACTGTAGGTTGTTTGTGAATCCAATGCTGTTACATAGAATCTGTGGACTCTTCCACACAGCCCTATATCCTAGAATATCAAGGCAAAAAAATCCCACAATCTCTGCTTTGAACTGGATTATCTGAGGGCCCTTCCACACAGCCATATATCACAGAATATCTAGGCAGAAAATCCCACAATATCTGCTTTGAACTGGGTTATCTGAATCCACACTCAGATAATGTGGGATTTTCTGCCTTGATATTCTAGGATATAGGGCTGTTTGGAAGGGCCCTGAATGTCTAAATGTTGTTCTGTAAATAGTTCTGATACTCTTTCTCTTAATGGAAAATTATAATAAAAAGAACTTATACTTTAAAGTTATTGAAAAGTTATTCATAACAAGAGTTGGGCTGCACTGACAGGCTTTCAGATCGCTTTTGGTGAGATTGATTATGTCCCTGCATGGTAGTATATATTTTAGCAGAAGCTGTCATTTTTCCAACTTGTCACTTTTTCAGGTTACAAAAAAAAAGTGAGGAAGATGTAAAACACATATCAAGAACATTTTGCTTATTCTTGTGAGTGGCATCCACTATGATGTCACTTCTGGCCTTTTTGAATTTCTGGTGGTAAAATGATGGTGGCTGGCTCCTACTGAAGCACCCCTTTCTTTATGAAGCCTAATACCATTGCCCACCCCAAAGCTGAAGACATGGGGACCCATCCCAGCCCATTATCAGCAGACACACCACATTCCTTTTTTATTGCACCCCTCTCATGGGCAGATCAATAAATGGACTGAGGCTTGATGTGCTCCAATGACAGTTTATCAAATTTCCTGCCATTACAAACCACCAACCAGTGATGATGTCAGATGGAGTCCTCAACTACTCAGGATGCGGATCCTAGCTGAACTTTCTGGAATTACCAGAAAGTTAGTAAAAATAAATTCCAGTCTACAAATGGAAACCTATGGCGTGTTAGGCATACATTTCACTGCCTGTAGACATTTCTGTTGAGTGTGGAAGGTCTCTATTCCATTCAAATTTGTGGTAGAACAGTTGCTTGTGTGGAACCGTTGTGTGTAGTTGCACATGGCACACAATACATATTCTGCAATGTAAATGCCGATGTAAATGTGCACTTAATTACACACTTGATTACAAAACATTACAATTCTTTTATGAAACTGTGGGTGTGACTGCCCCGTTTAAGGCTACCGGGGGGGGGGTGCATTTGGGCCCTGGGGGGTGGGGCTAAGAGGAAACTGGATGTAGCTTGCAGGCGCTTTTCCATGGCCACCCTTGCCTTAAGGGGACAATATATTCTTGATCTTCATTTGTGTTTGAGGAAAAGCTAGCTTTAGAGAGGGAGAGAATGTAAATCAATAGATCAAACCTATGATCCATTCTGACAGATCTCATCTCGCTTAATGCACTAATCTAGTCTGACATTGCTGGGAGGAGGGAAGAGGAGGAGAAACAAATTACTAGCTTGCCATCTGTCTCTTTTGCTTCGTGAACACAGATATGATTTGATTTCCAGGATATCTTTACAGATGAAGAGAAAGGGAGGAATGTTTCTGATTAGACTTCGGCAACCGAAATCCACGCTAGACCCATTCAAGTAAAAAAGGATGACAGGAGCATTGGAGAACAGTGACAGAAACTGAATGTCTTCTCAGGCTGTGGAAGGACGAAAGCAGAAGGGAGTAGGAAAGGGGCCTCTTTTCATAGCACATACCTTTTAATATAAATTGGTGTGTGAAAACACACTATGGGGAGCTGGAAGGATGCTCTTGCACATGATTTGTAGAAGCATCACCTCTCTCATTCTGCAGTATGTTAACCAACAACAGAGAAATGTATGTGTTGCTTTAAGAGACCACTGCTGGGAGAAGGAGATAAAATTCAAGGTAGGCTTCAGAAAGTTGACTAATGGCTTCAGCAGCTGTTGATAATGAATAATGGATAACGTCCACCAATGAGCAAAGCAAGTGCGTGAGAGGAAAATTGCTTTGCTGGACAGAATGATTTGCCTACCCCAAGTGGCAGATTTTGGGCATCAAAATTAGTTATAGTGCTTGCTACTGCCAAGAATGGGGAGATATGTTTTCTTGGATTCGCTATCATCATGTTTCAAAATAACTTTGGCAAGCATTGTGTACTATGGACCTCCACATTAAATGAGGGTAAGTATAAATCGTTGCACTGCCTTAGGCGGCAAAGGGCTTTGGCTGTTTTCATCCCACTGGGACATCCTGGGAACCAAGGCCCCAGAGATGCATGTTTGACACTTTCTAAGATCTAAAGCTAACTGCTTTGAATGATGGGGTCATATCATTCATTTCTTGAAGAAAATGAGCAGATAGTCTAGGCCTGGAAAACTTGAAAGAGGGAGGACAAAAGATGGGGAATGAGCACATCAACTTACTTGCCATGGGAAGAGGATGGAAGTCAAGTGAGGACAGCTGTGGAATCTAGTTGCATGGTGAATTCATTATGGGTTTTAATCCAAGGTTTAAAGAAGGCACTGAAGGTACTGAACCTATTTGGGTGGTGATAAGGTTCAGCAACTTGGATATTGTCTTTAAAATTTGGAATAAAACCCAGAATGGATTCACTACCCTACTAATGTATAAATATTTGAGAGGCTGTCACAAGGAAATGGGAGCAGGCTTGTTTTCTGCTACCCTTCCACACAGCCATATAACCCAGAATATCGAGGCAAAAAATCCCACATCATCTGAGTGTGGACTCAAATAACCCAGTTCAAAGCAGCTATTGTGGGATTTTCTGCCTTGATATTCTGGGTTATATGGCTGTATGGAAGGACTAAATGGAGTTGTGGGTTCAAATCTCAGGAAAGGGGCTTCCACCTGAACATGAGGGAGAACTTCCTGACTCTAAGAGCCCTTCCAGACAGGCCCTATATCCCTGGATTTGATTGCAGGATTTCTGCTTTAAACCGGATTATATGAGTTTGCACTGCCAGATAATCTGGGATAAACAGAAAACCTGGGATCAGATCCTGAGATATAGAACCTGTCTGGAAGGGCCCTAAGAAGAGCAGTTCAGCAGTGGAACTCTCTGCCACGGAGATTCCTTCTTTGGAGGCTTTTAAGCAGAGGCTGGGTGGCCATCTGTTGGGGGTGCTTTGATTGTGCTTTTCTTGTATGGCAGAATGGGGTTGGACTAAATGGCCTATGTGGCCTCTTCCCACTCTATTATTCTATGATGTACAGAATAAAAATAGAACTATGGATCCCTGTGCCGAGATGCTTACAAGGTAAAGCTCAACACAAAGAAAATGACAGATAGAACTGGGTACAATGGAGCTGCACATACAAAGGAGAGAAGCTGCATTCTAGAACAATATCTCAACCACAAGGAGGACCACAAATTCTGTCCTGTGTGGAAAGTGGGGAAAATACAGATTTTTGAATTGAAACTGTAAGTTGGTCTATTATCTCCGCATCCTCCAAATCACTGCAATTGACAGCAAAACCAAATGTGGATATACACAGTGAAAACTAAACAGCTTAGGTAAAGAGCAAAAGCAGGGGAAGTTTATCAAGGAGAACGAAGATTTCATTTGCAATTGCCTTTCTGCGCACTGAGACTTCACAAAGAACAGAAGGTCCCTGATAAGAGGCACATGCTCCTTGGTGATAAATAAAGCTAGTGTTACCACAGCCCTCTGTTTCATAGTGATAAGAGGAAATTAATGGTGAAGATTCATTTGGATCAGTTATAAACGTTTGTTTAGGTGTGGTGCTTGGTCTGCTAGGAAAATAGAAGGGCACGAGGTAGAACGTTGCCAGCTGCTATTTGGTAGCAAATGTGAGCTTCCCAGCTCCGAGTGGTTTCGGTGCGCAAAACACAAATTTGTGATGAAGGGCGTTTGAAAGAGAAACATAGCACGTAAGAGGGGAGCTGCTTCATCCCTTTCCCATTTGTTGTTTTCCCTCTTGTTTCCACACACTTACACCTACCTACCTTCTGTCACTGTAGATGAGGTTTCCTGGTGAAGTAGGGAAAAAAGAATTGGAGTGAAGAGAAGAGAGGAAAAATGATGCTAGGGAGATGGAGCATATGTCCTTCTCCTTCTCAAAGTCCCCCTGAAAGTGACCCCACCGCTTCTGCTTAGCATATCACAGGCGTTGGGCAAAGAACTCACTGCAAGTTTGCTGTGTAGTGGTGGCGGCTCCCATGTCAGTCTCCTGCAGCCCTCTCATTTGTTTCTGCTGCAATGGGACTGACAAGATGCCATAATATGTGTCCAAGGCCACAGAAACACCACCTCAGCCTTTTCTCAATCTGGTGCCCTCTAGACATTCTGGCCATTTGTTTTAGTTAATACAATATGAATGGGTTCCTTAGTAGACAAGTTTCCTGGATGTCATGATTATAAAAGAAAACGACCGATTGAGGGTGAGAAACCACGGATAGAAACTCTCTGTTACACTACAATAGTTACCATCATTGGGCATTAAAAAATAATCTACCGTTTTCACAGATGCTCAGGATTAAACGTAACTCCTCGACCCAACAGGATTTCACTCAGGAGATTGAGGTAACGAAACGACAGTTTAGAAACCGGGGTTATCCTGAACATATAATACAATCATCTTATCTAAAAGTAGCCAATATTCCCAGGTCTAAACTTCTAGAGAACAAGACTAGACCTAGAGTGGAAAGATTAATATGGCCACTTACTCTCACTAATATGTCCAGTTTAGCCATCAGAACAATTAAAAAATACTGGAACCTAATAAGGGACATCCCGGGCTGTGAAAGACCCCCATTAATAGCATATAAAAGAACCAAGAACATCGGGGATTTTTTGGTACATTCAGATTTAACACATAATGTTCGGACCATGAAATCAAATCTGATTGGCAATTATCGGTGCCACCATTGCTCAGTGTGTAACCAATTGGTGGAGAAAAAAAATTTTTACACACCAACACCCACCATTGAAAATTAAATTCTCCCATTTTGCTACATGCACAACTAAAGGAGTTATCTACATGATTATTTGTGAATGCAATCTGGTGTACGTTGGTCAAACTCGTCGAGAAGTGAAATCTAGGATTATAGAACACCGGAGCAAAATTAGAACTAATTCCAGAGACTCCATACTGTATAAACATTTTGATGATCTACGGCACAATCCTGAATCTTTTAAATACCACATATTAGAAGTAGTCACACAATCCAAACACATGGACTTTAACATTAAACTCCTACAAAGGGAAACATATTGGATCTTCAGATTACGGACGGAACACCCACACGGTCTTAATGAATACAATTCATACAGTTGCTATATATAACCTTGAGATTTTTTGTATTATCCCTTGTATACTACACATCCCTGGGGAGTACATTACTCACAACGCCATCTAGTGGTGACTTCCTCCACACCTATAACTTTAAATGAGCCTTTAATTAACTTCTCTGTCTCCTCTACATCTGATGTGCATTTTCCTCTTTAAATAGAGGAAACCCCCAGATCCTGTTCATACTCGCAATTAGAATCAAACTTAGAAGCAGAGTATCTTGTGAGTACCTATTTGGTGAAATATATTGGTAAAACATTGATTTTGATATATGTAACGTTTAAATGTTAATAGCCACAATTTGTTCCTTTTACCTAGATCCCATTGCAAAAAAACTTAAGTATCTCTTATGAGAACATATGTAAAAGACTGAACTTTGTAAGTATTTCTAAATGCATTCTATTTCATTATGTTCAACCTATACAATTGTAAAATGTATTTATGTATGTAAAATTACAGACCACCCGAAGAAGGCCTAAAGCAAAGGCCGAAACCGGTCGTGGGAGGCTGATTCATGAACATACAACGACATCACTAAAAGACTGTACAGAACTTATTTCATATTGCTTAATTTTGTGACTACTGTGAATTGAACAGTCTAAGTTTCACAATTTACCTATTTGTTGGACTTATTCATTATGTTATCTTTATAAGTGGATTATTGGTGTTTAACTCATTTGTTTTAGTTATCAGCTTCTAGAACAAAGAGCAACTGTGAACATTGGATGTCCAGGACAACAGTTATTAGCTCTATTCAACCCCTCCTTCAGTCTCTGGAGCTTTGCAAACCCAAGAGAGTTAACAGGACAAGGATAATAGGCATTTTGCATTGTTTTATTTACTGTTTTAAATTTTTGTTATATCTGTTATAATTGTTTTGTACATTGTGGCATCGAATTGTTGCCAGTGTAAGCCGCTCTGAGTCCCCTCTCAGGGGTTGAGAAGGGCGGGATATAAATGTTAGAAATAAATAAATAAATAAGAGATAGAATCAGATTAAGCTTGTGATGTTTTAGTTCAAGCTGATTGTCTGGCTGCACTTAGTAGATAGTTTGTGTATTTTTATGTATCTTGAGCCATGTGGTCTGCATGAACATACAGGTCCTATCTACACTGCCATTTAAAATCCAAATTATCTGCTTTGCACTGGATTATATGGCAGCATAGACTCATACAATCCAGTTCAAAGCGGATAATGTGGATTATATAGCAGGGTAGATCCAGCCATAGTCTAAGTCAGCGTTTCTCAACCTGGGAGTTGGGACCCCTGGAGGGGTCATGAGAGGGGGTTACAGGGGTTGCCAAAGACCATCAGAAAACACAGTATTTTCTGTTGGTCATGGGGGTTCTGTGTGGGAAGTTTGGCCCAATTCTGTCATTGGTGGAATTCAGAATGCTCTTTGATTGTAGGTGAACTATAAATTCCAGCAACTACGACCTACGGGAAAATTGGCTCAAGATGATGTACCAATGGTACATTACACCAAGCAAATTGGCAAGATGCTATAAAAACATCTTGGGAGCTTGCTGGAAATGTCAAGGAAAGAAGGGAACCTTTTTCCATCTATGGTGGACGTGTGATAAAGTTAAAAAATTCTGGAAAGAGATCCATGAAATAACAAACAAGATACTTGGCATGAGAAAAGAGATGAAAGCAGAATACTACCTTCTGGGTATACTGGACTCTGAACTTGATAAGAACAAAGATAAGCTCTTCTTTCATATGGCAATGGCGGCGAGAATGGTACTAGCCAGGAAATGGAAAAATAAAGAGATACCAACGGCGGAAGAATGGATGCTCAAACTTTTAGACATAATGAACATAGACGTACTAACACAGTGCATGAAAAACAAACAAATGATGGGTGTGAACAAGACGGACTGGTTCCAAGTTAAAAAAAAATTCAACATCAACCAGATATAGACACACGAAAGACAAGATAAGAAGACCATACTAATACTAACAATGCTTTAAGGGGTAAAATCAGTAATTAAAAGCACTAACTCTCCCCGCACCTAATTTCTAAACCCCTACACACCCTTTCCTTCACCCCTCCTTCCCCTCCCTTTCATCCCCCCTTTTTTTCTTCTCCCCTCCCCATACTTTCCACACTCCCTAAACCTACCCAACCCACCTCTTTTGGGATCTGCTATTTTTTAAAAATTATAAGCTGTATTGATGATTGACATCTCTCTGATGTATCCTTTATTTTAAAAATTTCAATAAGAAATTATATATTTAAAAAAATCCAGCAACTACAACTCCCAAATGTCAACGTCTATTTCCCCCAAACTCCACCAGTGTTCACATTTGGGCATATTGAGTATTCGTGCCAAGTTTGGTCCAGATCCATCATTGTTTGACTCCACAGTGCCCTCTGGATGTAGGTGAACTACAGCTTCAAAACTTCAGGTCAATGCCCTCCAAACCCTTCCAGTATTTTCTATAGGTCACGGGAGTTCTGTGTGCCAAGTTTGATTCAATTGCATCATTGGTGGAGTACAAAATGCTCTTTGATTGTAGGTGAACTATAAATCCCAGCAACTACAACTCCCAAATGACAAAATCAATCCCCCCAACCCCACCAGTATTCAGATTTGGGCGTATCGGGTATTTGTGCCAAATTTGGTCCAGTGAATGAAAATACATGTTGCATATCAGATATTTACATTACAATTCATAACAGTATCCAAATTACAGTTATGAAGTAGCAATTAAAATAATATTATCGTTGGGGGTTACCACAACATGAGGAACTGTATTAACGGGTTGTGGCATTAGGAAGGATGAGAACCACTGGTCTAAGTGGATGCTGAGATGAAGTGAAACACTTACTTGGTTGGGTCTACTAGCTCTACTAGCCTGCTTCTTGGCAGGGAGTTGGACTGGATGGCCCATGAGGTCTCTTCCAACTCTATGATTCTATGATTCTATATATCTGCTCACTCAGTCTTGAGTTCAATGAATTTAGCTAACAGAAGAAGGGTATCAGGATGTTTCATGAATGAGTTAAAGGGGGAGACTCAGAGTGCTGTGACACTTCTTCCAGCATAAGAGGCCTGAACATAGATGATGAGGTAGCTGCTGCAGTGACCACTAAAAGCTATGCTATGTCTTTGTGCTTGTTTCAGGGTGTGGCAAGCTATACATGCAGCAAGTTCAATTTAGTTGTCCTGCTGGAAGAGAAGTTCCAACAGTCTGAAATTTCATAGAATTATCGAAGCAAAGAGTTGGAAGAGACCACAAGGGCCATCCAGTCCAACATGCTGCCACCAAAAGACATCTAGGCTGTAAAAAAGAATTCACTGCATAATAGTCACACACCCCTCCCCCCCCCCAAGTAAAAAAGTATGACTATTATGCAATGAAATATGGTAAATAAATTAAAGTTACAGTCACTCTCCTGGGTCTTGGGATTTCAATCAACAGCTGCATCCCTCTCCCCTCTGCTCTGCAGTACCACCACTAAAATTGTGCACCAAATCCTGGACAGTTTTGATAGCAAGGAAGAGAGATTTAATCCTACCCTTATAGCCTGCAGGAGAGTAGAGAAGAAGATGCTGTCAAAAAAGGAAGTGTGTGTGGTAAGGATGATGATGACGACGACGACAACAACAACAAGAAAATGCTGGGAAGAAGGCAGGTAAGAGATGTTCCCTTTAGCTCCCCTCACTAGCATGTGACTCCTAAGATATAGCTCTACAGAAAAGCATACCATTTTACCTTTGGCACGAAGTTGTAGACCCATCCAACACAGCAGTGAAAACTCCTCTGTGCACACTTCAGAGTCACCACTACTATCAGACGCTTTTTGATATCATTGAGATTGTTGAAAATGTCAACCTTTTTCAAGCCTGCTCTAGTAATGTTTATCTATGATCTTGTTGTTTCCTGTTTCCTGTATGTATATTCTAGTGTGCAGTGTCCTTTACTCTATGGTTTCTGAGATGTTTTAAAAGGGGCTGCAGACCTCATGCTCATGCTCTTGTCTTCTCTCTCCTTTTGACTATGTGACCTGTTGATAGCTGTTTTGTTACAAGAGAGATGCCCTGGCTGGATGGCACAAGGAACCATCTCAAAGATGCTTGAAACTGGACTAATACGTTTTTGTACCTGTGTATGCTGAACACATGAAGGTTGTGTGAGTAAACCAAACATGTTATTTTTTAAATAAAAGTCTACTTCATTTTTGTCTCTTGAGTGTGTGATATAAAGCAAGTTGTTTTATGTGAGAGTATATATATTTTGGGCAACTGAAAATACTTCTAAAACTCCTGCTGTTTTTGTGCACTGGCATATCCCTGTTTCCCTAACAGATCCGAGATAACAGGTTATTCAGTCTAACAACAGGTTATTCAGTCTAACAACTATTGCCTAACATAATTATATCTGTTTGTATACCACGAGAGAAGATTCTACTCTAAAAGGTTTTTGGCTCTTCTCTGAAAGGTCATACTATTGATGCAGGCCAATGGGATTTTGGCCTGCATCAATAGGAGTATAGTGTCTAGATCTAGGGAAGTCATGCTACCCCTCTATTCTGCTTTGGTTAGACCACACCTGGAATATTGTGTCCAATTCTGGGCACCACAATTCAAGAGAGATATTGACAAGCTGGAATGTTTCCAGAGGAGGGTGACTAAAATGATAAAGGGTCTGGAGAACAAGCCCTATGAGGAGCGGCTTAAGGAGCTGGGCATGTTTAGCCTGAAGAAGAGAAGGCTGAGAGGAGATATGATAGCCATGTATAAATATGTGAGAGGAAGCCACAGGGAGGAGGGAGAAAGCTTGTTTTCTGCTTCCTTGCAGACTAGGACGCGGAACAATGGCTTCAAACTACAAGAGAGGAGATTCCATCTGAACATAAGGAAGAACTTCCTGAGTGTGAGAGCCGTTCAGCTGTGGAACTCTCTGCCCCGGAGTGTGGTGGAGGCTCCTTCTTTGGAAGCTTTTAAACAGAGGCTGGATGGTCATCTGTCAGGGGTGATTTGAATGCAATATTCCTGCTTCTTGGCAGGGGGTTGGACTGGATGGCCCATGAGGTCTCTTCCAACCCTATGATTCTATGATTCTGTGATTTTCTAAAAATATTATGATCTCCAAAAGGCATTTTCCAAAAGGTTATGAATGCCTTTTTCCAAAAGAGATTAGCACTGCAACTTAATTCAGGTATCAATTCTGTTATGAAGTGATAAAAAAACATGAAGAGTTACCTGATGGGTGCAGATTCGTCCCCCTTATCCAGCCAGTCTTGAGGTGGGATTATGTACATACACCAAAGCCCCCAGTTGTAGCCATGAGCTGCATTGGCATACTGCTGCACTTCAAAGGTGTTGTACTTAATGTTGTCTATTGCTGGGAGAATGATCCGTTTCCTGTCTTCTCTGATGCGCATCAGTGTTGGCTCCAGCCTATAGTAAAGTAAAGGTAAATAGTAAAGGAAGGGGTTTTTTAAAAAAAAAAATCACATAGACTAATCATCTTTCCATTTAAAATTAATTCTCCAAATGTACATACTTGGAAAACAGTGACAGAGAGACTATTTCTTTTATAGGGTCTTCCTGAGCTTTAGACTGGATGTTCATGGATATTCACTCATTTCAATTATTTTTAACTTACTGTATATACTCGAGTATAAGCCTAGTTTTTCAGCCCTTTTTTTAGGCTGAAAAAGTTCCCCTCGGCTTATACTCAAGGCAAGGTTATTTATTATTTTACTCTGTTATTATTATTATTATTATTATTATTATTATTATTATTATTACTTTGTTTTAATTATTATTATTATTATTATTATTACATTTATTATTTTACTTTGCATTTACCACCTTCAGCTTAATCTTGAGTCAATCTGTTTTCCCAGTTTATCATGGTAAAATTAGGTGCCTCGGCTTATATTCAGGTTGGCTTACACTCAAGTATATACAGTAATTGAGATTTCCTCAGGCACATACTGTAATTTAACTATATGGTTGGTCAGAAGTGGATTGAAACTTCTTTCTCTTAGATCCCAAAACTAAGCTAGTTTTGTCTAATCTTCTGTCATCGTTTAGAGTTGAATGGATTTTCCTGAGTTCACACTCTTTTCAAAGGTTTATTCTAGTTTTATTTGTGGGATTTCTAAAACAGATCTGGCAGACATGGATGCAAACATGCTATTTCATGCATTCTTTTATAACAGAGGTGGGGAGGCTGTGGCTTGCATGCTATAAGTGGCACAGAGGTTTTTTTTTTTTTTTGTGGTGTTCCAAGATTCTCCAGCATAATTTTTCAAAAGAAAAATTGAGACTTGTGCATCTGGAAGCCCCTAGGGTACAATTCTTGAAATAAAAAGTGTGTTTCTTGTATGTTTGCTTCATTTCATGATCTTTAAACCACTATTTTTCAACCTGGGGTTGGGACCCCTGGGGGGTGTTGTGTTGCGAGGGGGTGTCAGAAGGGTTGCTAAAGACCATCAGAAAATACAGTATTTTCTGTTGGTCATGGGGGTTCTGTGTGGAAAGTTTGCCCCAATTCTGTCATTGGTGGGGTTAAGAATGCTCTTTGATTGAAGGTGAATTATAAATTCCAGAAACTACAACTCCCAAATGTCAAGGTATATTCTCCCCAAACTCCACCAGTGTTAACATTTTTTAAAATTGCTTTTATTAAGGTTTTCTAGTGACTGTACATCAGTAGGATGTTAATCATTGACATCCAGTATGTCAATGAATATCCAGTATATCACCAGTGTTAGCATTTGAGCATATTTGTGCCAAATTTGGTCCAGGTCCATCATTGTTTGAGTCGACAGTGCACTCTGGATGTAGGTGAACTACAACTCCCAAACTCAAGGTCAATGCCCACCAAACCCATTCCAGTATTTTCTGTTGGTCATGGGAGTTATGTGTGCCAAGTTTGATTCAATTCAATTGTTGGTGAAGTTCAGAATGCTCTTTGATAGTAGGTGAACTATAAATCCCAGCAACTACAACTCCCAAATGACAAAATCAATCCCATCCCCAACCCCACCAGTATTCAAATTGGAGAGTATCAGTTATTTGTGCCAAATTTGATCCAGTGAATGAAAATACATCCTGCATATCAGATATTTACATTACAATTCATAACAGTAGCAAAATTACAGTTCTGAAGTAGCATCGAAAATAATGTTATGGTTGTGGGTTACCACAATACAAAGAACTGTATTAAGGGTTCGTGACATTAGAAAGTTTGAGAACCACTGCTTTAAACTGAAAAGGGGAAATGGCCTCCAGTTATCTCCTGTTTAATTGGAAACCAGAGATGCTTCTCGCAATGGTTCAGAATATATAGAACAGTGGTTACCAACCTGTGGTCTGTGGATCACCAGTGGTCTGCAAGAATGAAAATATGGTTCATAGCCTTACCATTACTACACCATTGCAACGAGAGCAACTGGTCTCGTGAAACCCTCTTACAGTGCTGAGGCAACAGGGATGTTGCAAGGGGAGATGCTGACTACCCACCAAAGACACGACAACAAGCCTCCTGACTGCTGCTTCTCCTCCTCCTTGGCCCTGAGTGGAGCCGTTCCCTGTGGCGCATGGAAGAAGGGACACCTTGTTGTCTTCATATTTAGGCCTGTTCCTGGGGTTATTTGGGGTGCTGATTCAGAAAATTCCATTGGATAGACCACATCAGCTCTAGATTATTAAATATGGTTTTCTGTGGGAGAGCAGATGGTGACTACTAGATGGCATATGTTCTGTATCAGAAATAGAGCTGATGTAGTCTATCCAATGCAGTTTTCTTAATCAGCACCTCAAATAACCAAACCAAATCTAAAGTTGACCCAAAACCCATCCGTAACCCTTTTGGTACTAATGCTGGAGAGTGATCCCTGGTCAAAGTGGTCCCTGCTCAAGTGGTCCCTGGTCAAAAATAGGTTAGAACCATAGATCTAGAAAGAAGCAATGGACAAGGAGTAAGCAGAATTGAATAATACAGAAGTGCACCAGAAATCACAGAACACCTTGCTTGGACAGGCTTCAATAGGAAAAAGAAAGCCTCTTCCACTCTTGCCTGTTCGAAATAGAATGCAACTTGAAGCCCTGGACCTGCTCTGTCCAACCCTGTGAAATATATGAGGTCACCATAAGCAGACAGGTGGCTTGAAAGCACATACACACACAATAAAAGCACTGACAGCCTCAGCACCACCTTGTTGTGTTTGATAGAATGCTTATTAAAGCAAGCAGGGCTGTGCTTCCATCCTTAAATGTAGTGATGAAATAGGTCCCTTTCTGGAGACATCAGAGTTATGTGTGCATGGCACATTTCTTAGTATATACTCATTGAACTATTTTAAATGCACTGTATGTCGGTCTTCAATGGAAAGATGTTTAGAAGCTTCACCTGAAACAAAATGAAATGGTCAGACTGCTGACCTGGGCAAGATATCTATATCTATACATCTATATCTATATCTATATCTATATGTATATCTATACATTGAAGAAAACAAATCCCACCACCTGTTTTCATGCCATATCTGTTTGCTGTCTGTCATAGAGTCTTACCAGCCAATGTTGAACTCAACGTGAGCATCAAAAAACCCAACAACTGGAGACGTTGCAGCTTTCCAACCTTGGATTCTGGCGCGAATCAGCCCTTCCCGTTTGTTATTGCGAACTATTTTCACCAGACCTGGGTATCTTTTCTGGACGTACTGGTCCAAATTGAATTTCAATTCAACTGTAAAAAGCACAGAGAGCAAAGAATTTGGTTAGAATTAAACACATCTATGGAATGATGGTCTGAAAGTGAGAAATTTAATCATACTCAGCAAATGACTTAATAGTTAGCACCTCCCCCTTCCCAGGATTAAATATTATTTGTGAGGATGGGGGAAATCCCATATCTAGTATAATTAAGTATCCCAAAAGTAAATTGGGTGGGACACTGGAACTCTATAAATCAGGCACCCTCAAACTGCAACCCTCCAGCTGTTTGGGCCTCCAACTTCCAGAAGCATTAGCCAACTAGTTATATTGTTAGGAATTCTGGGAGTTAGAGGTCAAAACAGCTGGAGGGCTACAATTTGAGGATGCCTGCTAGGTAAAGGTAAAGGTAAGGTAAAGGTTTTCCCCTGGCATTAAGTCCAGTTGTGTCTGACTCTGGGGATTGGTGCTCATCTCCATTTCTCAGCTGACGAGCCAGCGTTGCCTGTAGACATCTACAAGGTCATGTGGCCAGCATGACTGCATGGTGTGCTGTTACCTTCCCGCCTATTGATCTACTCACATTTGTATGTTTTTGAACTGCTAGGTTGGCAGAAGCTGGGGCTAACAGAGGGAGCTCATGCCGCTCCTCAGATTCGAACCTGCGACCTTTCGGTCAGCAAGTTCAGCAGCTCAGCGCTTTAACCTACTGCGCCACTGGGGGCTCCTATAATTTGAGGATGCCTGCTGTAAATGAATTAATACCTGAGCTCAGACATTAATCGTAATGGAAACTGTAGTCAAGTTATGAAGAAACTAGACAAGATCATGAAGTGACAAAATACATCATTAATTCTAAAGTTAGGAATTCCAATTTCTATGTGTGGTTGTGAAAGCTGGACAATGAAGACAATTGATAGCAAGAACATCAGCTCATTAAATAATGTGGTGCTAGATAAGAGCTCTATGGTTTCCTTGGACTACTAAAAAAAGGGTCCTATAGCACATCAAGACTGATTTTTTCCTTAAAAGCCAAGTTGATTAAACTGAGGCTGTTGGACCGGCCATATCATCAGAAGACATGAATTACCAGATATGACAATAATGCTTGGTAAGTATGAAAAGAAGACAGGATGAAAAGAGGAAGAGCCCATTCCAGGTGGATAGACTCAGCCAAGGAACTCATGGACCTGAATCTGTAAGACCTGAGCATGTTTAGATATTTAAAAGGCTGTCACAAGGAAGAGGGGGCAGGCTTGTTTTCTGCTGCCCTGGAGACTGGGACTCAGTGGAGCAATGGGTCCAGCTTACAGGAAAGGAGATTCCACCTGAACATTAGGAAGAACTTCCTGACTGTAAAAAGAGCTGTTCAAAATTGGAACTCTCCGCCTCGGAATCTGGTGGAAGCTCCTTCTTTGTAGGCTTTTAAACACGAGCTGGATGGTCATATGCTTTGATAGTGCTTTTTCCCATCATGGCAGAAAGGGATTGGACTGGAGGCCCTTGTGATCTCTTGCAACTATGATTCTATATGGAATCAGTTCTCAAGTATTATGCTATCAACAATCCAACTAATTTCCTGAGGGAAATAAAATTTATTCACAATATCACATAGAACACCATATTAGCCATTATGGATATGGGGTCACTGTACACCAATATCCCACACCTCGGCAGACTACAAGCCATCAAGAATACCATCCTAGCAGATCTAGCTATCCAAACCCTGTCACTTTGTACTTCCTCATAAGTACCTTCCTTTTGGGAATAATACGTAGCAGTCACTACTGCCATTGGCACCTGCATGGCACAACAGCATGCAAACTCTTCATGGCTGACCTGGAACAATGATTCCTCGGCACATGTACCCAAAAATCCTTCCTCTACCTACAATTTCTTGATGACATCTTGATGATATCTTTACAATCTGGACATGTGGGAATCAATCATTTGAAATTTGCTCCACTGGATTTCAACAACATCCACTCTACCATTAACCCGAGCCTGGAACAATTCAAGCAACAAACTCACTTCCTTGACCCCATTGTACAATGGCACAATGGACTTCTAGGCACCATGGTTGAAAACTCTGGTTACCACAAATACTAACACCCCACCCAGGCCCATAGCCAGGATTTTGATTCGGGGGGGGGGGGGGGGGCTGAGTTTGATTCGGGGGGGGGGGGGGGCTGAGTCTGAGTGAAAGAGGGTCTCCTAGCAAACCTTTTGTATCGTTACCCCAATACCCCCATGCATATGAGATATATTGAACATGGTGATCAGGTCATGATATGAATAAACATAATAGTCTAAATAATGTACCAGTAAGGCCTTTTCGCAGACCACCATGAGAATTTCGGGGTGGGGGGTGGGTGGGTGGGGTGAAGCCATCGGTTTCTAGTGTTTACAGCCAAGCCATCAGACACAACCACATCTGCTCAGACCCACAAGACAGGAACACAAAACTCTTGGATTTACAACAAGCATTTATCAAACTCTTGGATTTACAACAAGCATTTCTCAGTTGTATTTTGTGTTCTTTTTTTCTTTCTGATCACTATTTTGCTCCCCTGGTGGTGCAGTGGGTTAAACTGCTGAGCTGCTGAACTTGCTGACCAAAAGATCAGCAGTTCAAATCCGGAGAGCAGCATGAACTCCCGCTGTTATTCCCAGCTTCTGCCAACCTAGCAGTTTGAAAGCATGCAAGAGTGACTAGATCAATAGGTACCACTTCTGCGGGAAGGTAATGGTGCTCCATGCAGTCATGCCAGCCACATGACCTAGGAGGCGTCTATGGACAACGTCGGCTCTTCGGCATAGAAATGGAGATGAACACCAACCCCCCAGAGTCAGACACGGATAGAATTAATGTCAAGGGAAAACCTTTACCTTTACTAATATCTTGCTATTATTAGTGAATGGTATGAATGTAAAGCATGGGAAAAGAATATATATTTTAATTTTGGCATTTTCTTGTATTAGTAAATGTTCTGATAAAAAAAAATAACTGATATGTCTGGCTGAATAATATGTGTCTTTCTTTCCTTTAGGATATAAAGTTCTTTGTGCATCAACAATGTATGTAGGAGATGAAGTATTTTACATCCCTCATTATTCCGTCTCTTTTTGCCTAGCAAAACTATTTAATCCATTATGCAATTAGTATCACCTCCAATAATAAGTCCTTCTTTATCTTCAATTTCTTAAAGATAGCTTACTTTTGTTGCATGCATAGTATGATCCAAAAGTTATATTTTCCACCATTATTTTTCAATTACAAAAACAATTCTTGATCTTTCAGATCTATTATTTCTATATTGAAAATTTTAGAAATTAGTAAGATTGTCCCCTACACTGCCCACACCATGATGGTCTTGAGGCTATATGATTGGTCTTTGAAAAAGTCCATTGTGGAATACATAAGTAAGTAAGTAAGTAAGTAAGTAAAGTTTAATACGGTCGATGACCAGATCACAACATGGGGACCCAGTCCCGTACATTCACATCAAACCCAAGGGGTTATACACTTCAAATTTCAACAAATTTTAAAATCTAAACTAAAGACCAATACAAGTAGTTATTAAAACCTAACTTAACCCACAAGATCATCCAACGCAGTCTAAAGAGAGGTAGTGGGAATGGCACCGGGGAGGGGGGGAATATCCAACCCTATAAATATCAGTCTATATCTGATTTCCCATCTATATTCCAGAGGAGAAGCTTAGGTCTTTTAACCCTCAATCATCGTTTGCCGAATTTTAATTGCAGCTGTGAAGAACTTAGTGATGTTGTACGTCACAGCCAAGTTTGTGTCTGAGAGCAGCGGATCTACATAGAATTGTCCAGAGTATTCTGGATATTTAATTGTCCGTGGTAAGATGAGACAAGATCGAACACCTTGTTAACCCCTCCCTTAAATTGCAATGCCCAGAATTGGACACAGTGTGATTCCAGGTAACGTGGCTTAACCAAGGCGGAATAGAGGGGTAGCATGACTTCCCTGGATCTAGACACTAGACTCCTATTGATGTAGGCCAAAATCCCATTGGCTTTTTAAGCCGCTGCATCGCATTGTTGGCTCATGTTCAACTGGTTCACTATGAGGACTCTAAGATCTTTTTCACACGTACTGTCGAGCCAGGCATCCCCCATTCTGTATCTTTGCATTACATTTTTTCTGCCTAAGTGGAGTATCTTGCATTTGTCTCTGTTCAACTTCATTTTGTTAGTTTTGGCCAATCATCTCTCTAATCTGTTAATATCATTTTGAATTGTGCTCCTGTCTTTGGAGTATGAGCTCTCCCTCCCAATTTGGTGTCATCTGCAAACTTGATGACCATACCTTCTAACCTTCACCTAAGTCATTAACAAAGATGTTGAACAGAACCAGGCCCAGGACAGAACCCTGCTGATGGCACTCCACTCATCACTTCTTTCCATGATGAAGAGGAAGCATTGGGGAGAATCACTTGTTGGGGTCGTTCGCTTAACCAATTACAGATCCACCTAACCATAGTTTTGCCTAGCCCACAATTCAGAGAATCACAATTCAGCAGAATGGAGAAAGCTGGCCACTAATTCAGTTAGTAAATATACCTGGTGGCCTCCAAGTAGTTTTGACTACAAATCAACACTCTTTGATCATGATAGCTGGGAATTAAAAGAGTTGTAATACAAACACAACTGATGTCCACCACCTTCCTAACCCAAGTTTACCCTGAGTGGCAGTGCTTCTTAAATCTTTCAAACAAGAATTTATTCTAGTCAATGGATGAGAAATGTGTTATTGTGCAAGGGATACTGAGAACTGCATTATAACAACATCTGGAAGTTCTCCATTCCTCATCTAGCTTTACCTGATGATATCGAGTAAAATTTAACTTTTTGTCTACAAAAATTATACTTCTACCATGGAGTTTTTCTTCTCATGTCTAGAGCAGATGATTTGGACACCATCTCCCCATATAGAAAATAAATACACAAGTAATATAGCCCTTAAGATATATCCCCCTCCCCAATTAACAGCTTTCTGTCCTTACAGGCAACACAATCAAACAGACAGATAATAAGAAGCAGAAAAATAAAGGAAAAAGGTTATGAATGTTCACCATTGTCACTGTTGTCATCCACCAGAATAATCTCCTTAAGCAAGTGGGATGGAGTGTGATTCACAACACTGTGCACTGAGCGCAAGATGACAGAAAGAGCCTCATTTACAAAAATAAAGACCACTGAGATCTGAGAGAGGTCATTGGGGTAGGACATCTGTTTGCACCTGGAGAGAACAAAGGGAGAAGTAAGACCCACTGAGCACTCAAGAAACAATTAACTTGTCATATACCATATAAATGGACCCCCCTGAATTTTTATGACTGGGTTGCTAAAGATGTAAAGAATATTTGCAAACTTTTCCATAACCAGTGATTAAAGAATTTAACTCTTGCAAAACATTTGCATCTCTGTGAAACAGTGAAAAAACTTATATTCCACAATTTTTCATTTTTGATTCCCCCCCCCCCCACATGCTAGGCAAAATAATGTTATAAAATCTTTGAATCATAGTATTAGAAGGGCTACAAGAGTCACCTATTCTAGTCCCCTCTTGTGCGTACAAAACTGAAGCATTTCTGAATGATGCCCATTAAACCTCTTTTTAAAGCTCTCCAAAGAAGAAGACCATCACCCACCAAGGCAATGTATACCATTCTCAGACAGATCTTATAGTTTAAAATAGTTTTCCCTATGTTTAGGTGGAATCACGGTGTAATTTGAATCTGTTGGTTTAGGTTCTAGTCCCTGGAGCAGCAGAAAATAAGCTTGCTCAATCTTCTACATGATAGCCCTTCAGATATTTAAAAATATTATCATGCCACTTCCTTTCTCCAGTCTAAGCATATTCAGTTCCCTAAGATGCTCCTCATAAAGCTGGTTTCTAGAAATTTAATCATCTTTGTAACCCTCCTCTGCACACATGCCAGTTTTTCAATATCGTTCTTGAATTGTGGTGCCCAAAGCTGGACACAGTTTTCCAGGTGAGCTATCACTGAAACAGAATAAAATGGAACAATGACCTCCCTTGATCTGGATACTATACATTGATGCAGCCTAGAATTACATTGGTTTTTTGGCTGCTGCATCACAGTGTTGACTCATGTTGAGCTTGCAGTCTACTAAATATGATGCTGGAATTTGTATTTCAGCTATGTCCTGAGGGATGCCTGGCGAGCTACTAACGTGGATACCGAAACAACAATCAGGAACCGAAGATCTCACAAGGTTGAAGGCAAGTGACAGAGACTTTATTCAATTTGTGCGAAAGGGACACTTGTACAGCACAGGTGTTTGAAGGGTACATGTGGGAATATACATTCACAGGCAAACATCTTTAAATACAAAAGTTCCCATTCACTGACATTGTCCCTTTTCAAAATTTCCTTTCCTCTTCCCAGGCCTCTAATTGGCTGGAAGGCAGGTCCAAGCTGGTGTGCACCGGTGACGTAGCCAGATATCTCCTACCAGCTGAGCAGGAAAGTCTGGAAGCTGTTGAAGGCTGTCTGGGGGAGGGAGGAAGCTCCGGGGATCATGCCAGCCACTTGGGTGTGTAGTCCAGGAATGGGGTGAACAAAGGAAAAGTCCAAAGCCAATCTGATAGGATTATGCAAATGCATGGCCCTGCCAGATGACACTATGAGGTTTGTTGTCCCAGATGGGTTTTCACATCCAGAGACTAAGAGAGAGTCCTGAGATGTAGATTTGAAGATAGGATAGTCTCAACCTTTATTCTGTGACTATCCAAGATCTCCAAGAAGATATCTTGGAGCCTCTTGTTGGGATCCAGGAAGGTTCTTTGTCTAAGGATTATGACCCATCTTTGGTTGGCATCTGGGGTGTGGATGTGGTGTCTGGAAGATTGCTCAAGGGGGAGAGGTTACTGGAGCATATAGTTTTGAGTTCATGAACATTTGCCTTTCTTTTATAGAATTTAATAATAAAGTAATAATAAAGGTAAAGGTAAAGGTTTCCCCTGATATTAAGTCTAGTCCTGTTCGACTCTGGGGACTGGTGCTCATCTCCATTTCTAAGCTGAAGAGCCAGCACTGTCTGTAGACACCTCCAAGGTCATGTGGCCAGTATGACTGCATGGAGTGTTGTTACCTTCCCACAGAAGTGGTACCTATTGATCTACTCACACTTGCATGTTTTTGAACTGCTAGGGTGTCAGAAACTGGGCCTAACAGCAGGAGCTTACTCCCCTCCCCAGATTCAAACCACCGACCTTTCAGTCACCAAGTTCAGCAGCTCAGCAGTTTAACCTGCTGCGCTACCAAGGGCCCCCCTGTAGTAATAATAATAAAGTAATATAAAATAATAATAATAATAAAAGTAATAATAAAAAGTAATAAAAATAATGAAAAAGAGAAACGGTCTTTGTGTTATGCGTAGTAAGGGAGGGAGAGAGGGATGGAGAGATATGAAGGAAGGGGGAAGAGTGGGGGTCTTGCCAAGGTTGAGCAGTAGTGGAGGTCATTTGCAGTATTTTATTAGATTTTTAACTTTCACAGAAGGAGGAATAATAAAACCATAGAATCATAGAGTTGGAAGAGACTTCATAGGCCATCCAGTCCAAGCCCCTGTCAAGAAGCAGGAAAATTGCATTCAAAGCACCCTCGACAGAGGGGGAAAAAAAATTAAAATAAGAAAAAGAAGGAGAAAAGTGGGGGGGGGGGGGAAGATATATAGTAGCCAGGGAAGGAATGAGATACAAAGTAGCTGGGGCTGGGAAATGGAAATGTTTTGGCTATAAAGGTTAGGAGGGGGGCGAGAAACAGCTGGCTCACCCTCGCTTCAGTGCTGCGGAGACAAGCTGGTGCGAACCAGCCCAAGCCAAACAGCATGGGGGTGCATGGGGGTCCAGGGGTCACGTTGGGTGGGCTGCTGCCAGTCCTGGAAGGTCCCGAGGGACCGTGAGAGACGGAAGCCATTTCCAGTTCATTATGGCCTCCGTCCTTGGGAGAACTATGAATCATGGAGTCCAATTCATGTATATATTTTATAAAGGGGAGCGGTGTCTGAGGTCCTCGATAACAAATCCTTTGCAAATAAAGTGTTCTCAAGCCAGGTGTCACCTATCCTATATTTGTGTAATCCATTTTTCTTATCTATGGGTAGCATATTACATGTCTCCTCATTGAAATTCATAGGCTAGTGTGGGCTAGACACAGTGTTATAGTTAGGTGAATCTGTAATTGGTTGAAAGACAGAACTCAGAGAGTTGTAAATCAATGGTTGCTCTTCATCTTGGGGAGATGTGATTAGTAGGGTACCTCATGGACTTGTTCTGGGTCTAGTACTGTTCAAAGCGTCTGTAAATGACTGGGATGATGGAACAGCTGGCAGACTTATCAAATTTGTAGATGACACCAAATTAGGAAGGGTTACTAATATTGCACAGGAAAAGACCAGAATTCAATAAGACCTTGACACACAGGAGTACAGGAATGCATCATTAATCGAAACAAATTCAAAATGAAAAGGCTGCATGAAGTACATGCAAAAGTACTAGAGAAATCTGCAATGTAATCATAGAGGAACTGTTGGTCATCTTTGAGAGTTCTTGGAGGAGATAAAGGGAAATATCCTGATTTTTAAAGAAAGTAAGCAAACATTAGGACCAAGCAACTATTGATCACTCAGCATGATCTTGTTATTGAGAGGTCATAAATCTGACACATATACCCCAATGATATGAATTATATAAAATATATGAATTATTATCTGTTGATAACACATCCAGCACATTGGATTTTTTCCCTCTTTGCTTGCAAAGTAACCTTTCATGAATCTCATTGGAATGTTGCCTCACCACACCTTGGACTATGAAGAACAGCGCCCCAGAATCACCTAACAAGGTCATCCTCTCCCTAACAATGGAGGTCACAGAAACTGCCCAATGCCCTTTTTTTGTCCTCTTCTGAGGAACTTGCCTCATCTATAGTACCTAACTGGACCCCCTCTGGGTTTCCTCCATTGTATGTACCTGCAATTTTTGTCCATTGGCCATCCTTTGTCGAGCTCAGTGGTTCCCAACCTGTGGTCCGTGAACCACCAGTAGTCTGCAATAACAAAATATATGGTCTGCAGCCTCATCATTACTAAACCATTGCCTTGAAACCATGCGGCAATAAGAATGACTGGTCTCGTGAAACCCTCTTCTAGTGCCGAGGCAACGGGGATGTCAGGAGGGGAGAGGCTGACTACCCACGAAAGATTACTACTACCACATCAGCTCTAGATTATTAAATATTGTTTTCTGTGGGCGAGCAGATGGCGACTACTGGATGGCATACCGGTATGTTCTGTATCAGAAACTAGAACTGATGTGGTCTTTCCAATGCAATTTTCTGAATCAGGACCTCAAATAACCAAATCAAATCTAAAGTTGACCAAAAGTAGACCAAAAGCTGATTAAAAACCCTTTTGGTACAAATGTTGGAAAGTGGTCCCTGGTCAATGTGGTCCCTGTTCATGTGATCCCTGGTCAAAACAAGGTTGGGAACCACTGGTCTAGCTGGTCTAACTGGTATTGGACTATGAGGCCCCATCTACCACTCATCAAACTCCATTCCAACCAAACACACCCAGTTTCTGGGAAGAACTCCTAACAGACACAAAACTTCAAACTGAGCAATTACAATGTATTAAGTTTCCTGCTTCACCTCTGGTTGGCCCAATGAGGCTGTGGATCCTAGCTGGTAACCTCCAAGACCAATGGGAAGCCAGGACTGCAATTTCCAATTGTTCTGTACCACTATAAATAACCCATGTATTCACTCTGAGCACTAGTTCTGCTGATATCCTTTTTGGCCATTAAGAACGAAAGACCTCTGCTTTTGCTTTCACATCCATCTGTCATAATTTGGCCTTCTGGAAGTAGCTAGGGCACTCTGGGTTTTCAAACCCACAATTTAGTGGAGCTGAAATCACTTAACAATCTCAATACAAAGAATGGTAGTGATTTAAGAATGATGCAACTTGCTGAAAAGAAGATGGAGAGGTGCCATGACTCTGACATGACATGAAAGTGAAATGACAGTGGTGAACTCTCATTTTGGATGTTTTTTTGTTTTTTTTTAAGGGAGTGTTCAAATTATGGCAGGATGGATTAGAATGAACCACAAGGGTGAGTGAATATCCATGACCCTTGTGGTTCATTCCAACTTAATGATTTCACAACTATATATGGAAAGAGACTATGGAAAGAGGACAAAATAAAAGTTAGAGAACAAATAAATAAGAAAGTATGGCTTCCATGTCTTGGATGCTAATGTCTATTAAAAGAAAGAGATCTACCATTCTGATGAAGGATGGAAATACTGGTATGGTAGTGACTCCTACCACCTTATAGCAAAGTAGCTGAGGTCATGCAGAGCCAAGAATAAAACATGGCTGCCTATTTACACTGGTTCCTAGAATTGTACAACTGTGTACACAACACTTGCCAAAGACTTGAGCTAACATGTTGCACAGTGTCAGTTAGCTCTCCTCTCATAAAATCAAAAGTATGAAGGGACCATATTTCTACTTGCAAAACAATCTGCTGCACCAAGTTGTGCTTAAATAACCTCTGAGAAAGTGCAATTCCTTCAACAGCTGTTTTTATGCTAGCTGTCCTGTAGTGCTCCAATAGGATTCTGAACAAAATGTCAATCCGGTCCTTCATTTGGACCAAACGTGAGCATCCAGAGAAGGTTCTGAAGCTAAAGCAACCCCATTTTCTGACAGACCAAGCCCCCATGTGAAGTAACAATTTTCATGAAATTAGGGGAAACCAGAATTCAAAAGCTTCTCCCTGCTGGTGCATACAGTCCATATGCAGCACAGTTCCTACACCTGGCCTGGACAGATCTACCACCTCCAATACCTAGAGGTGTTCTGTTTCCAAATGTCAGTTGTTGGGGAAGCATTGCACTCATGTCTTCCTTTAGGGGTCTTCAATTGTGTTGGCCACTATAGGAACAGAACTAATGTAAAGACAAGCCTTTTCTCTGATCCACCAAAGATCTGCTTCTACCTTTTGTCACACATATAATGAAGAAAGTAGAACTTCAACTCTCTCCCCAGCATTGAAATTAATGTTAAAATAACTGACACATTATTGCAGGCAAATATAGTTTCCAACTACCATAGCAATTATGGCCCTGGTTCTCTAAAATACAGCTAAAGATACCACAGGAAATGACTTTCCTTGCTCTTGTCAAACCCAGTGATCTTCTGGCTCATCACTTCAATACAATGAGGACTCTTTAAATCCATTAGCCATTTATCTACAGGGAAGGTGCAATAGGAGTAGAATGTGCTTGACTACCATGTAACCCTTGGCAATCTATTGAGTGGGGTGGGGGAAGGATCAGAGGACTCCATTTTTGCAACTCAATCCTCATCTCAAGCCTAAGTAATAGAATGCTCTATTTATTTATCATGTCAGAAGCAAATTGAGAATATATTTACAATGTATAAAAATAACCACTAAGTTAAAAACTTGGCATTGTACTAAATGTACTTTGACCAGAAGCTGGCCGCTTGGAGTGCCTCTGGTATCACTGGAAGGAGGTCCTCCATTGTGCATGTAGCGGGGCTCAGACTGCATTGTAATAAGTGGTCTGTAGTTTGCTCTCCTTCACACTCGCATGCTGTGGACTCCACTTTGAGGCCCCATTTCTTCAGATTGGCTCTGCATCTTGAGGTGCCAGAGCGCAGTCTGTTCAGCACCTTCCAAGTTACTCTGCTTTCTGTGTGCCAGGGGGGAGTTTCTCATCCAGCATCAACCACTGATTGAGGTTGCTCTGAGAACCTGCTATACTGCAGTGGTTCTCAACCTGGGGTCCCCAGATGTTTTTGGCCTTCAACTCCCAGAAATCCTAACAACTGGCTGGGATTTCTGGGAGTTGTAGGCCAAAAACATCTGGGGACCCCAGGTTGAGAACCACTGTGCTATAGATTCCCATGTCCTTGTTGCAAAAGTTCTAAATTCTATCAGCTAATCATGTATACCCCCAGATAGGTCCAATGTTTATTACATTTTTATGAAGCATTTCCCAATAATTTTATATCCTGCCAACACACATAGGCTGTAGAAATTTTATTTATGAGAGTATTTCTGTTCATTCTCACATTTGTTAAACTTAATCATTTTGATCTGAATGCCATACTGTGCGGTTGATGCTTAAAGTATCATGCTTTATCACTTGGGTCTACCCTCCATAATATTACTCTGGTAATATCATCAGAGCCTGTTGCATCACAAGGGATCATCTCAGGGCCCAGCACAGATCAGCCTGGCAATCCTAATGCCTAATGATGTCAAGCCTTTTGGGTGACTCTGTATTTACTCTTATATTCTAAGTAAGTCTTCTGCCTCAGCACTTAGCTATCTAAAAATTGTGTCAAAGCCGCAACCCCCAAAGACAAGCAGAGCATACATAAACGGTCCCAAGTTTAGCCGAAAAGTCCACAGAGATGCTAAACAATCACAGGAATACATAAGAGAGAAATCCAAATGTCCATTCCAGGATCAAGAGCCAGTTACCAGAAAATTCCAATACTAGGTTGTGTCAAAGTCCAAAGTCAATGTGCAAAAGTAGGTTTCTAGGACCATGAGAGATCATGAGTCCAGGGTCTTTGCTCAAGCACTGATGTTATAGCAACCAGATAGCAATATTCAATCTCTTAAATCCTAAATTCATAAATGTTACCTGTTGCTGGCTGCCTTCTCAGCTAGCCTTAATGACGTTCACAGCTGAAATCTTTATTTTCTTAAATCCACAAAAGCAGGAACAGTTAACTCCTCCTCAGCCTGCTCAGAAGAATTTCTCTTATATTGGGCTGAGTAATCACTCCTTCCATAGATGTTACTGCAGGGCATGGCTGAGGGAGCTGCTATTCATTGCTGGGCTCCAGCTCTACTGCTGAACCTTCCTCTGGCATTCCCTCATCCATGCTTTTCGCACTGTTCACAACAAAATTGCTTGGATTTTGTTTAAATAGAAGCAAGCTCTACAGGAAGATCTGTCAAGATTGACTTCACTTATCTCTTTATTTAATAAGGTGCTTTATTTAAACTTTGAGTTATGTCTGGGAATCCCAATGGGGATTTTAAAACAGAAGATTATTATTAGGAATTAAGTATTCCTTTCCATCCTGTCTCCAGAGAACACTTTAGCACTGCCGCATTCCTGTTGCTGCATTAAGATATTACCAATGGTCATTCCAGTGACGTTGGAGGGAAGATATCTGTCTTGGAGGATATTGGAAGCATATAAATATGACAGCCACTTAAAAGAGAGAGTACTTAAGTAGACAAACATCAAACACTGTACTGATGATCAAAGCAAGGAGACATGGAGAATATGGTACTGCAGCACATGCACATGGTAACTCAAATGCCTTTCCTTCATTATCATTAAAAGGTCTTTACTAAGTTCATTTTGATCAAAATAAGCTTGAAAAACCATCTTTCTCATCTAAAAACTCATTCCTCACAAGGACAAATCAATAGGAGAATTTGGACCCTTCCAACCTCTAGCCATTTCATGTAGCAGGGCTAGTAGGAAATATTTCTAGAACAAATTGACACTGACACAGAAGAAGTATTCATTCAAAACCAGCCAGTTATTAATATACACCCATGCTCAGCTACTGAGGCAGAATAAAATATCATTTTGGCCATCCAAGACAAGTAGCAGGAAAAGGTTTTTCTAACATTTCCTGCATGGCAGGGGGTTGGACTAGATGGCCCATGTGGTCTCTCCCAACTCCATTGTCCTATGAACATGCTTATTCTTGGTAGAAATTCAAACAATATTTCAAGGAGTGCATCAAGCAATCCAACCATGCATACAGCAGTCAGTAGAAGGCACCAAATGTTTCGTGTGTTCTATAGCTACAGCTCCCATTATTCTCAGTGAGGGATAATGGGATGAGCTCAAGTGTGAGACCTTCTTCAGCTATGGGGAGGGAGGGAATGTAGCAGATCTTACAAAAATATTGTTTTTGATTACAGGTCCTCAGATCCTCCTGCTGTAGTGAATCAGTAAAGATGCAAGATTAGAGAAGGCGCAGGAAGAGAAAACAAAACTTAATTGAGATAGGTGAAAAGAACCAGATTTATTTTCTGGTCAGGAAAATAAAGGTGGACAGTCCCAGCTCCTGCAGGTCAAAAGTGAAACTGTCACCCAATACATACAATCAGTTGGCTTTTATACTCTTTTCAAAGTGAGTTTCTCCTTCCTACAACACGCGTGAATTTCCATAAGTCAATGGGTTTTCTTTACTAGCTGATTGGGTGTGGTGTGCTTATGTGTGGTAGTAGGTTTCTAGTTAACTTTCATTTCTTTGAAGGGAGGTAACTTCTGGTAAGTCAGGTGGGTACCTAAAAGTCCAATCAGTTTGTGTCTATATGATTATTAAATATGTGCTATATGATCCACCCAAAGACACACCTCTCAAGCCGAACAGTGAAGCAGCTTTACAAATATTTCTAAAAATAATTTCTTTAAGTTCCCAAGCCCTCTTACTGCAAGTATAGCCACACTGGCTTGATTCTTGCTTTATAACCTAAAATAGATATTTCCCCTAAATTAACAACATCAGAATCTTTAACTTGCAACTAATACTGGGCTACATCCTGTATTAATACCAGCAATTTTGCCCTCTCCCAGTCACGCTTCTCCAGCCACTTAACTCAAACACCCTCAATCAGAAAATACACTCAGATATGGCTACTAGGCCTGGGCGGTTTCGTTAATTCGTAATTCGTTAATAATTCGTTAATTTTTCCAATTACAAAACGATAACGAACCATTCTGGAGCAATCATTTAAAAAAACGAATTTTTAAACACGCTTTGTAAATGCTTCATATTTTCTTATTGAATTCGTTTCGTTATTGTTCAGAGGTCGTTTCGTTATTATTTCCGCATGTCTGGGCCAGTTTTATGGTTTAATTAGTGAAAAAAAATTATAATATCACACCAACAGTCAAGAACAGAGGGAGAGGGAAGCTTCAGAAGTTTTTGGAGGTTTTTTAGCGTATTTCGCGGTCGCGTCCGCCATTAACGAATCGATTCGTTATTGTTTCGGAAATCGATTCGTTATTTTTTTACCATTTACGAAATTTCGTAAATATCGAACTTTTTAAAAGGAAAATTTTGTAATTATTTTAAATATCGAAACAAAAAAAACCCCCAAATACAAATCGATTTTAGAAACAAATTTTTGCGTTGTTACCCAGGCCTAATGGCTACCTATAATGCTAGCTGGCTTAACAGAAACTCCGATGGATTAGATAAATGGCCTATTTAGGCTAGAACTTTGTTTCCCATAGTAGCTAACAAGATAAGCCTACAAGAAGAACATACTGGGAATGCCACTCATCCACTGTTTTTCTTCTTCTGGGCAACATGTATTCAGAGGTATTTAGCTTCTGGAGACAGTAGACCAGAGGTCCCCAAACTGAGGCCCATGGGCCAAATGCGGCCCTCAAAGGTCATTTATCCGCCTCCCACCCTAAGTCTGAAACAACTTGAAGGCAGACAACAACAATCCTAATTAACTTGACTATCTAATCAGCCAAAAACAGTCCCACACTTCCCATTGAAATACTGCATTAGACTGTCATCATGCCTAGTAAGACTCTAAAGATGTCTGAATTCACCAGAGTTGACATACAGAGATAAATTCCCATAGCTGTAGGACTTAACTGGCTGCTTGAATCAACCCTCAATTAATTAAACATCTGATACAGTCCTCCATTGTACCATAAATCGGCATTTTTAGTCAGTTAGTTGGACATCAAATATTTGCCTTTCACTAATACACAGTTACGCCATTAGGATTATGGGGAAGAGGGTAATTTCTAATATAAATGACATAACAGAGTTTACTTACTTTTTTGGCCTGTAGTCAGGAATAGATCGGTCCAATGAAATCCTATCACTTAATTGGGCATTATAACCATATTCTTCATATTTGGTTTCAGATTCATGGCTATCATCTCTCAAAGTGGCAGCCATTCCTCCTTGGCCCAGGCCACCAGGGCCTTCCACTAATCCCATTGGCTTGGCTAGTCCTGGAAAGAAGAAGAAACGCTGGTTTAAGCAATGGTATAGTCAGCTCACAAAACCATCTAGACTTGACAAACATTGCAGTAGATGCCTGTGTGATTACCTGAACATGGAGTCTTCTCCTTCAGTTCCAGCTACCTTGAATATATTCTTTGACTAACAAGCATGAATGCAAATATTAGCACTAAACCCCAGGTGAATGATACACTGAAAAACAAATTTGCTGGACATAAGTGTATGGCAGCATCATAACTCCAGCCTTACAAAATCTGCATCAATTGTTGCCTTTCTGTTGCCAGGCTCAAAAAGTCAGGAAGTCAAAGATGATCTGCCAAAACAGAACTCACTTTTTGCTCTCATTTCAGACAATAACCTTGAAAAGATTGCGGCAGCAGTTACATGGAGTCATTGGCTTCTAGCTCTGTCCCAAGCAAATTAATAATGCCCTGCAGCTCACCTCCTGCTCTCTCCTTGTACTCTAAGAGACCTGCAACTATAGGATTTTTCCATGTGCCTTGTCCTATGTTGCTATTCTGCATAATAATAATAATAACAACAATAACACTTTATTTATATTTCGCTCTATCTCCCCGAGGGGACTCAGAGCAGATTACAATATACACAGATAGGCAAACACTCAATGCCTTTAATACAGTGGAATAACGGTGATAAACAAATACACAGAACAAAGGTAAAGGCTTCCCCTTCCTTTTATGGTTTCTGGGGGCAGTGCTCAACTCTGGCCATGAGGAGGTGCTCTTGTTCTATTTCCAAGCCGAGGAGTCTGTTGTCTATAGACACCTCCTGGTCATGTTGCCAGCATGGCTGCATGAGCGCCTTTATTATTTTCTCGCCGAAGCAGTACCTATTGATCTACTCACATTTGCATGTTTTCAAACTGCTAGGTTGGCAGGAGCTAGGGCTAACAGCATGAGCTCACCCCAACCTGTGGATTCGAACTGACAACCTTTAGGTCAGCAGATTAAACGGTTCAACAGTTTAACCCGTTGTGCCACCGCAGCCTCTAATCTTTGATTAGTTTTGTAGTATGCAATTGTAAATGTCCGCATGTGGTTTTTAAAGCTACACTAAGGGCTGTTGAAGGTTATTATGTAACTTAATCTTGCCTTACTTATTACAAACAAAAGTATCTCATTATTTGTAACTAGTTACTTCCAAGCTGTTTGAATTTGGTTTACATGTGTTATCATCTTATCCTAGAAGGCAAGCATATTACTGTTTAGCCCCCTGTCTCTATGGACATAAAATTCATTACTAGTTTTAATTGGAAATGATACTACATTCATGTGTACAGATTTTCAATATCAAAATGTAATTGCTTTTAAGCAATCCTGAGTTGAAGCCTGCAGCCTCTAGAGATAAAGAGATGGATTCTAATTACAAGACATGGCTTAGAAAAAGATAAATATCAGAAGATCATGAAGGTTAACAACTGATAGATACAAATGAATAAGCCAGATGCAAGTCCCAATTTATAGGGGAGTTGGAAGTGATGGCTGATAGCCTCTATGTCACTGGGTGATACATTTGCTCTGGGTCTTCTTCATTTACAATTTAAATACGCAATCCAAAGTGCTTATGCCTAGTCTCAAAACAGGTTCAGCCCCTCAGATAATGTCATGAAATTTCAGATTAAAACCGGAGTGAATCCAGCACAGGGGAGCCACGAGTTGACGATGGGGGTTTGCAACCTAGTCTTCATTTTAAAATTGGAAACAGAAAGAAAGGATTTGTGAAGTATAGCTAAGAATGTGCATATCTGACAAACCCATGAAGTTTCTGAAGTTTCCACCAGCATTGTATCCCATTTCTGCACTGTCTGAAGACATTCTGTTCCTGGATATTTTGTGTGCATTGTTTATTTTGTTGTTTATTCATTCAGTCACTTCTGACTCTTTGTGACCTCATGGACCAGCCCACACCAGAGCTCCCTGTCGGCCGTGGCCACCCTCAGCTCCTTCAAGGTTGGGTCAGTCACTTCAAGGATACCATCCATCAATCTTGCCCTTGGCCAGCCTTCTTCCATTTTCCTTCCATTTTTCCTAGCATCATTGTCTTCTCCAAGATTTCCGGTCTTCTCATTATGTGGCCAAAGTACTTCAGCTTTGCCTCTAATATCCTTCCCTTCAGTGAGCAGTCGGGCTTTATTTCCTGGAGTATGGACTGATTTGACCTTCTTATGGTCCATTGTTTAGTAATCACATGTTTAGTGTGTGTTTGTAACCATGCCCTTGGTTGGGAACATCATTCTGTGGAGACTGCGTGTTGATCAGATGTGTACTGACCTCCATACATTAAAAAAAAACTCGCGCACTGACGTCTTTAAAGAAAAATAAAACAAACCCAAAAGTCCCATGGCGATCAGCGAGTGGCGATGGGAGAAGGACTGTGAAATCTGGAAGCCCCAAGTCACAGACTGGCACATGAGCGGTGAATGTGGATTCAGTCATTCTGCCTCAAGGCACGAGGCAATTGAGTAGTCTGGATCAGAAAACATTCAACCAGCATGGGTTTGTCAAGAACAAATCCTGCCAAACTAATCTTTATATGCAGAACACATCATATGGAAAGCAGTCCTGTATTCAGACGAAAATTCATTCTATAATTCCATGTTCATCAGAAATGCTTGAGGTGCATCAGAAGTGCCCACGTGCACATCTTTGCAATTCACTAACAGGGTTTTACTGCCTTTCTAAAATGTAATGATAGATTTATAAATTTACAAAATGTAAGCTGAGATGTAGATTGTCAGACAGTAATTGCAGATACTGTCTCCCTGTTCCACATGAATAGGAAAGTTTCTACACATATTGAAACTTAATTTCCACTTTGGGAATACATTGCCTTTAGTGTAAAATATTGCTTTTCCTGCAGGTAAAATATTTTATCTACACACACACACACATTTTCTGCATGGAAAAGTCATGTGCACTAAGAAATATTTTCCAATTAAATGCTTGAACATATCATACAAAGAAGCTTGTTGGTGTGCTCCCTTTTCTTCACTGGGGTGTCAGGTGTGTCAAATGTGGGGACATCTTTTTTCCATTGGATATAAATATTAATAAGCATCCTTCAGAAGATCAGGGACTCTTAGAATCATAGGTCTTAAAAGGGTCAACGTGGCTATTATTGTGTCAAGTAATGGATCCAAGTCATTTTCAAAAAATACTTTAAAGGGAATGTGAAGAGGCATTTCGATCAAACATTTTGAAGCTTCATTTCATTATCTTCCCACTTATACATTCATTCCCCTAAAAAAGAAAGTAATGCAGTAATGAGCAGTACAGTAAGTGATGTAGCAAGTTACGTTTTGTTCAATCGCTGTAACGAATAACAAGAACAGGTTGTTTTTTTATGAATTACTTTTGGAAAGTAATGTTCAAAATGTCTGTTGACTATAATTTCACTTCTGCGTGTAAAGACAAATGACTGCTGCTTAACTCAACATTGTGAAGGCCACAATTCTAATTAAAAATAATGCATCTTTAATTATTTTTATTTCATTTTATTTGCCATTCACCATGAGATAAGACATGTGGCCGAAATTTGCTCCTACCATTTCTACCATTTCTTTTATGTCTTCCATTTCTTCGGAAGCACAAAACAGGAAGCCTCCTCCCCACACAAGAATCTGCTCAACATGAAAGATGGCTTTCATGTGCATCTGAACTTGACTCCTTGCCTTGGGAAGAGAATGCGTGTCAGAGAGTGTGGCGTGGGGCTTGCATGCAAGTCCAGAGCACACCTGCAGCTGAGCGCCTCTTACTCTAGAGTAAGAGGTGCTTGGCTGTAGGCACTGGCAGGCACACGTGCTTTCCAGGCCTGCCTGCACACCCTGCTACACACACACACACTTTCCATGGAGAGTGCATGTGTGGCTGGGCATGCAGGCAGGCCCAGAAAGCGTGCATGCCTGCCACTGCCTACAGCCAAGCGCCTCTTACTCTAGTGTAGAAACAGCAGGTGCCAGGTAAGAAGAACGCATGCCAGGAAGGGGAGCCAGTAGGTGAGAAGCCCCCTCCAATGGTCCGATTTTCAGGTCCTGAAACGAAAGAACTGAAAAAAATACTCCCCATTTCGGGAGGCTTACAAAAGATGGATTGGAGCCCCCAATGAATGCCGGGACACGAAATGGGACAAGGTTTACCCCAAATACACATGTCTACATAGTATAACATCTTTCAAAATCCTTTTCCTCAAGCTTCTGTAAGTTTACATTACAATATACTATGAATCCCTGAGAAGCTCATATCTGTTTATGGATTATGAAATGTTTTATATGTTTTAATGTGCATTAATTTTAATTTTAAATTTTAACTTAAATGTATTCTAACTGTATGTTCTTCAAAGGCATTGAAGAGTTGCCTATATGTAAAGCCTTCTTGAATTCCCTTCGGGGTAGAGAAAGGTGGGATATAAAAATTGCAAATAAAGTAAGTAAATAAATTACTAAAATTGTAATGTGCTTGTCAGGTGTCAGTTACATTCTCATGTAGCAATTAGGACTAACATAAATAGAATTTATTAGCTTGATATAAATATATTAAAAACATGATCTCATCTTATGACATAACCTGCCTCAAGCCATGAAGAGAGGCAGGTAAGAGATAAAATTATTATTATTATTATTATTATTATTATTATTATTATGCTTTTAAAATAGTTTACCAATTTATTTATTACCCATATCCCCTTGCAGCTTGAGGAGGGGTACAACACAGTTAAAACAGCAAAGTAGAACAAAGCACTATGAAAATACATATAACAAATACACAAAGGTAAATGCAGGTTAACATTTGCCAATAAAATTCAGGTTAAAATTCACAACTTAAAATTGACTGGGTAAGCTTGTTGGAAGAGATAGGTCTTAAGTTGCCTCTTAAATTCCAACAGTGGATTTAGCTATTGGATCTCTTCCAGCAGGTCATTCCACAGTCTTCTTGGGGCGGCCAATGAAAAGGTCTTCTGGGTGATGGTTGCCAGTTGGGTTCTGGCTGGTTGGAGAAAATGTCACCTAGAGGACCTCAGTGTCCAAAGGGGCTCTGTGTTGTGTAGGAGAAGGCCATCCTGTAGGTGACCTGGACCCATACCAAATAGGGCTTTAAAGGTCAAAACCAAAACCTTGTACTTTGCCCAGAAACTAATTGGTAGCGAGTAAAGCAGCGCTTCTCAACCTTCAATTGGTGGTAGAATTCAGAATGCTCTTTGATTGTAGATGAACTATAAATCACAGCAACTACAACTCCCAAATGACAAAATCACACCCCACCGCACCCCCAATCCCACCAGTATTCAAATTTGGACGTATTGGGTATTTGTGCCAAATTTGGTCCAGTGAATGAAAATACATCCTGCATATCAGATATTTACATTACAATTCATAACAGTAGCAAAATTACAGTTGTGAAGTAGCAACAAAAATAATTTTATGGTTGGTCACCACAACATGAGGAACTGCATTCAGGGATCACAGCATTAGGAAGGTTGAGAACCACTGCAGTAGAGTAACATTAGTATAGGTGTAACATGGAGCCCCCGGTGGCGCAGTGGGTTAAACCCCTGTGCCAGCAGGACTGAAGACCGACAGGTCGCAGGTTCGAATCCGGGGAGAGGCGGATGAGCTCCCCCTATCAGCTCCAGCTCCTCATGCGAGGACATGAGAAAAGCCTCCCACAAGGATGCTAAAAACACCAATTCATCCAGGCACCCCCTGGGTAATGTCCTTGCAGACGGCCAATTCTCTCACACCAGAAGCGACTTGCAGTTTCTCAAGTCGCTCCGGACATGACAAAAAAAGTGTAACATGCTCATTCCTGGATTATCCCGTAACCAATCTGGCTGCAATATTTTGAATTAACTGGAGTTTACAAACTTAGAACAAAGTTAGCCCAATGTAAAGTGTATTGCAGAAGTCCAACCCTCATGCTATCATCCCATGCACCACCATCTTTAGGTCCTTTAAATCTAGGAAAGGGGCACAGCTGGCATATCAGCTCTAGCTGGTAGTAAGTCCTCCTGACCATTGTATCTACCTCAGCTGACCTTTGGTCAGTGTCCTCTAACACAGAACTTATGAGAACTTCTGGGAAGGAGCCAGTGGCTTTCCATAGCTGATTGGGAATATCAGCATTGCCCTTCCAGACTGTTACACCACACTGGCTTGTTGGATGGTAGAGCTACCCTATTTTTTGATTGACAACAGCAACAATTCACTACACTACAGACCTCTGAAGATGCTTGCCATAGATGCAGGCGAAACGTCAGGAGAAATGCCTCTAGAACATGGCCATATAGCCCGAAAAAACCCACAAGAACTCACTACACCTTGTTCATGGACATTCCTTACTGACTCCAGCATCAAGTGGTGGCTTTCATTTGATTTCAGAGAGCCAAAAACACAGCTAATGATATAAAGAGATGTTAAGATCTCTTTATATCATTAGGGTTTACAACAGGGGTGTCAAACTCATTTTCATCAAGGGCCATATCAGCCTTATCGTTGCCTTCAAAGAATTCATGGATGGAGAATCCGTGGATATAGACAGTCAACAGTACATATTTTGACATAGTGGCCAGTGCTCTTTAATTTTTACCCAGATTAGGACCCCAGATATTAAGTCCCATCACTTTTGATTACCTTATTTATTTATTTATTTCATGTCAAAAGCATTGCATAAATAAATATAAAACTGATAAAATAGAATGAGCACAAGTGGCTAAATAATTTTTGACCAAAAACGGGCAACAGCCACTACATTGTCTGTAGCTTTAAACAGTTCTTCCTCTGAGAACGAGACAGAGCATAGTGGGCAAGCATGCAGATGCAGATGCAGAGTTGTTTGTTCTGCTCCACAGTTGCACAAGGTGGAGGATTTTTCTAGGTAGTGCCATTTTGCCAGGTTGTCTTTTGATCTGCCCACTCCACTTCTGAGTCTGTTCAGGGACTTCCAAGTTGTCCATTCTTGGTTTGCCTCTGGAGGAAGACCCTTGGGGGGGGGGGCATCCAGTTGGGATTTCCTGGTTTAGCTGCTCAGAGGGATATTCTTGCTGTTGCTGGGGGAGCATTAAGAGGAGTAGTGGTTCTCATGAAGCTTTTCCTTGATTTGAGTCTACTGGGAGAAGGCTGATAGCTATGCAGTGGGTGGCTTTCACAGAGTTCAACCTTATTTATCTCGCAGTTAGCAGCAACTTCCTATCACACATTGGTGTGTGTGTGTGGGGGGGGGGGGGGCTGCAATGCCAGCTAGCTTATAGAAACTAGCTGGCAAGCGATTTAACCTCAGCAGATTGAAAGTCAAAACCAAGGTTAAACAACATCTGTTATAGAACTCCAGTATGCTGATGACAACATTGTCTGTGCGCATTCAGAAGAAGATCTACAAGCCACTCTAAACACCTTCGCAGAAACATACGAGAAGCTTGACCTGTCATTGAACATCGAGAAAACCAAAGTGCTGTTCCAGCAGTCACCAGCCAATCCCTTTCCAATACCAGAGATACAGCTTAATGGTGTAACATTAGAAAATGTTGACCATTTCTGCTACCTTGGCAGTCACCTCTCCACCAAAGCCAACATCAACACCGAAATACAACACCACCTGAGCTCTGTGAGTGCAGCATTTTTCCGAATGAAGCAGAGAGTGTTTGAGGACCAGGACATCCGTAGGGATACCAAGGTCTTCTTTATAAAGCTATTGTCCTCCCACCCTGCTATACGCCTGCAAGACGTGGACTGTCTACAGACATCACATGCAACTCCTGGAATGATTCCATCAGCGCTGCCTCCGGAAAATCCTGCAAATCTCTTGGGAAGACAGGCGGACAAACGTCAGCATGCTGGAAGAAGCAAAGACCACCAGAATTGAAGTGATGGTCCTCCGCCATCAGCTCTGCTGGACCAGCCACATTGTCCGGATGCCCGATCACCATCTCCCAAAGCAGTTACTCTACTCCGAACTCAAGAATGGAAAATGAAATGTTGGCGGGCAGGAAAAGAGATTTAAAGATGGGCTCAAAGCCAACCTTAAAAACTCTGCCATAGACACCGAGAACTGGGAAGCCCTGACCCTTGAGCCCTCCAGCTGGAGATCAGCTGTGACCAGCAGTGCTGCAGAATTTGAAGAGGCACGAATGGAGGGCGAAAGAGAGAAATGTGCCAAGAGGAAGGCGCGTCAAGCCAACCCCGACAGGGACCTCCTTCCTCCTGGAAACCAATGCCCTCACTGCGGGAGAAGATGCAGATGAAGAATAGGGCTCCACAGTCACCTACGGACCCACCAGAATACTGATCCTGGAAGACTATCCTACTCAGCCAATGAGGGATCGCCTATGTAAGTAAGTAAGTAAGTAAGTAAGTAAGTAAGTATAGAAACTATCAAGAGTGTAGGCTTGAGGAATCTGCTGTGATTATTCTACATGCCTCATTCAGTGTTATATTCATCTGCTTCACATGGACAGATTTATGCCAAATAGGGCGGGCATACTCAGCAGTTGAGTAAGACAAGGTCAGGACTGATGTTCTTATTAATTTTGGTTCTGATCCCCATGCACTGCCAGTAAGTTTCTGTAGGATGTTATTGTATGCAGCTACTTTGTGCTTGGTGTTAGCACAATGTTTCCTAAATGTTCAATCTAAATTGACACCAAGATATTTAGAATGGAAACAATGTTCAAGCTCTTGCCCTTCCCAGGTAACTTTCAATTTCCTATTGGCTTCATGGTTACATAGGTGGAAAGCACACACTTGTGTCTTGGTATGGCTAGGCTTCGGGTAGTTATCTTTGTAGTAGCTGGAGAGACCTTTCGGGGTATTTGTAAGTTGGTTCTCAACTGTTTCAAAGTATTTTACTTGTGTTGTTAGGCCAAGGTCATCAGCTTATATAAAGCTCTTTATGAATGGTGGTTGTGGCTGATTGTTAGTAAAAACATTAAACAAGGTCAGTGCAAGAACACTGCCTTGAGGTAGACCATTCTTTTGCCTCCTCCATCTATTTTTGCTGCCTCCACATAGAAGCTGTGGTTTTCTTGGAAGGTCTCAACAGTTTTTTGATTACCTGCCATGGGGACTAGGGATCATGGGAATTGCAACCCAACAACCCTTGTGGCTCTGAGGTTGGGGAAAGGCTAAAGGGCATTTTACTGTCAGACCTCACACCCACAAGTCTGGTATCTAAATCCAAACCCCACTCTCCTGACTAAATAGAACAAACTGCAGCCTTCTAGATGTTATTGTATCCCAACTCCCATCAGCTCTAGTCATGATGATGTCCAATGAAGATGAATACAAGAGTTGGAGTACAGCATAAGGGGGGCCACATAAAATGATATGGTGGGACAGATTTGACCCATGGGCCTTGATTTTGACACATGTGGTTTACACAGTCAACTGTGAGTCTAATGACCACTTCTTCTTTACATACACCTGCTTTCCTTGTGGCTACAAGATGCCATTTACATAGGTGAGTGAGACACCACAAATCAGTTACAACTCATCTAATGTTTATCGTATGCTTCTCAAAATACAGTAAGTATTAGTAGACTGAGTCAGCATGAGAGAAAGAGGAAACAATTCCAAAACTTCAGCAGGTCCGAAATGCTGTTTCCAGGGAACATATTTAAACAGTTTTACTGGAGTACTATTCAAACTGGTGGTCACTTTCTGTTGCTCCTTGTGTCTCATCCAGGGGCAAGGAAGGATATAAAATAAACAAATAGAATCATGGAGTTGGATGAAACCTCAGGGACCATCCAGTCTAATCCCTTTCTGCCATGCAGGAAAAGCACAACCAAATAATCTCTGACAGATGGCCATCCAGCCTCCAGCGAAGGAGCTTCCACCATTCCCTTAGGCAGTGAGTTCCACTGTTGGACAGCTCCTATGGTTAAGAAGTTCTTCCTAATGTTCAAGAAATACCATAAGTAAGAAGATAGCCACCTTGGAACACCTTTGAATATAGCCTCAGATAGAGAGAAAGAGCTCAGATCAAGCATGAGTCCTGCTCTTTCTCCTCCAATCTGCTTGCTCCTCCAGTAGAGCCTCAGTAGTAACCTCCCTGCCTTTATATGCAACCTGAGCTTTTCTACAGCAGGGATGGACAAGGTGTGGCCCTCGGATCTTGCCGAACGGCAAGTCTTATTAGTATAGCTCAGGGGTTCCCAAACTTTTTCAGCCGTGGAACCCCTTTAAAGCAAAAGTTTATTTGTGGCGCCCCAAGAAATATTTATATATTATGAGTAAAGGTAAAGTTTTCCCCTTGACATGAAGTCTAGTTGAGTCCGACTCTGGGGGGTAGTGCTCATCTCCATTTCGAAGCCGAAGAGCCGGAGGTGTCCATAGATGCTTCCTAGGGTATGTGACCAGCATGACTGCAAGGAGCACCATTACCTTCCTGCTAAAGCAGTACCTATTGATCTACTCACTTTTGCATGTTTTCGAACTGCTAGGTTAGCAGAAGCTGGGACTAACAAAGGGAGTTCACCCCATCCTGTAGAGTCAAACTGCTGACCTTCCAGTCAGCAAGTTCTACAGCTTAGCAGTTTAACCTGGCGCACCACTGCAGGTTATATTATATTATATTATATTATATTATATTATATTATGTATATATATCAGGCTTGGGCCAGACCAGTGGCAAATGGATGGAGAGTGTTTGTGTGGACACTCAAATGATGAACTTGTATCAGTTCATTCAACTTTATGATATCACAGTGCAAAACAAAATTACAATATTTAAAATGAAGAACAATTTTAGTCAACATGAACTTAACAGTATTTCAGTGGAAGGCCCTTGAGACCACTCAGTCCAACCCTCTTCTGCCATGCAGAAAAAAACCCCAATCAAATAATAATAATAATAATAACGACAGAGAAACAACTAGAAAAGCTGACACGACATGAGGATTTAAAAATCGAACTGCAAAGACTCTGGCACAAACCAGTAAAGGTGGTTCCAGTGGTGATTGGCACACTGGGTGCGGTGCCTAAAGACCTTGGCCTGCACTTAAACACAATCAGCGCTGACAAAATTACCATCTGTCAGCTGCAGAAGGCCACCTTACTGGGAACTGCATGCGTTATTCACCGATACATCACACAGTCCTAGACACTTGGGAAGTGTCCAACGTGTGATCCAATTCAACAGCCAGCAGAGTGTCTGGTGTGGACTCATCTTCTTGTGTTTCTAATAATAATAATAATAATAATAATAATAATAATAATAATAATAGACACCCCAGAGGAGCCCCTGATAACCTCTCACAGAGCCCCAAGAGCTCGCCAGAGCACAGTTTGAGAACCTTTGGTATAGCTGATGGTGGAGAAAGATGTCAACAGAAGTTCAATGACATTGTGGGAGCCACATGTTCCCCAGCTCTTAGTGATGAAAAGCCCCACTCATGTCATGGTGACAATGAAACCATATCACCACCCTTCATCTCTAAACACTGGGATTATGCATTCCCATTAATGGATTAATAAAGAGTTTTTCTACAATTGCACATCAGTGCATGATGTCCTTCATTAAATTGTCCATCAAGGGTTCCAGTATCACTGGAGCTGTCAGACCTTTGCTGTCAATCAATGTGCTCAGGTAATTAGAGATGATGTGATGTATCTGCATCTTAGGATGCAGAGTAATTACAGTGACAAATAAAGTGACAAACACACACGTGTGTAGCATGGTCCCATTCTGTGTGACATTGACTGAACCATGTTATTGTGGCACAGTTGGGATTCAAGCACAGATCTTTAAGCAAGAAATCCCATAATCTAGTAGCCACTTCTCATCCTGTCTTTCAAAACGTACAGTGGTTGTAAAAAAAACCCAACCCTTCTTTGCTTTGCTTTGTGGTTTGCTTTGTTTCTTAGATCTTTGAAGCACTCTTCAAAAATTTGGCAGGAAACTGGGGAGGATTTGTGGGGTGGATAGAGTAAGTTTTAAATGCAGTTGTAATTGTGCTTAATGTATTTAATTTTTTTTAAAAATATTTCCAAGCACTAATATTTCATTGTTTTTGTATTTGTTCTGTTTTTAACCATTATTAGATTGTGCTGTTGTTAGTCACCTTGAGTCCCAATGGGGAGAAAGGTGGGATAAAAATGAAGATAACAGTAATAACAACAACAACAACATGGAGGACATACTTATCAAGTTTTTAGATGGCACCAAGGTGGGAGGGACAGTTAATACTCCAGAAGACAGGTTCAGAATTCACAATGACCTCAACAGATGAGAGAGCTGAATGGCCAAAACCAACAAAATGATTTTCAACAAGGAAAAATGTAAGATACTTCACTTAGGCAGGAAAAAAAATGAAATGCATAGATACAGGATAGATGACACCTGGATTGGCAACAGTCCATGTGAGAAAGAACTTGGTGTCTTCGTGGACAACAAGTTGAACATGAGCCAACAATATGATACATCAGCCAAAAAAGCCAATGGGATTATAGGCTGCATCAGTAGGGGTATAGTGTCAAGATCAAGGGAAGTCATAGTGTCCCTCTCTTCTACTTTGATCAGACCTCACCTGGAATAACACTGTGTCCAATTCTGGCCAACACAATTAAAGAGGGATATTGACTGTAAGCTGGAACAAGTCCAGAGGAGGAGGAAGACCAAAAGGATCAAAGCTCTAGAGACCATGAATCCTTCTAAGGCAGTGTTTCCCAACCTGTGGTCCATGGACCACCAGTGGTCCCCAAGAACAAAAATATAGTCTGCGATCTCACCATTACTACATTGTTGCCTCAAAACCATGCAGCAACGAGAGCAACTGGTCTAGCCAAACCTTCTTATAGTGTCGAGGCAATGGGGATGTCAGGTGGGGAGAGGCTGACTACCCATGAAAGATTACTACCACCACATCAGCTCTGATTATTAAATTCTGTGGGTGAGCAGATGGCGACTACTGGATGGCATATGTTCTGTAGCAGAAACTAGAGCTGATGTAGTCTATCCAATGCAATTTTCTGAATCAGCACCCCAAATAACCAAACCAAATCTAAAGTTAACCAAAAACGGATTCGTAACCCTTTTGGTACTAATTTTGGAGAGTGGTCCCTGGTCAAAGTAGTCCCTGGTCAAAGTGGTACCTGGTCAAAGTGGTACCTGGTCAAAGTGGTCCCTGGTCAAATGATCCCTGGTCAAAATAAGGTTGGGAACCACTGCTGTAAGGAGAGGCTCAAAGAGCTGGGTCTGTTTAGCCGTAAGAAGAGAACTTTGAGGGGAGATACGATCACCATGTTTAGAAATTTAAAATATTATCCTAAGGAAGAGGGATTAGGTTTGTTTACTGCAGCCCTGGAGACTAGGACTCAGTGGAGGCATGGGTCCAAATGACAGGAAAGGAATTTCTACCTGAACATTAGGAAGAATTTCCTGACTTGAAGAAGACTTGTTCAATGCCTCAGAGTGTCATGGAAGCTCCTTCTCTGGAAGCTTTCCAACAGGGGCTGGATGACCATCTGTCAGGGGTAATTTGATTGTGCTGTCCCTGCCTGGCAGAAAAGGGTTGGACTGGATGATCCTTGGGGTCTTTTCCCACTATGATTCTATGCTATCTGTACATGACAACCCCAGCTCTTTGTGTGAAAGTCCTGTGATCCCTGACTGTAGAGGGCCCCATATTTCATGCTCCAGCAATTCTGCCTCCTTGTCCAAAGACAGGGATTGAAGCCGCAAGGCTCAGGAGCGTTTCATTCCCCTCTCTCATGGGGGCATTGATTGGATCCATGCCAAAAGGGAAACTCCACCTGGTCTGGGCACAGCTTCCCCACAGACTCATCAGGCTGGCCTTGGGAGGGGTTAGGGCTAGGGTTAGGGCTAGAGTTAGGGATAGGGTTAGGGCTAGATCTTGGGCTGGGGCTAGGGCTAGGGCCAGGGCTAGGGTTAGGGCTAGGGCTAAGGTTAGGGTTAGGGTTAGGGTTAGGGCTAGGGCCAGGGCCAGGGCTAAGGCTAGGGTCAGGGCTTGTGTTAGGGCCAGGGCTTGTGTTAGGGCCAGGGCTAGGATTAGGGCTAGGGCTAGGGGCTAGTATTAGGGCTAGGACTAGGGTTAGGAACGTCTCCCTTTCCCCTCCAGCGGGGCCTTACCATTGAGCTGGTTGTAGACCACTTCCTCCAGGTGGTCCAGCCGCTGGAGGATAGCCTCCCTGTCCAGCAGGGCCTCTGTTTTGGGGCCCCTGCTCCTGGCGGGCGGGCGCGCTGGGCTCCGGACGATCTGCACCAGCTCATGGGAATGCTCCTGGATCCGGCAGTAGACCGAGAAGAGGATGATGCCCACAAAGACCAAGATGTTGAGCGTCAACAAAGTTTTGATCTTCCGGGCCACCGCCATGGGAGCAGCTGGCTGGGCGGGGGGTCAAGGCATGCTGGCTGGCCGCGGGTGGGAGAGCTGGGGCAGCGCCGTGGCAGCATGGAAGGCCTCCCGGGGGAGAGACGAGGGCCTGGCCGGGAGAGGAGGAGACGGCCCACGAGAGGGAGGGAGCGAGGGAGCGAGGGAGGGAGGGAGGGAGGGAGGAGGGGGGCAGCGCCCAGCGGGGACTGCGCAGGGAGCTGTCCCTTCAGCACCACGGCGCTCTCCGCCTCCTCCGCCGCCTCTGGAGGACGCGGGTCACCTTCGCTGCCTTTCAGGGCCCCCCCTCTCCATCGCCACCGCCCTCTCGGGAAAAGAGGCAGAGTGGGGAAAGCAGGCCAGCGCCGGTGGGAAGGAAGAGGCCTCTTGAGGGGCGGGGGGGGGGAGGGGGCGCGGGGCAGCCGGCCCTTGCCTGCCTGCCTGCCTGCCTGCCTGCTGCCTGCCGCCCCTCCTGCGCGCGCACCCGCCTCTCTCTCGCGCGCGCTCTCTTTCTCTCTTTCTCTCTCTCTTTTCAGCGCCGGGGCGGAGTCACGTGACTCTCGCGGGTGCCGGGTGGGGAGGGAGCGCCTCGCCATTCTCAGAAGCCGCCCCCCTCCCTCCCCTGCTCAGGAGCCTTCCGGCGCAGTGGGGCTTTGTTTGGGGTTTCTTTTCTGGACAATATACAGGGGAGAAGGGGCTGTGGCAGACCCCCTCCTGCCCCCAACGCCTCCCAGCACCCTTGCCAGCGCCCTATGGCCTTAAGCAGCCTTCTCTCCAACTCAGCCCCCCTCCTTCCCCGGAGCTGCTCACCTGCCTGCTTTGCACACTGCCCCCCCCCCCCCCAAACATCCTCCACCCTCTTTTTCACTATGGAAATTCTAGATGGCTTCCTGGAGAGCATGTCAACCCATAGCATTGTGAGCATCATCATCCTCATATCATCATCATCTTCTTTGTACAGGCCGTCCCCGGGTTACAAACATCCGGCTTACAAACGACTCCTAGTTAAGAACAGGGCTGAGACAACAGGAAGGGAGAGGACTCTCCCCCCTCGGAAGGAAGGCAAATCCACTCCTGAAAGAGTGAAGCCTTCTCCCCAATCCTTGTTTCCACAACAAACCACATTTCCCAAAACCCAATTCTCACAGGGACAGAAAGTGCAGGGAAATCTCCTGAAGAGGGGCCCAGGCAGCAAAGGAAACACCACAAGGGTGTTCATCCTTTACCATGCAATCCAAAGCTTGTGTGTGTGTGTGTGTGTGAAGGTAAAGGTAAAGATGCCCCTTGCCATCAAGTCTCATCGTGTCCAACTCTGGGGGGTGGTGCTCATCTCTAAGCCAAAGAGCCAACATTGTCCTTAGACACCTCCAAGGTCATGTGGCCAGCATGACTGCATGGAGCGCCGTCACCTTTCTGTAGAAGCCATACCTATTGATCTACTTACACTTGCATGTTTTCAAATTGCTAGGTTGGCAGCAGCTGGGCCTAACAGCAGGAGCTCACCCAGCTCCCTGGATTCAAACCGCCAACCTTTCAGTCAGTAAGTTCAGCATCTCAGGAGTTTAACCTGCTGCACCACTGGGGGGGGGGCACGTGTGTGTGTATGTGTGTGTGTATGGCTAGTGTTTGTTGTTGTTCATTCATTCAGTCGTCTCCGACTCTTCATGACCTCACAGACTAGCCCACGCCAGAGCTCCCTGTCGGCCGTCACCACCCCCAGCTCCTTCAAGGTCAGTCCAGTCACTTCAAGGATGCCATCCATCCATCTTGCCCTTGGTCGGCCCCTCTTCCTTTTACCTTCCACTTTCCCCTGCATCATTGTCTTCTCTAGGCTTTGCTGTCTCCTCATGATGTGGCCAAAGTACTTCAACTTTGTCTCTAGTATCCTTCCCTCCAGTGAGCAGTCGGGCTTTATTTCCTGGAGGATGGACTGGTTGGATCTTCTCGCAGTCCAAGGCACTCTCAGAACTTTTCTCCAGCACCACAGCTCAAAAGCATCGATCTTCCTTCTCTCAGCCTTCCCTAAGGTCCAGCTCTCACATCCGTAGGTGACTACAGGGAATACCATGGCTTTGACTAGGCGGATCTTTCATATTTTATATTTGTTGCCAGTGTGATTACTCTTTACTATTTTATCGAGATTGGACATTGCTCTCCTCCCAAGAAGTAATCGCCTTCTGATTTCCTGGCCACAGTCTGCATCTGCAGTAATCTTTGCACCTAGAAATACAAAGTCTGTCATGGCCTCCACATTTTCTCCCTCTATTTTCCAGTTGTCAATCATTCTTGTTGCCATGGCTGGTGTTATAGTTCAAAAATGTCCCTGTTCCGACTTACAAACAAATTCAACTTAACAAACTTACAGAACAGATCTTGTTCACAACTTGAGGACTGCCTGTAGTTGTTATGGTTCCACTGATTCAATGAGTACAGGTCTATTCCAGGATCCTGGGATCAGTTGAGAGATCAGCAAACAACGTTGTATGCTCCATGTAATGTTGTTCCCATTTGCAATTCGTGCCATCTCTCATTCGGAGGCCTTGCCTCCTCCTTTGTTGTCATTCTGCCAAACGGCAAAAGCCCTCCAGATTATGTTGTGAGAGATTTTAGTTCCATCTCATCCATCCTCCCAAAGGCTCAAGGCAATGTGGTGAAAAAGAAAAAGGCCCTCCGAGGGAAGAAGACTATATACTGCTGAACAGCTCTTCTCACAGTCATGAAGTTTTTCCTAATGTTCAAGTGGGATCTCCTTTCCTGTCATTTGGACCCATGGCTCCATTGAGGAAACCTGCTCCCTTCTTCCTTATGACAGCCTTTCAGGTATTTATGCATAGCTATCATGTCTCCTCTCAACCTTCTCTTCTGGGGCAAAACAGACCCAGCTCTTTAAAATGCTCCTCAGAGGGATTCATGGTCTCCAGACCTTTGGTCGTTTTGGTTACCTTCCTCTGGACATGTTCCCACTTGTCAACATCTCTCTCAAATTGTGGGGTTCAGAACTGGATACTGGGTTATTTCAGGTGAGGTTTGACCAGAGCAGAAGAGAGGGGCAGCATGACTTCTCTTGATTTCGACACTATACTCCTATTGATGCAACCTAGAATCGCATTGGCTTTTAAAGCTGCTGCATCACATTGTTGGGTCATGTTCAACTTGTGGTCTGCTGAGACTTTCACATGGGCTGTTGTTGAGCTAGGAATAACAGGACTGGTAAGGGTAATATTGCCCAGTTGGGTCAAGTCATTTTCAACTCAACTGGGCCATCTGGATTTCACCTCTGCCACAAGGGCAAGATGGATGGATATTATCCTTGAAGTGACTGGATTGATCTTGAAGGAGCTGGGGGTGGCAACGACCAACAGGGAGCTCTGACATGGGCTGGTCTATGAGGTCACAAAGAGTCAGAAGCTACTGAATGAATAAACAATAAGAACAGCAACAACAACAGTTGTAGCTTGAGGAGCAGAACATTTCTGCTCCAGGCTGGCTGAGATTTTTGGGTTCGTCTAGATGAGTCCAACACTTCAGTGCTTAGTGTGAAAGAAATCTACTCATTAAATCAAGATCTTAATGTGCAGCAGCTACATCATTGGTGGTAAATTTTGGCAGGCTCGGGGAGCAGTTGTCTGATAGGGGTTTACAGGTTATTGCTAAGCAATTCAGTCCTCCCAAGAAATCCATAAAGCAAATAAAACTGACTGAAAGTTGACCTATTGGAAGGGAAATCATAACTCCTGGAAGCTTCCAGGAGAGGCAACTCCTCTTTTTCTTTTTCTCAAAACAAAAGGTGAAAGCTGGGTGAGTCAGGGACTATTTTGGAAGGATGGGTTATACATATGCCCCATGTGCTTTGGGCCACAATTTTTCAATGTGGAATTAAATAAAAAGGGTTAAAACTTTCAGCCTGACAACACACACATAACTCTGCTTCCATAACATTCCCATTGTTTCTGTGTTGTGTCACTGGGAAGATGCAGGCTATATCACATGAAGTATTGCCTTAACACTACAGGAACCCCCCCCCCCCCAACCCTTTAGATCAGGGGTCCACAAACTTTTTAAACAGAGGGCCAGGCCATAGTCCCTCAAACCATTGGAGGGCCGGATTATAATTTGAAAAAAGCATGAATGAATTGCTATGCACACTGCACATATCTTATTTGTAGTGCAAAAACACTTAAAAACAATACAATAATTAAAATGAAGATCAAATTTAACAAATATAAGCTTATTAGTATTTCAGTGGAGAGTGTGGGCCTGCTTTTGGATGATGAGATGGGATTGTTGTTGTTGTTGTTGTTGTTGTTGTGTGCTTTCAAGTCGTTTCAGACTTAGGTTGACCCTGAGTGAGGGTCAACCTCACTCAGGTAAATGACCTTGGAGGGCCATATCCGGCCCCCGGGCCATAGTTTGAGGACCCCTGCTTTAGATCTTGCCAGATTGTAATAATAATAATAATAATATTTATTTATTTGATCATTTCAAAATAAAACACGAGTAAAAAACAAGGCAACAAGGTGATAAGTCAGAATCTTATTTTCCTGGTTCTTCTTTCAGGAAATCTGCTCTTTTCTTAATAGCCAGATTGGGACTCCAACAGCATAGACCTGTCATGGGAAAAGTGCAAACTTCAAATATATGTGATCCTCAAACTCTCAACCCCTGATTTTTCCTAAAGTCCCATAAACCTTCCAAAATAAGTGTGTACAATTTGAGGCCAAGCCCCAACCAAAATCTGTGCCAAACCACCAATAACCAGGTGCAAACATGACAGCAGATCAAAAACGATGATCAGAAGTCATGTCCCACCTGTTAGACCTGGCATGTGATCAAACAATGATCAGAAGTCATGTCTGATCTTTTCGACTTGGTATGTGATCAATGGGTAACATAGGCAGTTGACCATCCCTAAGATAGTCAATACTGAATGATGTTGAATGATGATGTGAATAGTATTCTGACAACATCTGGAAGGCTTCAGGTTGATCTCTCCAACATCAGCAAGTGAGAGAGAGAGACTGAGACTGAGATGGAGGGAGACATTAAATAATAAAAACATTGGGTTGTTGTAGGGTTTTTCGGGCTATATGGCCATGGTCTAGAGGCATTCTCTCCTGACGTTTCGCCTGCATCTATGGCAAGCTTCCTCAGAGGTAGTGAGTTTTTCATGTGTCTTGGAATAGTTTCTCCCCATAGAGATGTTCAATGTATTGTCGAAGGCTTTCATGGCCGGAATCACTGGGTTGTTGTAGGGTTTTTCGGGCTATATGGCCATAGTCTAGAGGCATTTTCTCCTGATGTTTTGCCTGCATCTATGGCAAGCATCCTACCTCTGAGGATGCTTGCCATAGATGCAGGCGAAACGTCAGGAGAGAATGCCTCTAGACCATGGCCATATAGCCCGAAAAACCCTACAACAACCCAGTGATTTCGGCCATGAAAGCCTTCGACAATAAAAACATTCCATGCAATAAATATAGGATCCCCTCCCGCAAGATTCATTTGCAGCATTCATTTGGGTGACCTTGGAGAAGTCATAACCTCTCAACCTTGCTCTGAACCTTGCCAATCTTGCCAAGAAAACCCTCACTTTAGAGCCGCAAAAGTACAGCAACAATGTGAAAGCACACAACAAGAACCAACCAATACACAAGGACTCAGATTGTTCATCCTTGTAAATATTAATCTATCTCATTGTGAAACTCTCCTTCAATTTCCTAAATTATGTCACCTATAAAAAGTATATCAAAAAAGGCTTGCATGATCTATTAGTGGAGTAAAGCTCTTCAGTAGCCCAGCCTCTCAAGCTTATAAATCCTAGATAGCCAGAACCAAGAAAGAGGTGCCTTGCAAAATTCCAGAGCAGTTGAGGTTTTGCAAAGCACCTCTTTCCTGGTTCTAGCTGTCTAGGATTCAGTAAGATGCAGACTGCAGAGAAACAGAAGAACAACCCTGCTCTCGGTGGCTCTCCATGAGGCAGAAATGGACAAAAGCAAAGGCCAAACCCAGGATAAGGAAAGTAATAGGACACTGATGGAGCACATGTTTTGTCCAGACCAGGTTTAGTCCTTGATCTCAGACCAGGACCCTTATCTGCACCCTTGGAGAATTGCTGCATGTTGAAACAAGCAATCAGAAGGCATAGCTCTTTTGTAGCTCAGGGTTTCATCTGTTATTTACAGTTTCCAAAGCACTGGAGGTTTTGCAAGGCAGACCTTCAATCACAGATCCCAAGAGAAACTGCCTTATAGTAAGAAAAGCAATTTCCCTTGGGATCCATGTTTGAAGAACTGACTGTGTAAGACTGATTATCGTGGGATGCCTGTTTGGAGCCTTGGCATTTTACTATCTAGATTCTAGAGGAAGAAGGTCAAGGGCGAAATGAAAAATAAAAATTAATGGTTGGAGAAGCACAAGAGCGTTTCAAATGTAGGTACCTACTGGAGAAAGTGGTGTGATTGGCTGTCCTCCTCCTCGTCTTGCTCAAAATGTGTTTGTCTCATTGCTACAAACAGCAGTAGCAAAATGACATTGAAAGCAAGAGGTGCCTGGGGGTTGTCATAGCTTCGTTTTATAATTACTCCCTCTGCTTGAAAAAGTCTCAACAATCTCCTCCTTTCCCCATACAAACAATCTAAATTGCCATATAATTATTATGGCCTCCTAATGGACTCACAAAAAGGTGAGGGGAATTTTTCAGTACAGTGCTAAGAGCTTGTTTACATTGGTCTCAAATCACGTACTCAGTGCAAATCGACCACTGGCAGCCTTAATAATGCACAGTTATTATTGAAAACTCAGCCGATGGAGCCAGTATTGCAGTCCACATAGATGCTCCGAGAGAGGTACCCTGCCTGCTGCTCTGAAATTCAAGGAAATAAAGCAGGGCCATTTTTTCCAGGTCCTGCTTCACCCTTCTACAAAGTATGCACAAGCACTACTTATCCTCTCTTAGGCTGGATCTAGGTAAAAGTAAAGGTTTTCCCCTGACATTAAGTCCAGTTGTGTCTAACTCTGGGGGTTGGCTCATCTCCATTTCTAAGCCAAAGAGGTGGCGTTGTCCGTAGACACCTCCAAGGTCATGTGGCCAGCATGGATGCATGGAGCGCCGTTACCTTCCTGCCAGAGTGGTACCTATTGATATACTCACATTTGCATGATTTTGAACTGCTAGGTTGGCAGAAGCTGGGGCTAACAGCAGAAGCTCATGCTGCTCCCCGGATTTGAACCTGTGGCTGTTCAGTCAACAAGTTCAGCAGCCCAGTGGTTTAACCCACTGTGCTACTGGGGGCTGCATCTACACTGCCCTATATCCCAGGATCTGAACCCAGATTATCTGGCAGTGTAGAGTCATATAATCCAGTTCAAAGAACAAAGTTTATGAACAAAGCTCTTCAGCAGGGAAAGTGGAGTGACAGCACACACACACCCCATGGCCAGAACTGAGCACAGCCTCCAAGATGCTGAAGATGGGAAAGCCTATATATACCTCTATCTATGTATAGTTGTCTATATTGTCAGTGTAGAACGGCATTGAATATTTGCTGTATATGTGTTCTGTGCTCCGCTCTGAGTCCCCTTTGGGGTGAGAAGGCAGAATATAAATACTGTAAATAAATAAATAAATAAATAAACAGAAGACTCTGAAACTTGCCTCTCCCTTATTGACTCCTTCTTCTATCCTAAACCATTTATCTATTTTCTTGCGCATACGTTCAAATAGTGGCTTTACCTGAAACACTTCGTAATATAGTTCAAAGTTTGGAATTCCACACCCCAATTCTTCCTGGTGTGTAACACATACAAATTTATCTGCTGAGGACAATATAAGTAGCTATTCCATTGACTCAAATAGCCGTTATCACACTTTTTAAAATGATTACCAGAATTCTATGTGTTGCTTTTGATCCCCAAACAGACAATCACGAGAAGTAGTGAATAATCATTTCGCTTTTAGAAGCTTGGATGTGTGCATGGATGTGCGTTTTGTTATTTCTTGAGTAAATATTGTTTCTTGCAGCGAAGAGAGATGCTGCTGAGCAGCTGGTCGAACTCCCATGCTGTGAACCCCGCAGCTTTGACTGAGGGCTCCAGGCATCCTTTTTGCTTGGAAAAACCTATTGATTGCGGCACATTTGAATTGTAGATTGCCAAGTGCCTGTTTTTAAAGTAGCTCCTCTTTGAAGTTCGGGGTCAGGAAAGTCAATTGAAACTTAATTCCCCTTTTCTTTGATTTCTGGCAGTTCTGATTTAACATACCTGACTTAGGATGAATCCAATTGTTTCATGCTGAAAACAAATGGTGAGAGCAATTTTTCAGAGGATTGTGCCTTGAACGGCTTTTGAAGGGAATGCTCAATGTGCTTTATCATATCACACTGCTGTATTTTAATAGAACGTATTGTTCACTCGTTCTTTCTTTTGTGTCATCTTCATATGTTAGCAGATAGATCAGAAACCCAGCAAGGCAACAAGTCTTCGCCTTCCAGGCTTCCACTTTCCAGAGCTGCGTTAATTAATTAACTTCAGTTTTATGCAGTGAGGTACATTTCTCCCTGCATTCTCCCCATTGCTGAAGGGGCTGGGAAATTTCATTATTCTCGCTGTTCACTGAAAAGTGACATATTTCATCTGGCTCATCTCTCACCATTCCAGACAAATTCCTGAAGAATTAAAACCAAAAAAATCCACAGGGAGCAGTTGTTCAAGTTAGGAAGTTCCACAACATTTCCATGATCAGCAGTGATTCTTGATCTTTAGTCCTCCAGGGTTTTGGAATTTCAGTTCCCTGAAGCCATAGCAAGGAGTCAATGGCGTTCCATTTGCCATTTCAGCTGCAGACACTCAGCATCAAGTGATGGCAGAAAATGTCTTTAATATTATATATTCAAGCATAAGCGATATCCAAATATAAGCCAAGGCACCTAATTTTACCACAAAAAACTGGGAAATAAGCTGAGTATAAGCTGAGGGTGGGAAATGCAGCAGCTACTGGTAATGTCGAAGGCTTTCATAGCCAGAATCACTGGGTTGTTGTAGTTTTTTTGGGCTGTATGGCCATGTTCTAGAAGCATTCTCTCCTGACGTTTCACCTTCATCTATGGCAGGCATCCTCAGAGGTTGTGAGATTTGTTGGAAACCAGGAAAATAGGGTTTATATATCTGTGGAAGGTCCAGGGTGGGAGAAAGAACTCTTTTCTGTTGGAGCTAGGTATTAATGTTTTAATTGTCAAATAGACAAGGGTTCTTTCTCCCACCCTGGACCTTCCACAGATAAAAAAGGTAAAGGTTTTTCCCTGACATTAAGTCCAGTCGTGTCTGACTCTGGGGGTTGGTGCTCATCTCCATTTCTAAGCCAAAAAGCCGGTGTTGTCCATAGACACCTCCAAGGTCATGTGGCTGGCATGACTGCATGGAGCGCCGTTAACTTCCCGCCGGAGCGATACCTGTTGATCTACTCACATTTGCATGTTTTTGAACTGCTAGGTTGGCAGAAGCTGAATCTATAAACCCAATTATCCTGGTTTCCAACAAACCTCACAACCTCTGAGGATGCCTGCCATAGATGAAGGTGAAACGTCAGGAGAGAATGCTTCTAGAACATGGCCATACAACCAGAAAAACTGACAACAATCCAGCTACTGGTAAATTTGAAAATAAAAATAGATACCAATAAAATTACATTAATCGAGGCATCAGTAGGTTAAATGTTTTTGAATATTTACATAAAACTGTAATTTAAGATAAGACTGTCCAACTCTGATTAAATCTGAATTGTTGTAGGTTTTTCAGGATATATGGCCATGTTCTAGAACAGTGGTTCTCAACCTGGGGTCCCCAGATGTTTTTGGCCTACAACTCCCAGAAATCCTAACAGCTGATAATCTGGCTGAGATTTCTGGGAGTTGTAGACCAAAAACGTCTGGGGAGCCCAGGTTGAGAACCACTGTTCTAGAAGCATTAGGGAAGTAATGCTACCCCTCTATTCTGCCTTGGTTAGACCACATCTGGAATATTTTGTCCAATTCTGGGCACCACAATTGAAGAGAGATATTGACAATCTGGAATGTGTCCAGAGGAGGGCGACTAAAATGATCAAGGGTCTGGAGAACAAGCCCTATGAGGAGTGGCTGAAAGAGCTGGGCATGTTTAGCCTTAAGAAGAGAAGGCTGCGAGGAGACATAGTAGCCATGTATAAATATGTGAGAGGAAGCCACAGGGAGGAGGGAGCAAGCTTGTTTTCTGCTTCCCTGGAGACTAGGACGCGGAACAATGGCTTCAAACTACAAGAAAGGAGATTCCATCTGAACATGAGGAAGAACTTCCTGACAGTGAGAGCTGTTCAGCAGTGGAACTCTCTGCCCCGGAGTGTGGTGGAGGCTCCTTCTTTGGAGGCTTTTAAACAGAGGCTGGATGGCCATCTGTCAGGGGTGATTTGAATGCAATTTTCCTGCTTCTTGACAGGGCGTTGGACTGGATGGCCCATGAGGTCTCTTCCAACTCTATGATTCTATGATTCTCTCCTGATGTTTCACCTGCATCTATGGCAGGCCTCCTCAGAGGTTGTGAGCTCAGATCTCACATCCTCTGAGAATGCCTGCCATAGATATAGGCCAGGCATGTAGCCAGGGTGTGGTGGGTGGGTTTGAGGGGCCTCAGCCCCCCCTGAAATTCTCAGGGTGGTCTGCGAGAAGGCCTTACTGGTACATTATTTAAACTGTTATGTTTATTCATATCATGATTTGATCACCATGCTCAATATATCCCATATGCATGGGGGTATTGGGATAACGATACAAAAGGTTTGCTAGGGTAGATCCTTACCCCCCCCCGAATCAAACTGAGCCCCCCCTCCCCCAAATCAAAATCCTGGCTACAAGCCTGATGCAGGCAAAACATCAGGAGAGAATGCTTCTTGAACATGGCATATAGCCCGAAAAACTTACAACAACCCAGTGAATCTGGCCATAAAAGCCTTCGACAATACTCTGATTAAATCATTATTCTAACCTGTAAATGTGCTTATGCATCCTTCCAATAATCATTATAGTTTATTTTAATCATACATTTTGAGGGAAATGCTGTGGGTATATGAATAAGGAAAAATGGGAAAGACTGGTGCCAAGAGAGGAGGAGAGGAAGAGAGGAAGGTGCTCACTGCATGATAGAAGAGGAGAGAAAGGAGAGCTGTGTTGCTGTGCAGAGATGTGAGGGTCCTGGCAGGAAGGCATGGAGCTGAAAGAAGCCCTTCTTTCAGCCCCACACCTTCCTGCCAGGACACTCACCTAAGTATAAGCCGAGGGGAGCTTTTTTCAGCCCCAAAAAAGGCTGAAAAACTAGGCTTATACTCAAGTATATACAGTAACTATGGTACTGTTCCACTATCCGGGCAGAGGCCACTGGGGGCATTAGAGAGAGAAGGATGGTCCATTTTAAAAGTTGAACAAGGAAAACTATATGCTGGTTATTTCACCTCCCCACTTCCCATATCATAAACAAGGGTTGTTTCCACAATAATGAGGACATGGGTAGGGGGAATAACAGGTAAATAGGGGAAATGGGTTTATTCCTTCAAACCACGCTCCACCCCCATAAAATGGACTATCCTTCTCTCTCTAGTGCCCTCTAGTGGCCTCTACCCAGATAATGGAACAGTACCATAACTATTTCATGCCATTTTGATCTAGTTAGCCTCCTTGGACATGCTAAAGGAGAAAAAGGGGATATTGCAAAAACTAAGAAAAGGAATAAAACAACATAATACATTTGTGGCACAAAATGCATTAAGTTGCCTGTGCCTACGGGATGAAATATATTAGGGACGTTCTTTAGTTGACAAAAAAAAAAAAAAAAAGCTTAAAGACAGAAGTATTTAATGATTTGGAAGGCTGCCTAGCCATTTCCAGGACTGCTTCCATCCTCTCTCTTGTTTGCACAATATTGAGTTAGTGTTTAAATCCCGACTAACTCCGTGTTGCTTCTTGCAGATCTTCTCCGGATCTCAAGTGAAGGGACAAAAGATAAACATCTCCTGTCTAAGAACAAGAAATCCATAGTGATGGATGCCAAGCAGATCACCTAGCTAATCTTAACCTGTTCCGTTTTACCACGGGCTTTTCACAAGTAACTATCGATCCACTCCTTGCTGAGTAACAAATCCTAATCTAATTCTTAGAGGGGACAAGGTGGTAGAAAGGAAGGAAGAGAATATATGTCCTTCCTTTGTTACAATCTGTCTCAATAATCCCCCAAGCAATATTATCACCTGCAGTCTCTCTTTGGCACTTAACTGGAATTCTGTAACTTCTTTTTTGAACCTATTACCTTTAAGTACATTCCCCTCTTTCCATGTACTAAATCTTTTCCTTCTATTAATCTCCCTCTCTCCCTCTCTCTCGCTCTCTCTTTCTCTCTCAACATAATCAGTACCCAAGAAGAAGGCTTCACCAAGGTAACATAAAAGTAGATAGAAATAAGCCTAGAGTTTGAACCAGATAACTGCCTGATCATAGAATCATGGAGTTGGAAGAGACCTCATTGGCCATCAAGTCCAACCCCCTGCCAAGAAGCAGGAAAATTGCTTTCAAAGCACCCCCAACAGATGGCCATCCAGCCTCTGTTTAAAAGCTTCCAAAGAAGGAGCCTCCACCACACTCTGGGGCAGAGAGTTCCACTGCTGAAAAGCTCTCACAGTCAGGAAGTTCTTCCTAATGTTCAGATGGAATCTCCTTTCTTGTAGTTTGAAGCCATTGTTCCGCGTCTTAGTCTCCAGAGCAGCAGAAAACAAGTTTGCTCCCTCCTCCCTAGGACTTCCTCTCACATATTTTTACATGGCTATCATGTCTCCTCTCAGCCTTCTCTTCTTCAGGCTAAACATGCCCAGCTCTTTAAGCCACTCCTCATAGGGCTTGTTCTCCAGACCCTTGATCATTTCAGTTGCCCTCCTCTGGACACTTTCCAGCTTGTCAATATCTCTCTTCAATTGTGGTGCCCAGAATTGGACACAATATTCCAGATGTGGTCTAACCAAGGCAGAATAGAGCATGGGTAGCATGACTTCCCTGGATCTAGACACTATACTCCTATTGATGCAGGCCAAAATCCCATTGGATTTTTTTTTACTGCCACATCACATTGTTGGCTCATGTTTAACTTGTTGTCCACAAAAACTGCAAATATCTTTTCCACACATACTGCTCTCGAGCCATGCATCCCCGATTGTTTATCTTTGCGTTTCATTTTTTTCTGCCTAAGTGGAGCATCTTGCATTTGTCCCTGTTGAACTTCATTTTATTAGTTTTGGCCCATCTCTCTAATCTGTTAAGATCGTTCTGCTCCTGTCTTCTGGAGTATTGGCTATCCCTCCCAATTTGGTGTCGTCTGCAAATTTGATGATCATGCCTTCTAAACCTTCATCGAAGTCATTAATAAGGACGGAACCAATGGTTAGCAGTTTCCTGAAACTCAATAAAGTCATCTGGATGGGCAGGTCTCATTGTCTGTCTCAGATGTATGCCCGCCTGATGCCCAGCTCAACTCCAGAAACCAGAAACCCCCTTCCTAGGAAGCCTTGATTGACTTTCCTTGTTTCCACCAATACAAAATGGTCACAAGTCACCAGGGAAGTACAGGAACTTCCTCATCTGCCAAACTACATAATAGATTGGAATGTAATCAATCCACTGGCAGCTGATGGATGTCCAGGAGCATAATGTTTTTTAATTGCTTGTATTGTTGTTTTATTGCTTGTATTGTTGTGTTTGGGCTCGGCCTCATGTAAGCCGCACCGAGTCCCTTGGGGAGATGGTAGCAGGGTACAAATAAAGTTAATAATAATAATAAATAATAATTAATTCCATCCCAAATGATCCAAAAGCCCACCACCACAATCCCACTCCTCACATTTTCATCAAGGGGACCAGGAAATCTCACCACTCTGATAGTGATCATTGTCACCATTGTCTCCAACCAACAAAGACCTCATGCCCTCTCATACCATTCCTAGGAGATGTAGTAGCAGGCCAGATCTCCAAGCTTATCAACAGACAGGTTGGTTGTTGCCTAGATCCCAACCAATGTGTGTGCCAGCCAACCTTGTCTGCAGCTGTAGTGAAATAAAGTTGTGGCCTTTTTTGCTGTAATGTATATTGTCTGCCTGATCTTTGGATCTCTATGCAGAGCAGACCTTAATTCTGAACATGCCATCTGCAAGAAAATCAGTGGGGTAGGAGGACTACCCGCCTCTCTAGCAGGCAAAGTGTTGTGCATCTGCAAGCATTGAAAACACACTTCAACTCTCGCAGTGCCTTTGTGTGTCCCAGCATTTAGTTTGAGAATTACTGTGAAAAGGGGGATCCAAGGTTATTTAATGCCCACAGAACTCTCTGCTGAGCTGCAGCTCTTTTTCAATATAGCCCTTGTTTGCAAAGGCTACAGAGATTGGTCCCAGCTTCCCCAAGTCTCCTTAGTGATATAGCAAAGCAGCAGGTCTTCAAAAGCCAATTGCCCCAGGAGGGCATAATTTTATCATCAGGCTTTTACACTATCAAAGGCAATTACACGTAAGTACCTCTGTGCTGACTTACTATAGAACCATGGCAGGGAGGGGAGGAGAGGAGAATTGAAAGGTTTGTCAGTGACAAATTATGTGTGTCAGGTTGTTCTGTGATCCTAGATGTTTGTTTTAAACTGTTAAAATTAGATGGGGGGGGGGGGGCTAAAATGGGATGTGGAAGAATGGTAGCAAGAGGACCTGCTTCAGCCGTTCCCATATGGCTTTTTCCCATTCAAAATTCCCCTGGTGGCTTTCTTTAATGAGGGGAAAGAATAAAGAATACTTTTGCTCTCCTTAAGTAATAGGAAATCACGTTACTTTACTTACTTAGGTGATCCCGCGTTGTCTGAGCATGATGGTCTTCCAAGTGTTGTGTCTTGGCTGTGGACACATAAGTGACTGTGGAGCCCTATTCTTGACCCGCATGTTCTTCCACAGTGAGGACATCGGTTTCCAGATGGAAGGCAGTGCCGGTCAGGGTTGGCTTGATGCACCTTCCTCTTGACACGTTTCTCCCTTTCACCCTCCATTTGTGCCTCTTCAAATTCCACAGCACTGCTGGTTCCAGCTGACCTCCAGTTGGAGCGCTCAAGGGCCAATGCTTCCCAGTTCCCAGTGTCTACACCACAGTTTTAAGGTTAGCTTTAAGCCCATCTTTAAATCTTTTTTCCTGTCCACCAACATTCTGTTTTCCGTTCTTGAGTTGGGAGTAGAGTAACTGCTTTGGGAGATGGTGATCATGCATTCGGACAACATGGCCAGTCCAACAAAGTTGATGGTGTAGGAGCATCGCTTCAGTGCTAGTGGTCTTTGCTTCTTCCAGCATGTTGACATTTGTCCACCCGTCTTCCCAAGAGATTTGCAGGTTTTTTCAAAGGCAACGCTGATGGAATTATTCCAGGAGTCAAGTATGATGTCTGCAGACAGTCCACATTTTGCAGGTATATAACAGGGTTGGGAGGGCAATAGCTTTATAAACAAGCACCTTGGTCTCCCTACAGATGTCCTGATCCTCAAACTGTCTCTGCTTCATTTGGAAAAATGCTGCACTCGCAGAGCTCAGACGGTGTTGTATTTCAGTGTCAATGTGACTTTTGTGGAGAGGTGGCTGCCAAGATAGTGGAAATGGTCAACATTTCCTAATGTTACACCATTAAGCTGTATTTCTGGCATTTGAGAGGGTTTGGCTGGTGACTGTTGGAAGAGCATTTTCATTTTCTCGATGTTCAATGAGAGGCTGAGCTTCTCGTACGCTTCTGCGAAGATGTTTAGAGTGGCTTGTAGGTCTTCTTCTGAATGTGCACAGGCTAAGTTATCGTCGGCATATTTGAGTTCTATAACAAGAAATCACATTATGTAGAGACAAAGGGATGAGTCCACCTATTTTCAGGCATGTATTCAGTTGTGTTTTCTGTTAATCACTCTTCAGGGTTTTTTTTTAATACATCTACATTTATTTTGCCCTCCTAAATGGCAGAGTTGGGGGCAGGAGGAAAGGCAGGGACACAGGCATGTGCCCAGGACAGGAAGTGTGGGGGACAATTAGGGCTACCCCATTTGAAGTTCTTACCCAGATGCTATGAGTTAGAGAACAGCAAACAGACTGATGAATTAGCACTTATGTAAACCCAGTGATTCAATAAGTCTACGCTATTTGACCCTAATAATAGGATGCCAACCAAAGTAAATAAACACAAAACAGTTGACATACAGCTGCTGCTGCAAATATCAATCACAGCAATGTCTAGAAAGAGAAACAACCAAATGGTAATGAATAATATGCAGACATAAAGGCAAACAGACAGTACTGCACTGTAAATAATGCAATAGTAAAAGTTTTGTGCATCAGAAGCACTCTACGGGTGTGGTCAGCATAATTACTTCATATTTTCTTTGTTACTGCACACCATGTTCTTGCTATACAAGCCCATTACAATTGCAGGTATTTTACTCTGACAATAATTTTAAGGATAAACAAAAATAATGTTGACACAGCTCTATTGAGTTCTACTTGTTAGTTTTAGATCTAGACACGTGTCTGGCATTCAGCTCTGGTCATATGGAAAGTGTGAGCTTGCTGCAGTATCCAATGAGATAACAATGCCAATTCTTTTTTTCTTTTTTTCTTTGCACTTCCATTTACTGTTCCCGGCATCCCCTGCAAGAGCTAATGAGATTTCTGAGCCCCCTCTGAAGTCAAATTCCAGATGATCACAATCCCATGCCAGGCAGCTAGCAGATTTTGCATTGACTGCTCCACAGACATTTCATCTTCTGCTTCCCACTCAGATTCAGACAGCTGGACGGAAACTGTACAGTTGATAATGCAAAAAAGGCATGTGCATTTTAATAGCACCATCATTTGTGCTCAATTCATTTGCAAACAGGGATATCAAAAAAGAGATATGAGCAAGATGAATGCTGCTCCCCCTCCTTCTTTGAATGATCCCTTACAAAGTGGCTACACATCAGGGTCAGCCCTAGACGTTTTGTGCCGAAAGCAATTAGTCTCTTGCATGTACACAAGTTGGCTCAAACCGAAGCTTTATTTTGTACTGATGTTTGTATTCACCATCATAACTAATGTCTGTTGACTACCTTTGTGCAGATGTTGAAACATGTTGCTTGCTGTTGTTGTTCTTAAGGACATCATGAAATTGAATGCCAAAAATATTGCAACGAATGATTATGCTTTCTCAAACTTTTATAATTACTTCTAAGTTATATAGAGAAGAGGGAATCCAAACATAGACCTGCAGGAGTTCTGAGTTCCTGCAACTCTAAAATCTTCTAGCAGGTAGTGATCTTGTTTATTAAAACAGTTCTTCCCCTCCCAGTTCACCATTACCTCATTCAGCACCGAAAATGAGGTCTGGCGTGTGCCCACCAGGATGAGTAAAGCTAGATGCTATTTGGGAGAGATTTCATATTTGTTGTGGCAGATATGACATCCTGAGTCACTCCCAACAGGGGAGTCTCAATGAGAATGTTGAAGTCAATGTATTGTTGAAGGCTTTCATGGTCAGAATCACTGGATTTTTGTAAATTTTTTGGGCTGTATGGCCATGTTCCAGAAGCATTCTTTCCATCTATGGCAGGCACCCTCTGCCATTGATGCAGGTGAAACATCAGGAGAGAATGCTTCTGGAACATGACCATACAGCCCAAAAAACTTACAACAAACCAATGTTGAAGTCCCCCAGTGCTACAAACTGAGGAGACTCAGCCAGCTCAGGAAGGAAGACTGTTGAGCAATGAGGCAGGCGGTATGCCAAGCTTTTCATATGTTTCTACGAAGGTGTTTAAGGTCTTCCCCTGATTGAACATAGACTACATTATCATCAGCCTATTGGAGTTTTGTAACACAAGTCGTTGTTGACCGTGGTTTTGGCTTTCAGCCTGCTGAGGCTAAAGAGCTTGTCATCTGTCCATTAGGTAATTTCCACACCGGTGGGAAGCCTCCCACCAACAAAATGCAAAAACATAGCTATGAAGATGGAAAATAAGATTGGGGCAATAATGTGTCCCTGTTTGGCACCTGATCCTACCTTACTTAAATGGGTCATTTTGGGAACCATTGCTGTCCAAGACTGTTCCTGTCATGTCATCATGAAAGAGCCACAGGATGTTTACAAATTGATCAGGCAATCCGATTTTCGAAAGGATGGTCTAGACAGCATTATGATTCACTTCTGTTGAAGACCTTTGCAAATTCGATGAATGCCATGTACAAAGGTTGATTTTGTTTTCTGCATTTTTCTTGGAGCTGTCATGCATTTAATTGCTAAGATGTATAAACCTTTGATGAAAATAGAACTGCAAGATCAACAAGTGAAAGAATATATGGCTACATGGGCTCAAAATATTCACATTAATTTGGAACATTTGAGAAAATATGGGCCAAAGGGCTGAAATGTACTCTGAGTTATGACTTGAAAGAAACCTTTTATGAAATGATTTACATATGGTATTTAACACATGATAAATTATCTAAAACGTATAAAGGGAGATCTAACATTTGTCAGAAATGTCAGGATAAATCGGCTACCTTTCTTCATATGTAGTGGGCTTGTGGTAGAGCAAGACCTTTTGGGTTGGGATACATGGTAAAATTGGGAAGAAGTGAATATAAAGCTACAGGTGAAGGCAGAACTTCATTTGATGGGATTATTAGATAATCAACATGAAAGGAAATATGGAAATCCTCTGCAATACATGATTATGGAGGCAAGAACAAAAGTGGAAAGGCAAATAGATTCCATCAATAGAAGATTGGTTGTTGAAGATGTATGATTTAGCTGAAATATACAGGTTTGTTATCAAAAATTAGACCTCAAAAATTAGAAACATTGCTGCATTAGGAAATATGGTTATGTCTGATTGTCCCACAGGAGATTCCACCTGAGCATTAGGAAGAACTTTCTGACCGTAAGAGCTTTTCAACAGTGGTAGTCACTTCCTTGGAGTGCGGTGGAAACCCCTTCTTTAGAGGCTTTTAAACAGAGGCTAGATGGTCACCTGCTGGGGTGCATTGATTGTGGTTTTCCTGAATGGCAGGGGGTTGGACTAGATGGTCCATGTGATCTCTTCCAGTTCTATGATTCACAAATTCTGACCCTTCTATGAAATTTCCTGGAAATTCCCCAGAATGGTACCTCATCTCACCTCCACCCAGAGGAAAGTGTCACAATCCTCACACAATGGACTGGGAAGAATAGGAGGGGACACAATAAATTTGAGTCAGAACCTTTAGGTCCCCTTTGTCTATTTTACCTGATATGATCTGGGCTAGCCTGGGAATGCTATGTCCCGTTTAGAGACATAGTGCTCTTCTTACACTACCCCCCAGGTCCTAATTTTGTCATCTACCTTTAGCACTTTATCCATCAACCCTATCCTTTGGCAAGTGATTTGCACCAGTCGCCCACCCGAACTCAGAACTGTGCACTACCCAGACCATTGAAGGTTGTTAGATGTTCACTGTGTATTGTATTTTGTGGTTGTTTTATATGGTTGAAATGTTTTTATGAATTTTGTTGTTATATTTTAACTATCTTGAATCTTGGGCTTGTCCCCATGTGAGCTGCCCCGAGTCCCTTCATGGAGATGGAGGTGGGGTACAAAAATCAAGTTATTACTATTATTATTAATGCTCAATTTCCTAGGTCTCTCTATCGGACCCTTATGGAAAGACTTATTGACTTGGCCCTATTGTTTATCAAGCCTAACACTGCTGTCCACACTGGAGCTGAAGATACAGGGACCAGACACACCACATTCTTTCTCAATTGCACCTCCTTCCTGGATGGATCAAGAAGCATGGGTTTCTTGAATGTAATTAATATGTCCTGTATTCACAATTGCGGTACTTCAGTTGTTTGGAATGCTTTCTCCACTGACATTCTCTCTTGCCATTGAGAATAAATCTCTTGATTTTTCCTTCATCCCATCTGTCTTATTTGGCCTTCTGGAAAGCTAGACACTTTGAACCTCTAAACTCATAGTTCTTGAGGATGCTAAAATTGCCTAACAGGTTAATAAAGCTAATCAAGATCAAAACAATAGAGACATTTAAGCAAACTTGGCAACAAATTATGACTCTCTATGAGAGGGAAAAACTGTTGCTTCCATCTCCTTTTGTTCCACTTCATAGATCCTTTGTGTTAATTCAGTGTAGTAGTAAAGCAATGAAGATGAAATACTAGTTGCACATTTCACTAAAACAACAAACTCTGAGGGTCTAAAATTACCTTACTGTGCCACTAGGAACATGGAAATTTATATGTGTGGAGATTTAAAACATATCTAATTGAAAATGCACATGTGTTGCATGAAAGAGATCCCATTTTCACTCAGAGCTAGCTCCAGATCAAGCTGTTTAAAACCTTAGACAGTAACTAAAATTCACCATAGATCAGCATGGTATGAAACAGTAAAGGGGAGAGGGAGGATCAACCAACTACATAATCATATGCAAATAGTTCAATCACTGGGAAATAAATCTGTCAGTTAAAAAAGCAAAGCAAATGACCCAGGTGATGAAACACGTTAAGAACAGCAGCAACAACCAATTAATTTTAACATACAGGACAGGCAACTTCCACAAGTTTGACAGAACATGATGTTTTTTTCCCAGCAACAAAAATGCCACAGTGTTATCTTCTGTAATGTGTTGGCTAACTTCTTTTCTGAAACATAAAGTGTTCAGCAGATTCAAATAGTTTGGAAAGCCCGGAGTACTAAGTAACCAGAAGGTCAAGTCTGGACGCAGACGCATGTGAAGGCGAAAGCAGAGGTCTTTATTCTTCCTGGCCAGAAAGGATATCACCAGAGCTAGTACTCAAAGTACTGACATAATCCCAACTATGAACACATGGTCTTATATTTGATACATTTGACAGAAAGGAAAAACAGTACAGAACAATTGAAAATTGCCACACTGGTCTCCCATTGGCCCTGAAGGATGTTGGCTTGAGTATGCAGCTTCATTGGAGGAGGTGTGAGCCTGCTTTTGCCTCTGAGCCAGTCAAAGGTGAGGCAAAGTCATGCTACCCCTCTATGCTGCCTTGGTCAAACCACACATGGAATCACACTGTGTCCAATTCTGGGCACCACAATTTAAAGGTGAGGTTGACAAGCTGGCATGTATCCAGAGGAGGGTGACTCAAATGATCAAGGGTCTGGAGAACAATTCCTATGAGGAGCAGCTTAAAGAGCTGGGAATCTTCTGGCTGCAGAAGAGAAGGCTGATATGATGATGGCCATGTATAAATATGTAAGGGGAAGTGATAGGGAGGAGGGAGCAAGCTTGTTTTCTGCTCTGGAGACTAAGAGGTGGAACAATGGCTTCAAACTACAGGAAACTAGCTTATTGGCAGGGGGTTGGACTCGATAGTCCACGAAGTCTCTTCCAACTCTGTGATTCTATGTAGCTTTCCAAGCCTGGGTGAGGACAAATAATGGATGTTAATCAGCCTGAATAGTTTCCAAAGAGAGGACCAAAAAAAAAAAAAGGCATTGGGCATCTTCTGTTACCTCCGTTTTGCTCCATTATTAAATGTGTAAAGGCATTGGGGGATTATGGTGACGGAGAGCATAATTCCCTGGAGTCCAAGGTGTGGTGAAGCATCATCTGGAATTGACCGGTCTATGAGTTTGGATCATGTGATTTTAATGTTTTCATTAGGTGTTTTTAATTTTTATACTTTATGTTTAAATGTCCTATTATTCTATGGTGAATTTGTCCTATTGTATTTTATGCTTAGCAATACGCTGTTTGATCTATGATTTGGTTTATTTATGTAAGGCATTGGATTTTGCCATTAGTTTATTGTAAACTACTTTGAGTCCCCCCAGGGGTGAGAAAAGTGGTATATAAATACTGTAAATACATAAACATTCCAATGAAATTAATGAAAGTTTACTTATCAAGCAAGGAAAAGAAATCCAGTGTGCTGGTTGTATATCTCAATGTATATCTCAACAAATAATAATTCATATATTTTATATAATTCATAGTGTTTGGTGGCAGTGTCATAATGTTGGGTGGGGGTGTCTAATTTCTCAATAACAACAGCACACCATTGTGCTTACTGGAGAACAGTACAGTTGAGGATGCATCTACACTGTAGGAATAATACAGTTTGATTCCTCTGCCATGGCTCAGTGTTATGGAATCCTGGATATTGTAGTTTTATAAAGTATTTAACCTTCCCTACCAAAGAGTGGTGGTACCTCACTAATCTGCAACTCCCAGGATTCCATAGCATTGTTCCATGGCCATACAAGTGCTGTCAAACAGCATTAGTTCTAGAGCAGTGGTTCCCAACCTGTGGTCCGTTGACCACCAGTGGTCCCCTAGGATGAAAATATGGTCCGCGACCTCACCATTGCTACACTGTTGCCTCGAAACCAGATGGTAATGAGAGCGACTGGTCTCGTGAATCCCTCTTATTGTGCCAAGGCAACGGGGATGTCGGGAGGCGAGAGGCTGACTACCCATGAAAGATTACTACTACCACTTTAGCTCTAGATTATTAAATATGGTTTTCAGTGGATGAACAGATGGCAAATAATGGATGGCATATGTTCTGTATCAGAAACTAGAGCTGATGTGGTCTAGCCAATGCAGTTTTCTGAATCAGCATCCCAAATAACCAAACCTAATCTAAAGTTAACAAAAAACTGATTCATAACCCTTTTGGTACTAATGTTGGAGAGTGGTCCCTGGTCAAAGTGGTTCCTGTTCAAATGGTCCCTGGTCAAGTGGTCTCTGGTCAATGTGGTCCCTGTTCAAGTGGTGCCTGGTCAAAAAAAGGTTGGGAACCACTGTTCTAGAGTGTAAATGCACCCCAGGTCTCTGTTGTTGCTTGATGCAGCATGCCCTAACACCAGGGGTGGGGTGGATGCATAATTGTCACTGCTGTACCCTACAGCACCTCAAAAATTCCTCTGAGAGTGGGGTGGGCTGCATGGTTCAGAGGAAGCATTTTTAGTTCTTGTGCAATAACCATAGAAGGCCTCTAGCGATTCTCCAAACCTCAAATCCCATGATTCCATAAGATGCAACTATAGTAGTTGTGAAGTCGAACATGACCCCCCCCCCCCCCCCCAATAAGAGATAGTAACTTATAGTTTTGCTAAGGGCAAGGACACCAGACTGGATAATAAGGGAAAATAAATTGCTTAAAATTAGGCTTCTCTTTGCTCACCAACGTAGCGATCCCTCTTTGGTGGGGCCGCAGGGTCTCTCCTCCTGGGGTAGACCCTTCTAAAATTCCTATCGACTTCAGTTGAAGTGGTATCTAGGGGTGCATCTACACTGTAGAATTAATGCAGCCTTTTAATACCACCTTATCTGTCATGGCTCAATGCTATGGAATCATGGGAGATGTAACTTGGTGAGGCAGAAGCTTGGTTCGGCAGAGAAGGCTCAAGATCTTTTAAAACTGTTGTCCAGAGTCCCAAGTTCATTCCCAGAGTGCCGGCTCCGATGGCTCCCAATCAAGACATGCAGAGATGAGGGCAGAATCAGAGGTCATCTTTGTTGATCGGAGAAGGATACAAGTAGAGAGCCCCAAATCTGATATACCTCCCATTTGCAAATATTTTACAGACTTTCAAAATAATATATTTTATTCTGATTGGCACAAAGTTACAATCTGTTTTCTCATTCCTTGGATGATTGTCATGCTTTACAGGTGTGATTGGCAGGTTGTATATGGCAGGAATTTTAATCAAACTCTGTCAGACAAAACTGAATTTCTTGCTTTGCTGTTTTTTGGGGGGGATTTTTCGTGTCAGGAGCAGCTTGAGAAACTGCTTTGCTGGTGTCCATCCCCCTTCTGCTTGCAGGAATTTTCTGGGTAGGAAATGGGTGTTGGTTGAGGATAGTGGTGGTGGGTTGCTGATGGGTTATCTGGTTATAGCTGATTCACTATCAGTATTCTATTGTGCTTAGCCTGGTGACTGGCTGATGAGGAAGCTACTGGTGACCTGTGCCAATTGTGATGTTGGCGACAAGGAGGGAAGACAGTGTGGCTTTCCAGCAGGGTTTTCCCGGTTTCTGATGTCAAAAGGAGGGATCGGAAAATCATTCATCTGAGCCCCATTTTTGGTGCTCTGACTTTTGGGTCTGGGTTTTTGGACAGCAAAACCACAACTGCTATGATTCCATAGTATTGGATATGTTAGTTAAAGTGATGTCAACCTGCTTTCGTTCCATAATGTAGATGTACTGTTTAACCTACAATAACTCTTAATACTCACTGGAAGTATAGGAACAATGTTTCTGGAACTGCACCGCCTGTTTGTGTACTTTTGTTTTTGACCCTGACCTTGGTCAATAGATGACGTTTTGGACTATGACTTGTATTTGATTAATCCATCAAAGGTTGAGAATCAAAGCAGAAGGAGCTGTTGCAGGAGGAACACCAGAGGAACAAGTCCCAATAGCTGGCCAGCTCCCCCCTCCCTTGATGGCCTCCAACATTTTCTGGATGTTGTGGCACATGAGCCACCCCATGCTGCAGCATGTTCATGATCTGAGATCCAGACCCCAGCATGTAGGAAGCAAAGGGAACTTGGCCCAGCGGGGCTTCTTTTTGGCTGTGAGCATAGCCAGGTGGTGCCGCAAGGGCAACAAAGGGCTGGGCACAGAGCAGGTTGCAGCGATCCTGGTCCCGCTCCTGAAGGCCTGCTTATGGCCTTAATCATTACATTCAAAAATTTAGTGATTTCACTTCTGCACTTTATGGGGACTGATACAGCCGCTATTCTTGTAGCTCGTTGGGTTTTATAATATTTTTAAATTAATTGGGGTTTTATTGGTGTTTTAAGTATAATTGGGTCAATTTTATTGTTATTAATTTATACTTTTCTGTATTTTGTTGTATTTGTATATTATTGCACTACTGAGTGCTTTCTGTGAGCTGCCCCGAGTCCCTTCGGGCAGATGGTGGCAGGATACAAATAAAGCTTTATTATTATTATTATTATTATTATTATTATTATTAATCATGGGGTGGAGCCCCCAGTGATGCAATAGGTTAAACACATGTGCCAGCAGGACTGAAGACTGACAGGTCACAGGTTTGAATCCGGGGAGAGCGTGGATGAGCTCCCTTTGTCAGTTCCAGCTTCCCATGTGGGGACATGAGAGAAGCCTCCAACAAGGATAGTAAAACATCAAAACATCCGGGTGTCGCCTGGGCAACGTCCTTGCAGACAACCAATTTTCTCAAGTCGTTCCTGACATAGAAAAAAAATATCATGGGAACAGCCCCGAACCAATTCAGAATGAGCCTAGGTTTTTATGCCTGTGTAGATTGACTTCAAATAGATTTGTTTTGGATTCATTTATATCAGCACTGAACACCTGAGTTTTCTGTAAGAGGAAATAACTTTTTCAGCTCATCATTGTCTTGTATTTATTTCAAAGAGAGCAGAGAAAGCCACTGGGGAGTGGGTAGAAAGAATGCCAAAGTAGTCATGGGCATCACCACTGGAAAATTGGATATGACACATAGCTAAATGTATTGCAGAGAAAAAGAGAAGCTTTCTATGTACTTAAACTCGAGAGGCCTTTCATCTTTGGTCTTTTTTGTTTAATACCAGCTGAGATCAAAGTATTATTTCAGGAAGAGAGATGGGAGGCCCACTGGAAATGACAGAAATCTCACCCACAGCACGTAGCTGAGCAAAGAATATGCTCTTCTGAGCTCCTTCAATAGAGTGCTCTCGACTCAGAAAGCATTATAAACTGCACTTGACTCTGGTAATGACCTGGAAATGTAAAGAAATGAACGGAGACATTGTCTGCATCAAATGCTGATCTTATGTGTTTGCTGTATGGCAAAGGGGTTCCAATGTAACTGTTTAGAAAAGTATTCCTCCCCTTTTAGCCCAGAAATCACTTTGGGTAGGCAGGTGTCCTCCTTTACAGAGAATCATAGAGCTGGGAGAGGGTCCACAGGCCACTCGCTCCAACCCCCTGTTGAAATCCAGCTAGAGTATATCAGCAGGTATCTGTCTAGACTCTTTGAAGATATCCAGGGAAACAGACCTCATCACCTTTCTAGGTAATTGGTTCTATTGTTGAGCAGCTCTTACTATTCAGGAAGTTCCTTTTAATGTTCAGTCAACACCTACCTCCTGTAGCTTAAAATCATTGGATCTGGTCCTACTCCCTGAGCACCCTCTTCTTCTCACAGCCTTTTAGATATTTAAATTCAATCCTGTCTTCCTTCAAAGTATCAGCTCATTCTGAGCATTTGCTTTCCTTATATTATTCCTGCATTCATAGAATCATAGAATCATAGAATCAAATTACAGATCCACCTCACTGTAGTTTTGCCTAGCCCACATTGGACTAGTTTCCTTGCCAGAAGGTCATGGGGGACCTTGTCGAAGGCCTTACTGAAATCCAGGTACGCTACATCCACAGCATTCCCCGCATCTACCCAGCTTGTAGCTCTATCGAAGAAAGAGATCAGATTAGTCTGGCATGACTTGTTTTTGATAAATCCATGTTGACTATTAGCGATGACTGCATTTGTTTCTAAGTGTTTGCAGACCGCTTCCTTAACAATCTTTTCCAGAATCTTGCCCGGTATCGACGTGAGGCTGACCGGACGGTAGTTGTTTGGGTCATCCTTTTTTCCCTTCTTGAAGATTGGGACCACATTGGCCCTCCTCCAATCTGCTGGAACTTCTCCCGTTCTCCAAGAACTCTCAAAGATGGTTGCCAATGGTTCCGAAATGACTTCCGCTAGTTCCTTCAATACTCTGGGGTGTAGTTGATCTGGCCCTGGGGACTTGAACTCATTAAGAGCGGCCAGGTATTCCTGGACGACTTCTTTCCCAATTTGGGGTTGGATGTCCTCCAATCCCTCATCCACTCCATCTTGCTGAGACTCTTTTTGTGAGAAGACCGAGGCAAAGAAGGCATTAAGTAGTTCTGCCTTTTCCCTATCCCCTGTCAGCATTGCCCCATCTTCTCCGCGAAGAGGTCCTATCGCCTCCTTGTTTTTCCTTTTTCTACTGACATAAGAATAGAAGCCCTTTTTATTGTTTTTAATGTCCCTGGCAAGTCTGAGCTCGTTTTTTGCTTTAGCCTTGCGGACCTTTTCCCTACAGGTGTTGGCTATTTGTTTGAATTCTTCTTTGGTGATTTCTCCCTTTTTCCACTTCTTGTGCATGTCTCTTTTGTGTCTTAGCACAGTTAGAAGTTCTTTGGACATCCATTCTGGCTTCTTTGCACTTGTCCTATTTTTTCTCTTTGTTGGCACGGTTTGCAATTGCGTCTTGAGTATTTCACTCATTATTCTTTGATGATTATCCTTCCTTCTATTCTTTGCATAGGCTAGTTTTTTGACTTTCAGTTTCCTGCACAGCCATGTTGTTCTTTGCCCCCCCCCCCCCCCGATGGTTTCTATTTTTCTTATTCCATAGAATTGTTGGTGATTGTGTGCTTTTTGTAACTCTGTCTGGGTGTCTTTTTCCTTCATAAGCTCTAGTCATGGCATTCCACACAGTATTTTTCCAAGCTTGATAAAAATCAGTTTTCCTGAAATTCTGATTATTTGACTTGTTTATGGTGCATCATTTGAAAAATGTTCTAAATGGCTCAAACACAGAGGGTGATATGGCACATTCCATGAGCATCACCATGTCATAGTAAATGTGGAAGTTCAAAAGATCAATATCAGCAGGAAAGAAGAGAGTAGACGGGGGTGGGTGGAATGAAGATTTGATATCTCATTTAGCTATGAGTGTGCCTGATCCAGTTTGCTACCGGGCACAATTCAAAGTGCTGGCTTTAGCCTATAAAGCCCTAAATGGTTCCGGCCCAGCTTACCTGTCCGAACGTATCTCTCCTTAGACGCTGCTACTGGAAAATGAGTTCAACAGGAAGACATTGGTGATTATATGTTTTGTTTGTTTTTTGTATGTTTTCTTATTACGTTGTGTTAAATGTTTTTAATGGTATTTATTACTGTTGTGGCATCAAATTACTGCCAATTTATAAGCCGTCTTGAGTCAGGCTGAGAAAGGCGGGACAGAAATACTGTAAATAAATAAATAAATAAATCTCAGGGCCCAAATCATATTACCTGGTGTTGAAAGAAACATATTTAACAGAGCCTAGAACTAAATAAGACAGAACCCTTTGGCTTCGCAGGGAATATACCCAGTGGTAATAGTCTCAGTATAATAGGTGTTGAATTGTGAAGACCTGAGATGCATCTTGCACCTAGCTCTTTAGCTAGCTTTCCTCTTATAACATGATGTAAAACAATAAATATACAATAAATATACTGAGGGTTTGGTGCTCAACAAGAAGAGCATTTATTCACATAGGGCAGTAGTTTCCAACCTGTGGGCCATAGACCACCACTGGTCGCCAAGAACTAAAATATGGTCTGTGGCCTCTCCGTTACTACACCAGTGCAACGAGAGTGGCTGGTCTCGTGAAACCCTCTTATAGTGCTGAGGCAATAGGGATGTCAGGAGGGGGAAAGCTGACTCCTCACAAAAGGCACGACAACAAGCCTCCTAACTGCTGCTTCTCCTCCTCCTTCCTCTCCCTGAGTGGAGCCGTTCCATGTGGCACCTGGAAGCTTCATTTTTAGATCTGTTCCTGGAGTTATTTGGGGGTGCTGATACAGAAAATTGCATTGGGTAGACATGACAACATCCGCTCTTGATGATTAAATATGGTTTTCTGTGGGTGAGCAGATGGCAAATACTGGATGGCATATGTTCTGCATCAGAAACTAGAGCTGATGTGGTCTATCCAATGCAATTTTCTGAACCAGTTCCCCAAATAACCAAACCGAATCTGAAGTTGACCAAAAACTGATTCATAACCCTTTTAGTACTAATATTTGAGAGGGGTTCCTGGTCAAACTGGTTCCTGATCAAAGTGGTCCCTGGTCAAGTGGTCCCTGGTTAAATGATCCCTAGTCAAGTGGTCTCTGGTCAAAGTGGTCCCATTTCACATGGTCCCTGGCCAAATGGTCCTTGGTCAAAGTGGTCCCTGGTCAGAGGATGGGGGCTAGTCTTTTGTTCTGGTTTTTAAACTGTGATTCCCAATCCCAAATGGGTTCCCTACCTCTTAGCTCAATGATGGGCTCTTAAAAAATTGACAGTAAATGGTTTCTGAAGGTCACTTATTCACACAAATCAGTTAGCAACAATGTGCCGCATTTACAGTTGACTGCTTAAAATGTTTCAGCTGGACTCCAGAAAACTAAAAATCAGTTTGTTAAGCAAACCATGCAAATGATGACTTATTTTCAGTAAATGTATAGTTTTTATATCTATTTTACTACTAGTGTCTACAACAAAACGAACCTTACTTAAAAAATACCCCTCGTACATGGTGTGCTCAGGCTGCTCTCCTGTCTGGTGATGAGTAAGTAGGTGAGGTTTTCAGATGCCCAGGTTGCAATGTCCTCTGGTGTTCCAGGTCACGCAGGATTGCAGAAACAGAGAGCTGATGGGAGCTACTCCCCTGGGGATGCTGCTGCATCACAATTAATAACGTGAAAACTACAGCAAGGGTTAACTTTTATTGCATAGTAGAAAATATTACAAATAGGACAGCACATAAGAGCAGGTGAGGAGATGATGTCAGAGAAAAGAAGAAAGAAAAAAGAAGATGGAAAGGAAAGAGAGGAGTAACGCAAGAAAGCAGGGATCACAAATTCTGGCCTGGGAAGGAGAAAGAGGAGAAGCAAGGAATGAAAAGAAAAAAAAGTCAGGGAGAAAAGAGAACACCAAAGCAGTGAAAGGGTGGGAAACAGATGACCCACGTGATGCCAGAATTTGTAGTTCTCCTACACCCCGAGGGATGCCTGGCAAGCTAGCTAGCGTGGATAGTGAATCAGAAATCAGGAACTGAAGGGTCCACCAAGATGAAGGCAAATGACACAGGCTTTATTCAATTTGCACCAAAATTTGTACAGCATAGGTGCTCGCAGGGTACAAGTGTAAAAAATAAATTTACAGGCAGACATAGAATCATAGAGTTGGAAGAGACCTCGTGGGCCATCCGTTCCAACCCCCTGCCAAAAAGCAGGAAAATTGCATTCAAAGCACCCCGAACAGATGGCCATCCAGCCTCTGCTTAAAAGCCTCCAAAGAAGGAGCCTCCACCACACTCTAGGGCAGAGAGTTCTACTGCTGAAAAGTTCTCACAGTCAGGAAGTTCTTCCTAATGTTCAGATGGAATCTCCTTTCTTGTAGTTTGAAGCCATTGTTTCGCATCCTAGTCTCCAGGGCAGCGGAAAACAAGCTTGCTCCCTCCTCCCTATGACTTCCTCTCACATATTTATACATGGCTATCATGTCTCCTTACAGCCTTCTCTTCTTCAGGATAAACATGCCCAGCTCTTCTCCAGACCCTTGATCATTTTAGTCGCCCTCCTCTGGACACATTCCAGCTTGTCATCATCTCCCTTCAATTGTGGTGCCCAGAATTGAACACAGTATTCCAGGTGTGGTCTAACCAAGGTGGAATAGAGGGGTAGCATGACTTCCCTGGATCTAGACACTATACTCTTATTGATGCAGGCCAAAATCCTATCTTTATATACGTACAAAAGTTCCTATTCACTGACATTGTCCCGTTTCAAAATTTCCCTCTCTCTTCCCTGACTGGCTAGCTGGTGGAGTCTGGAACTTTTCTTGGCCTCTGATTGACTGGGAGGCGAGTCCAAGCTGGCGCGCTTTGCCCTGATTGGCTGAGGCTCCAGTAAAGTAGCTAGGGATCTCCTCCCAACTGGACAGGGAAGCCCGGAAGCCTCCAATAAGCTGGCAGAGGCGGTCCGAGGGAGGGAGGAAGCTCTGGGAGCCATGCCAGCCCCCTGGGTGTGCAGACCAGGAATGTAGTGAACAAAGGAAAAGCAATCACGGTTTCAGTCTCGATCTTAGTTCTGTGACTGTCCAAGATCTCCAAGAACATATCTCGGTGTGAACGGATGGCCTCCTGTTGTGGTCCAGAAAGGTCCTTTGTCTAAGGATTATGATCCTTCTCTGGTTGGCACCTGGGGTGTGGATGTGGTGTCTGGCAAATTGCTCAAGGGGAGAGGTTACTGGAGTTTATAGTTTTCAGGATCAACTGGAGTTTATACTTTTCAGGACCCAGGTACAGAGTCCGGTCGGCCTTCCATCTTCAGCACCAGCTGAGTGTCATCGGCGTACTGATAACACTCAAGCCCAAAACCTCGAACCAGCTGAGCAAGTGGTCGCATATAGATGTTAAATAACATATAGATGTTATCTGCTTCGACAATCGGGATTATATGGTAGAACGGGCCTAGAATGAATGTGCTCCATGCAGTGCGGTTTTCTGAATCAGTGCCCCAAATAAACCCAGGAACAAGTCTAAAAGTGAAGACATTTAAGATTTTTTTGGTTGGGCTATATAACTATTTAATTATTATTAAAATAATTATAATTGTAATTTATTTATAATTAAGGTAGATCATCTGCTGCACTTGCAAGAATTGGGGAGGGGGGTATTTTTTCTAGGCACTAGATTACAGGTTTTCCTCTCAGGCCCCTTCTATACTGCCATATAATACAGATTATCAAAGCAGGTAATCAACGTTATCTGCTTTGAACTGGATTTTATGAGTCTATACTGCCATATAATCAAGTTCAAAGCAGATAATATGGATTTTATTTGGCAGTGCAGATCCAGCCTTATATAGCCCAGCTCAAGGCAGATAATGTGGATTATCTGCTTGGATAATCTGGGTTATATGGCAATGTAGAAGGGGCTACAGAGAAAGGAGGGCAATATTTGCTTTGAACTGGATTATAGGAGTCTACACTGCGATATAGTCCAGCTCAAACCAGATAATCCGGATTTTATATGGCAGTGTAGGTGAGGCCTTCGGCTTTAGTGTGGAAAGAAGACAATAACTGCTTTCTCAGGCCCCTTCCACACAGTTGTATAAAATCCACATTAAGTTGGATTATATGGCAGTGTGGACTCAGATAGCCCTGGTCAAAGCAGATATTGTGGATTATCTGTCTTGATATTCTGGGTTATATGGTTGTGTGGAAGAGTAGGGAAGGTTAACAAGACACACCACTCAATTACAGAGCGATTATTCCACTCTTAACTCTCATGGTTCCATAATATGGAACTCTGGGATGTACAGTTTAGGGGAGGGGGCTTTGAGGCACTCAGGCTCCTTCCACTCAGCTGACTAAAATCCCACAATCCCTGTCTTCTTTTCTTGAAAGCAACTCCCTTTACCTTTGAAAGGACTTGCTTTCAGGTCCATATTGCCTGGGAGAGCACTGGATAATAGCTTCCATTCAGCTGGTCGCGGGGCAAGACATGAAAGGGGTCGATTGGCCTGGAGATGCAAATGACCTTCGCTCTGCCCCCTCCCTCTGGGCAGCGTCTCTCTCTCTCTCTCTCTCTCTTCCTCAGAGGAGCAGGAAGGCTGCCTCAAGAGCGTCCCCCAGGGATTGGCGCTATAAGCAAATGCTTATCTTGCGTATTGCTTGAGCCACCCCTGCTAGTTAACAATAAATATAAACAAACACTAAAATCAGTTATATCTACTTTAAAATCAGTTGCTTAAAACCATCTCAAATGACTGCAGATAAAGTGTGTTGTGAAAGGACAACCAGGTAATGAGAGGGAGGGAAAGAAAATTGGAAGGAGAGGAGGGAAGAGGTGGAGTGGGGGAACAATGAGGAAAAAAGCAAAACATTTCCCAGCTGCTTAATGAATTAACTGGATGCTGCAGATCTGAACAGTTCATTCTTATTTCTTAAACCTGCAGAAAACAGCAGCAATAACAAAACCTGGAAAATTAGAGTATGTGTATGAGAGACTCTGGTAGAGACTATCCTGATAACCTCCATTTATTTAATTTCAAGAAGAAAAGGTCAGGGAGCACCTACCTAAGCCCTTTCTTATGACAGCGAGACGATAAAGATTTGATGGTGTAGAAACTGAACAAAGCAAGTCAAGTATGAAGTTACACAATCTTGGAACTAGAGTTGATTTAAGTAGCTGCAGTCTCACATGCATGCACACGCACACTTCCATAAAAAATTTAACTTGAAATATATCGAAGGGAAAGCCGAGGGATGTTTAGCAACTTGGCAGACAACATCAGATTCGAGAGTCAGCCACAGTATGTTAAAATTAAAATAATATGAGTTAGCATCAACCATATCTTTGATGCAAGACCATTCTAAGATTCTGAGAAGCCAGGGGAGGGTGATTTACTGAGTGGTTCTGAAATAGAGCAATTTTGAGCAGCCACGGATAGTGAGATCCATGCCATGGATAGCAAGATCCCGGGACCAGGAGCCACACCTGTTAGGCGGCAAGAGGTTCCCGTGCCCAACTAGCTGTGGATCTGTGCACTTGGCGGGCGAAGGAAGTCCAATCCAATGAAAGAATGCTCACCAAGTTGGAGAGGTGTCACCAAAGAGTTTGTTTAAAGTCAGCTGAAGGGATGATAGCTTGCGGTAGCCTGCTAAAGATATCTGAGATACATTACACAGAGAAACATGCAGCACGGATCACTCCAGAATCAGTGGATTAAAAAATCTGGAACAAGCCAGATAATGCACTGCAGCTGATCGGAGCATGTCCCATGCAGGGGTGATAACAAATGGGCATAGATGTGCACAGTAGCACCTCTTAGGAAACTGGTTAAGAAAAATAAAAACCCTGGGTTCTGTTCTGATCTGCAATCAGTGGATAATGTAGCCAGCCACTGTCCCAGCCTCAAGCTGGTTGCTGGTTTTTTTGTGTAGGCTGCACAGTGAAACCAGTTTGTTTTAATCTACTCTTATCTAGATTATAGTGTCTGTGTAGAACCACCCTCACTTTTTGGGATAGAAAACTTCTGCTTTTTTGTTGAAACACCAAGAAAACTCAACAGATTAAATTTGAGCTGCTTCTCCTTCAAAAGACCATTAGATGGTGCTGATGTTTAAGCAATAGCCTCTGCTTACTTACTCACTCCTACTTAGGTTACTCCCCAGCGGTTGTGGCACTTGGTGTCATTTGTTCTTCCTATGAAACATGGGCTGGTTCCTTCACAACAAGATACATCCAAATGGAGTAACTCCTTGGCACAGGCTCTCAGCACTTCCTCTCCACAACAGGCAACCCTGATGCCTATTAAGCTGTCCATCTCTGCTCTTCCTGTTACAAATGAACATGCATGTTTAATAGTGATGATGATGATGATGATGATGATGATGATAGACTTTATTTATACTCTGCTCTATCTCCCCGAAGGGACTCAGGGCGGATTACAGAATACACATATGGCAAACATTCAATGCCATTATACAGTTAACAAAGATAGACAATACATAAACAGAGGTAAAGGCTTCCCATCTTTTTCCATCTCCAGGATCTGGAGGCTGTGCTCGACTTCGGCCATGGGGGGTGGGGAGGTGCGTGCTGTCACTCCATCTTCCATGCCGAGGAGCTTTGTTGTCACTAGACACTTTCTCAATCAAATCTCTGGAATGTACACATGGACATTTATTATTACCTCCTCACCAAAGCGGTACCTATTTCTCTACTCACATCACTGTTTTCAAACTGCTAGGTAAGCAGGAACTGGGCTGACAGTGGGAGTTCACCCAAACCCGGTCCTGAACTGCTAACCTTTAATTGGCAAGATTTTCTGCAGCTGGCGATTTAACCCACTGTGCTAAGTCCGGCCATATAAATGAATGTGCTTGTACGAGGGGTATTTTTTAAGTAAGGTCCGTTTTGTTGTAGACACTAGTAGTTCGCGCGCATACCGCAACAAGCGTGTGCGTCGTGTACCAGCATGCCTCAGGAACAACTGTGCTCAGTTTCCGCTCTGTAGCTAACCTGTATGGTTCTGTTCTGTTCTTTAAAAATGTTTAAGACTATCAACTCACCCTCCGCATGTGAGGTTCGCTCAGTGATACAGTTTTTGTCAGCAAGGAACCTGCCTGCTGCAGAAATTCATCGACAGATTTGTGAAGTGTACGGTGATACTGTTATGAGTGAAAGCAAAGTGCGTAAGTGGGTATGACAATTCAAAGATGGCCGTGACAACGTCCATGATGAGGACCGCTCCAGTCGCCCTTCTTTGATTACAGATGATTTGGTGGCTTCAGTTGAAGCGAGGATTCGTGAAGAGAGTATTTTAAAATTGGTTCAGAGGTATGATAAGTGTTTGAACAAACTTGGCAACTATGTCGAAAAATAGAGTGAAATATGTACTTTCTGAAAATAAATTTACTTTTTTGAAATAAACTTTCGTTGTGTACTTATGTTCAAACGGACCTTACTAAAAAAATAACCCTCGTATAAATGAGCTCTGTGCTGAAGAATAAAGAAGTCAGGAAAGGCCTATTTTCAAAATTGAGAACTGTAATGCATTATAATATGGTACCTTTACATTTGAAGCAGAGGAAATCTGGATGTTTGAGAATAATAATAATAATAATAATAATAATACACTTTATTTATATTCCGCTTTATCTCCCTGGAGGGACTCAGAGTGGATTACAGTATACACATAAGGCAAACATTCAATGCCTTTTTACACAACAAACAACGACATACAGTACACAGATAAGGTATGGGCCTTCTCCTTTTTCATCTCTGGCATCTGGAGGTGCTGCTCTACTCTGGCCAAGGGGAGGTGCTCTTGTTCCATTTTGCATGACAAGGAGACTGCTGTCCGTAGACATCTCTGGAGTATATGTAATCAATGTTGTCAGTGATATAGCAATAAATGTTACATGCATTGTGTCAAACCCAGAATCTGGTATCCTTGTGTATCATTCGGACCTATAGTCTTGATCACAGAATCAGTAGTCTCTTCTTTCTCCAAATCAAAAGATAAGAACCTGTTTTGTTACATCCCTGGTGCCTTTCCCATCCCCTATCCTCTTGCCTCTGCTTCCTTTGCACACTCCACTTTCAGGTGTAAAGTTCACCCCATTAGCACACCCTTGTTACAGATAAGAATTGTGCCATTGGAAGAAATTGTTGGAATGCAGCTCCTAGCAGTCCTCACGATTTGCTATACTAAATATGCTATACTAGGTACAATTGCTGGGTTTTTCAGTTGAATAATATGTTGGAGACCACATAATTCCCAAACTAGTCCTTCGGAATAAATCTTAGCTCTCGGGAAGACTTAAGGCTAAATGATCTACACTTGAACCTCAGCTGGGTCTCTAGGAAGTGGAACAGAAACAAATATATATGCTTGACTCACTGCTGACAACATTGGTGGACTTTGGGCATCTCTTTCCACTCTTAATTCATTTTGACTGCCTTGCCTGATATTACATTAGATTGTATCTTATTTTGCTGAGTGATTTTCCTTGTATGGTGTTGCTTTTATCTGCTGGCTTTCTAACTTTAGACACATTGATCTAGGTTTTGAAACTCTCTCTCTGGTACAGACGGGTTACTAAGAGGTCCTTGTTTTGTTTTTTATGTTTCTCTGATTCTGCATCTATCTTATTGTTATCGAAAGGAGGACTCCAAAAGACAAGGAGCGGATGAATTGACTCGTGAGGTCCTCTTCTGCCCCTTCTCCCAAATTCCAAAACTAAATGGAGCCTCCCCTCCAGGGTCTGGCCCCATGCATTTCCCTCTTTTATCCCCCCTGTGAAGCCCATCAGGACACCCAAGCACTCATTGCTTTTGAAACCCTGGACCCATCAAGGCATCCGGGATTCCTATTATCAGAAAGCTGGGAATTGTGTCCTTCGGGATAGACCTGTCAAACACCCTCATTCCTTTCCTTGCCCTCATTCCATTCCCAGACCCGCCCAAGGAGGCAAGCACATCAGGCAACAGACAGCTTCAAATGCAACCAATGATTATACTATGCACCAATCACAAAGCATAAATGAATGTACTTTTAATCCAATGGGATTGCAGATCCTAATTTGCATCAACCATGAACTGTAAATGAATATACTTTTGAACCAATGATATTGCAGGTCCTGGAACTGCACCAATCGCCTGTGTTATTCATGTTCTCAAATGTGTGTACCTTTTCTATATAATGCCCATGTTGGTACCTGGAAAGCACACTGGATTTGGAATTGTTTGCCCCCAGTGTCTACTCTGGCCAGAGATGAATAAAACTAATTTCTGTTTCTGCCCTCACCTCCTGCTGTGTATGTTTCATTGGATAAATTAGGAGCTAGCACACACAGTGACGACCCGAGATTTTGGATAATATTATACTTTCTAGATTAAAACTGAATGGCTTCCACTACAGACTATTGACCTTATCGCATTAGGTTGAGGATTCGCCACGCATCATGGCAGATCCACAGGGGTCCTGGCGGAGGGCAACACAGGAAGCCTCCCCTGTTGCCACAGTGGTGTGCACCGCTTCCTCTTCTCTTTCACCATGGAGTCCAGTCAGAAGTTGGTGTGTGTTGTGGGAAGGGCTCCGTGGTAAAAGTGGAAGAAGTGTTGTAGGACAGGTAAATCAGCCCGTCTGATGAGGTTGTTGATCACAGGGATTCTCATGTCTGGAAGCAGGACACTAATCAGTTTAGTAAATGTGATGGATTTGACTGACCCTTCCTTCATGGGTCTTAAGGCCCAGTAACCAGGAAACAACCTCCCCCAGGAATGGGGCTTTAAGACTGGGCTGAAATGGAGGGAGTGCAACATTATAGTTAAAACCAACATTTGAACAAAACATCTCACAAAAGGAAAAAGAAGAGATCCTATCAGGACCAGGACTAGGAAATCAAAAATCTTGTGCTAAATTGGGATAGAGCTTCTGCCTCAAATGCTCTGCTAAGCACTTGTCATGTGAACCATTTGTCCTTGAGGAAGAAGAAAGAGATACCATCTCAGCAAAGAAGACAGACAAATAAATGTATTATACTCTTTATCAAAGGGAAGCTGAAGTACAGAAGGATAACAGATTCAAAGTTACACAAGGAGAGCTGAGAGGAATTGGCTCAGCATCAAGGATACACAATCCAAATGTCCTGTTACCACAAAACTTTCCTGCCTCTCTCTGGTTGATCTAAGCCACTGAAAACTCTATAGGCTCCGGGTTCCTTTATTTACTTTTATAAACATTCACTTTCAATTGTATTTTGCTGTTTTCTGCTGCATAGACGATTCTGGCTGGTATTTTTTTTTAAATCTGTTTTCTTTGGTATCCCTTTCAATTTAGTGTGTCATTGCTGGGACTGCAACAGAAATTAAGTTTTGGGGAAAGGGAACACCATGTGCTAGATGTATGTGTGGATGTTTATGTCTCTGGGCTTGTCCGCATCAATATAAAACTCTGTATTGATCTCAAATCAAGTGCTGGCAGTCTTCATAGTGCATGGGAACTTCTGGTAAGAGTTGGTAGGGGGCAGATGCCCTTAACCTGACTTCGATCACTTCCATGCTACTGCACACAATATATCACACTTCTGTCTATGTTCACTCAGGGCATAAGCTTCAGGACAACCACTTTAACTTATAACAAACATATAACAAGCACCTCCAGGAAAGGATCATTGCCTTGTCACGGTGCTGGAGTTTGAACACCTCAATGAAGCCACCAGCGAAACCGTGAAGGGACACCCGAGACAGGAAGGTCATGGCTAAGAGGTCACACTAAATACGATCCCTGGGGAAGGTAATGGCAACCCACCCCAGTATTCTTGCCATGAAAACTAAATGGATTGAAGTGACCGGCTTGATCTTAAAGGAACTAAGGGGTGGCGATGGCCGACAGGGAGCTTGGGCATGGGCTGGTCCATGAGGTCACAAAGAGTCAGAAGTGACTGAACGAATAGACAACAACATAACAAACACACCTACACTTTAGGGAGAACTTCTTTACATGAAGAGCTTTTTGACAGTAGAATAGAATATCTTGGGGAGTGAGGGACTCTTCTTCTTTGGAGGCCTATGGATGGCCGTATCTCAGAAGTGCTTTGGTTGCATTAGTCTACTCCAGATGGCCCTTGCGATCTCTTCAAACTCTGTAATTTTTGTTTAAAACACAGGGAAAATAAAGATTGCTTGTGATTAGAATAAATGAGAACAAAATCAATCCATTTTTCATCTAAAATACATCTGTTAAGGTGTTTACAGTCTGGAAAGATATTCATTGTGGAGATAATTTAATTAAGTGTATTAAATTGATTTGTACTTCACAGGAAGCTCAGATAATCATAAACAGAGACTTTTGTGAGATTCAAATAACTTTATACATTAGAAGGAACTTGAGATTTTTGCTGTGCTTTTAAAAAAGATGAATGTGGGAGATATGCCCTAGTAGTTTTTCAGTATTTAGCTTTTCAAATATGTGGTTTTGAATGTCTGTAATACTTGTTGTAATACTTGGACTCCTTCCATTTTTTCCCTGACAGATTCCTCATTGTAACAGCTGCATGGCAGAAACATGCAGTATAGTCATCTCCATGCTGGGAATAGTTGTAGAGATGCTGTAGTCTTCTATGCTGTCAGCTTGCTTGCTTCCATCTAAAGAGATCAAGCACGCAAAGTGGAGGATATAAGTATCTCATCTAGTTCTTCACTTTGGTGTTATGTTCAAATCCACCCCAAGTTCCTACATAGATTAAAAACACGACTGTACCTGAAACCGTGACTTGAACCACCAGATGTCAGACTTGATCTTTGAATTATTTTGATATATATCCTTTTCTGATTATGCCAGCCAATGCAAAAAAGAGGTAGGGAGGAATCACTTTCCTTCATGTGCTGGACTAATAATAATACACTTTTAAAATATTCTGCCCTTCTCCTCTAGGAGACTCAGAGCGGATTACAGCATTTATATACACAGGCAAACATTCAATGCCTTTATGCATGCAATGAGACACAGAAACACAAAGACAGAGGCTTCTCCTTTCATTTCCGGCTTCTGTATGTGGTGCTCATCTCTGGCTCTGGGGAGGTGCTTTTCTTCATTTTCAAGCCGAGGCACCTGCGTTGTCACCTCCTGATTGTGTGGCCAGCAAGATTGCTTGGAGCATCTCTTTGCCTTTTCCTGCTGAAGCGGTACCTATTTATCTACTCACGTTTGCTTATTTTTGAACTGCAAGGTTGGCAGGAACTGAGCTGACAGACGGGAGCACACCCCGTCTCACAGATTCAAACTGCCAACCTTCAGGTCAGAAGTTCAGTAGCACAAGGGTTTAACCCATTGCGCCACGGCGGCTCCTTACTGTTACTAATCTTACTGTTAGAGTTCTGCAGGAATTTCAAAATGCATCATACTCTTCAATAATCTCTACTTAGCATGCCAACTTTTGTTGGAACAACCAAACCCCGAACGCCCTGACCCTAACATTAAAGGTTTGTCAACAAAAGATTCCAATGAAAAAGCAAAGCTATAATATCAAAAGACTAGGGTAAGGAATATGCTGAGTAGCCATCACCAGAGCTCTGAGATAACTGTAAGGGATGCTATGAAAACTTCTTGTGGTTAAAATTAATGTACACTCATTGAAGCTATACAGTCAGATTCTTTCCCATATTCTATCAATTTCGCTACACCATCTATTTTTCTACTTCTGGCTCTGGACCACAGTGACCATTTCAAATCAGATAATGCAGTTTTGCCAATAATAAAATTATCTACATGAAATTCTAAGCTTGCTATTCTTTTACATCCAGTGGCTGTAGAAATAACCACACTAGTAAATTACTCCCTTCAAGCAGCCCAAGATCTTGCTGTTTTGGCTTCAACACATTCTGAAGCCTTTACCTCTGTTTATGTATTGTCTGTTCTTGTTAATTGTATAATGGGATTGAATGTTTGCCTTATATGTGTTCTGTAATCTGCCCTGAGTCCCTTTGGGGAGATAGAGCAGAATATAAGTAAAGTATATTATTATTATTATTATTATTATTATTATTATTATTATTTTATTGACACAAAAGTACAGTATGTCACAGCAAACAAGATAAATATGCTAGATTTCATATCACAAAATCACAAGTCAAACACTTCCCAAACATTTAGGACTATGTGATGCATTTTCAAATGATGTGGTCAGATCCAAGTAAGGTAGCCTTTTGCAGTTGACGGGTCATGATTTTGTCAATGTTTATTGTTTTCAAAAGCTGGCGGAGATCTTTTGGCATGGCACCCAGTGTGCTGCTTACCACTGGGACCACCTGTACTGGTTTATGCCAAAGCCTTTGCAGTTCGATTTTGAGGTCCTGATAACAGCTGAGTTTTTCCTGTTGTTTTTCATCAATTCGGCTGTCACCTGGTATGGCAACATCAATAATCCAAACTTTTTTCTTTTCCACAATTGTGATGTCTGGTGTATTGTGGTCCAAAACTTTGTCAATCTGGATTCAAAAGTCCCACAGTATTTTTGCGTGTTCATTTTCCACTACCATTATTATTATTATTATTATTATTATTATTATTATTATTATATCTGATTTAGTAATATTGAATGGTAATATGAAAGGTCATAAATATGACCAAAAGGGGTTGATTGATTTTGTGCTGACAACATCTGCTCTAATGGAAGGTTTAATATTTTTACTGTGGTGTCGCAGTACATCATTAAACAGACAGTATAGTAGAGTCTCAGTTATCCAACCTCCACTCATACGACACTCAGTATTATCTGGCGCCCCACTCGTCCTGGTGACTGAACTTTGCTTGATATTCAGATTTCTGGTGTACCAGTAGACTGAATGCCAGGGAGTTATAGAAATAGTCCTAATGGGCATTACAGCTCGTATTAGATTGAAATGGTCTTCTACTCTCTAACAAAATACAGAATGTGCTGAATACTAAACTGTTCCTTGAACTGAGGAAAAATTATTTTATCTCAGGATAGCAATTCAACCTTGACATTATATAATGATCTAATTAATGCATTGCTGCCCCTTTTGGTTAAGAACATTAAATTGACAAATGTAATGAATCAAAGCAATTGTAATTGGTTTGATAATGATTGCCTGAGCTTTTGGAAGCAGTCAAGGTATGTTCTATAGCAACACAACCAAAATCAAACTAACAACCAATCAAAATCCCCTTTGAGCTAGAGATAAACATCTTTGAGAGAGAGAGAGGAATTACCACTATAAAAGAATCATTGGAGGATCTAGTTCTGCTTTGATTCAGAAAGAAACGGTAACTTCAGAAGGGAAAGCTCCCTATGAGCCCACCTTAACTCAATTTTATCCCATGTTAGCAGAAGTCAGGAATGTTTTGGAGCTTCCATGAAACCTCTATTATTATTATTATTATTATTATTATTATTATTATTATTATTACTTTATTTGTACCCCGCTAGCATCTCCCAAGGGATTTGATGCGGCTTACACAGGCCGAAGCCTCAAAACACAATACAACAATACAATACCTAAAGCAAATTAAAAACAGTTAAGCAGGAAAACAATAACAGTAACAATACAACAAGACACTATTAAAAACTGGGCCGGCCGGAGTAGGGGTACAGGATTAAAAGTGCTGATGTGGCGGGGGGAATGTAGGATTATAATATAAGTGCGGTGTGCAGTGTGCAGTGATCTTGGTTCTACTAAGGTGCTTCTAGGATTTGGTGCTGGAGGTTCATAATCTGAAAAGGCACATCGGAACAGCCAGGTTTTCAATTTCTTTCTGAAGACTGCCAATGTAGGGGCTTGTCTGAGATCTAAGCATGCTAGGATCAACATTTTGTAAAAATATGTAAAATTAATAATGATAATAATAACAATAATAATACACTTTATTTATATTCTGCTTTATTGCCCCAGAGGGACTCAATACAGAAACAAAGGCAAAGGTTTTCCTTTCCATCTCCAGTGTCTGGAGGTGATGCTCAACTCTGGCCATGGGGAGGTGCTCTTGTTCCATTTTCCATATTTATTTATCATGTCAGAAGCAAGTTGAGGGTACAGTTAAAATGCATTTAAAAACACAAAGTTAAAAAAACTTGGCATTATGCTAAATGTCCTTTGACCAGTAGCTGGTAACTTGGAGTGCCTCTGGTATCACTGTGAGAAGGTCTTCCGTTGTGCATGTGGCAGGGCTCAGACTGCATTGTAGGTGGTCTGTGGTTTGCTCTTCTCCACACTCGCATGTTGTGGACTCCACTTTATAGCCCCATTTCCTAAGGCTAGCTCTTATCTCGTGGCACCAGAGCACAGCCTGTTTAGTGCCTTCCAGTTCGCCCAATCTTCTGTGTGCCCAGGAGGGAGTTTCTCATCCAGTCTCAGGCACTCAGGCCGGAGCCCCCAGTGGTGAAGTGGGTTAAAGCCCTGTGCTGGCAGGTTCAAATCCGGGGAGAGGCGGATGAGCTCCCTCTATCATCTCCAGCTCCTCATGCGGGGACATGAGAGAAGCCTCCCACAAGGATGATAAAACATCAAAATCATCCGGGTGTCCCCTGGGCAACGTCCTTGTAGACGGCCAATTCTCTCACAGCAGGATGCTCCTGACACGACCAAAAAAAAAAAAAGGCGCTGATTAAGGTGCCACTTTTGGAATCTCACTTGCTGAGGTGTTCCTGCGAGTATCTCTCTCAATCTTAGGAAGCAGTTTCTTGATTTAAGGTGTTGGCATTTTCCATGCTGAGGGGCTTGATGTCTGTACACTCTCTTGGTCATGTTGCCAGCATGGCTGCAGGGCACCTTTTACCTTCCTGCAGTTTTCAAACTGCTAGGTTGACCGGAGCTAGTGCTGGGGGCTCACCTGGACCTGTGGCTTCCAACTGCCAACCTTCTGGCCAGCCGGTCAGAGTTGACTGTTCTAGATAGACTCAATTATGGGCAGCTTCCACTAGACTGTGTTGTGAGAGCAACACTGTTCGGCTCACACTGAGCTGGCATTTTCCTCTCCTAAGCACAGCCCTTCTATCATGCTTAACATAGGGGGAAAACATCTTAAGGGAGTTTGAAGTGGTAATGGGCCATGAAGCATATGGCAATGTTCTGCCATCTCAAGAGCCATATGTACAGGCCTATAGACTGTCAGGATGTGATACACTACAGATAATATCTGTGATAAATTATTCACTTAACCAAAAATTGTACATCAAACCTCAGCAGCTGGTAAAAATTGGAGGTTTGCCCAGTACATTAAGGGAAGTTTGCTTCCTCAAAGCTTGACTATTCTTTGGGGGATTCTGAATTATGCATGTTACCCTGAAAGCAAATGCTGTACATACACATTCAAAGTTATTATTAACCTCATCAAGCAGGAAAGGGATAGAGAAAGCAGCTGGCTTTCAGCTAACAGGCTTAGGATGTGACAATATATTTCAGGATTTACTGATAAAGGGCATGAGCATCCATTCTCAACATCTTGGTAGCAAAGCCAACCAGTATGAGATCTTGGCTGCTGCATCTGTTCAGAGTGGGTATAATAATATGTACTTACCATGCTTTACCTCTGCTTTCTGACATCTGTTTTAGGAGATTGTAGAAAAAGTGTTTAAGATTTTAAATATGGAAAATGTTTGATAATGGACAGTGCTGTTCTGTCAGGCTTTAACTACCAATCCCATTTTAAAACGTTTCAATCATATTTAAGTGCTACAATAATCCTCCCTAATGTGGCAGAACTAGGAATGAAAAGATCTGCAGAGCATAACCCACAATCAGACACATCTGGATCAGAATGGCTGGATTTATAACAAGAAATCCAGCTCGAAGGAAGAGAGGCAGAGCTGTCAAACATGGCAGGTAATTCACAAAAAAAACAAAACAAAGTGGGATGAAAGAATGAGCTGAAGGCAGAAGGAGAAGAAGATATCACTGAGTCAATTGATCCATTAAAACCATAGTCATCAAAGCCTATGGGGAAAGTAACAGGGATGGTAAAGCCAACTTTGGAAGCATTCGATCTCAGCTTGGATCCAAATCGCAAAATCAAAGGACTACAAGAAATGTTAGAAGCCCTATAACAAAATTGGAAAATCTGGAAAATAAAAGGGTCAATCTTCATTTCACAGGGGGGTAAAAGGGGAAGTGTAGTTGCCCTACTAGTATAATGGATAGATGGCCTGAGCCCTGAATTAAAATTAACGAAGGATGATGTGGAATGTATGCACAGAGTGCCTGGAGCCCACAAAGGCTCTAATCCAGCGTTTCTCAATCTGGAGAATCGGGACCCCGGGGGAGGAGGGTTGTCAGAGGTGTCACCAAAGACCATCAGAAAACACAGTATTTTCTGTTGGTGATAGGGGCTCTGTGTAGGAAGTTTGGCTCGATTCTATAATTGGTGGTGTTCAGAATGCTCTTTGATTGTAGGCGAACTACAAATCCCAGCAACTACAACTCCCAAATGTCAAGGTCTATTTTCCCCAAATTCCACCAGTGTTCACGTTTGGACATACTGAATATTCGTGCCAAGTTTGGTTCAGATTCATCATTGTTTGAGTCCAATGTGGGTGAACTACAACTCCAAAACTCAGGGTCAATGCCCACCAAACCCTTCCAGTATTTTCTGTCAGTCATAGAAGTTCTGTGTGCCAAGTTTGTTTCAATTCCTTCATTGGTGGAGTTCAGAATGCTCTTTGATTGTAGGTTAATTATAAATCCAGCAACTACAACTCCCAAATAACAAAATCAATCCTCAACCCCACCAGTATTCAAATTTGAGCGTATTGGGTACTTGGGCCAAATTTGGTCCAGTGAATGAAAATACATCCTGCATATCAGATATTTCCATTACGATTCATAACAGTAGCAAAATTACAGTTATGAAGTAGCAATAAAAATAATTTTATGGTGGGGGTTACCACAACATGAGGAACTTAAGGGGTCATGACATCAGGAAGGTTGAGGACCACTGCTCTAATCAAATTAGAGATATTCCAGGAACGTTCAAATGTTCTGTTTTTTTTTTTTTAAATCCCAAGAGCTGAATACCTTGACTGTAAAGTGCAAGTGTCTCTGGAAATACTTTAAGGAAGCAAAGGGAAATACCATATTTACTCAAGTCTAATGCTCACCTTTTTTGGCTAAATCCACCTGCGTGAAACACAAAGGAAGAAAAGCAAAAAGAAAACACCTGCAGTCAAAAAGGAAAGAAAAGCCTAACTGTTATGAAGAAACTCATCAAACAGTTGAAGAGCTTGAACCTCACTTTGAAAAAAAATCAACAAATAATTAAATAACTGGACTGTGAGTTTTCCGGGCTATCTGGCCATGTTCCAGAAGCATTCTCTTCTGATGTTTCACCCACATCTATGGCAGACATCCTCAGAGGTTGTGAGGTCTGTTGGAAACTAGGAAAGTGGAGTTTATATACCTGTGGAATGGCCAGGGTGGGAGAAAGAACTCTTGTCTGTTGGAGGCAAGTGGGAATGTTTCAACTGGCCACCTTAATTAGCATTGAATGTTCTTGGAGCTTCAAAGCCAGGCTGCTTCCTGTCTGGGGGGAAGCCAAAGCAGAGCACTTGATGAACCAACCTGGACACAGCATATTATTTGAGAATACAGAAATGCTGGACCACTCTGACAACCATTTTGTCGGACTACACAGAGGAGCCACTGAAATCCTCAAGCATGTGAACAATTTCAACAGAAAGGAGGTGTAGAGAAATGTTTATTATAAAGTGTTTATTATACTGTGTTTAAACTGTATTTATGTTTTACATTGGTTGCCATGTCCTAGCTGTGAGAGATAGGTTGCCATGGTGACAAGGCAGAAGAGGAGGTGGGCGGAGCTTAAGGAGAAAAAGATTTGAAAGTGACAGTTAATTTTCAGTCAGGAGGATGAGACCCTGAGAGGAGGAGCAGAGTCAGATAGGACTCTGGAAAAGTAGTTCAGTCAGGAGGATGAGACCCTGAGAGGAGGAGCAGAGTCAGATAGGACTCTGGAAAAGTAGTTTAGTCAGGAGGAAGAGACCCTGAGAAGAGGGCAGAGTCGGTTAGGGCTCTGTGGTGTGAAGCAGTGTAAATTCAGTTAGTTCTTAGTATTTGTGAATATTTCTTCAGCAAGGGAGCTGAAGGAGAAACCTCGTTAGATTGCTTGAGTTAAAAAGAATCTAACAGAGGGGGTTTTAGGATCGCCAGTAGTGAAAGACTGGAGATCAGTGGTTTGATCCGGTATAGGACAAACAGTGCGAATATTCACAACAGGGAACACTGAAATAATAAAGCACTTCACTGAAGAAGGAGTTTATAAGATTGTAACATCAGAAGCCTGAATGTATCTCAACCAAGCCATATTGTAACCATCAAGCATATGCCAAGCTCAACATCTCAATATTGCAACAATTACGCTTTGTTTAACAATAAACTTGTTCTCTTTGTTATTTTAAACCTGCCTCCTCCATTGATTTTATGTTCGGTGCATTCCACTCTACCAAAGTTACCTCACAACGCAAATAGGGATAAACAGAGACTTTAAGACCAGCGTCTCTAAACATATTGGTGGCAGTTTAATTTAATAGCAGTCCAGGAACTTCCTTACATTTTTGGTAATCCCATTTGGTGGGATTAACGCACGTCTTTACATATTATTGGTGGCATTGATACGTCTTTACAGGAGGTAACCATGAAAATGAACAAAATCTGGCTTCCAGTATTAAAAAATTCTAGAATCAGGACAGTAAATAAAGAACAACACTCAGAAAACAGGGAATTCCAAACAGGAAACAATCAGGGCCAGCTAACAGCTCTCAACAAAGAATTCCACATGCAGGCAGTAGCGAGGCTTTGAAGCTGCAAGGCCATTGAATGCTAATTAAGATAGCCAATTGCAACATTCACACTTGCCTCCAACAGACAAGAGTTATTTCTCCCACACATCATTGCACAGGTATATAAACCCCACACGACTCATTTCCAACAGACCTTACAACCTCTGTGGATGCCTGCCATAGATGTAGGCAAAATGTCAAGAGAGAATGCTTCTGGAACATGGCCATACAGCCCCGGAAAACTCACAGCAACCTACTGAACACAGCTGGGCTTATACCTAAAAGTAAGCTCATATTGATTTTCATTGTTAGTCCTTGTTTGCTCCTCCCCAGGTTTACTGTCTCATGTCACAAAGCACAACTCAGAAAAGGGTCTGGGGGGGGGGGGGGGGAATAATCCCTCCTTGCAACACACATTTGAGCAGCGAAGTTGTATTGACCCCATCGTAAGCCCATGTCACCTTCTTATGGAGTGAGTATAATTTGATGTCCTCCAGATTGAACAAGCTAATCCTCAGTGACATGTACAATTCTTTTAAGAAAGGAAAAAGGGGTGAATGACAGCATAGTCTGTTGTCGACCATCTGCCTACTGGACTAGAAGACACTGGAAGAATCACAAGGAATGAACATCTCCAGTACACTCTTAGGGCTATTCTGTGGCAGGTATGTCAAAGCTGGTCCTGATGAAAGCGCACAATGTGGGAAAAACTAACATTTCACACCATTATGGTGGGATTTCACAACGGTTAGCCTTGATTGCCAAAGGGCTAATTATAAACTCCTCTTTATGTCGCCTTCATGCCTAATTAGGTTTTTGTTGTAACAAGATAAAAGGGGGACTGTATTGGTTGTCTTTTTTCCCCTCCATATGCCAAATTAAATTCATGAAAAAGTGGAATGGTTGAGAGACAGAGAGAGGTGCAGGAAGCATTAATAGACTTTAGAATAAAATCCAAGCAGATTCAAATTGATTTCACTGCCAGAGGAAAATTGAATGCACAGGGAATTAGATTTATGCACTGTCAAGTATGACTGCCGGGCGGTAGCCATACAGAGAACTGTTAAAATGGTAATTGTTGGAGAGGTATGAAAATTGGGTGTGAATAGAGCAATGAACCATCCCAGGGAAGTATGCTACTTTGGAATGGACCTTACATGACAGTATTATCATTATTGATAATGTATTACAATGCAAACATTGTGCATTATGGATGTAATTTGATCACAGCATTTAAATGTATAAACAATATGTTTAGTAACTCTGTGTGTGAGAGACAGGTATACAAGACTGTGCCCTGAAATAGAAGGAACACATATAGGTACTTCCTAACGCCAGTTAAAGACAAGCGATCAGCAAGTCTCAGCTTTCTGGAAACTATAAAAATCATGGTTGGTTCAGGCAACAGCTAAACTTATAGGCAGTACAGATGAGGAAATCTGTCAGTTTCATTTTATTCCATGTTTGATTGCTTTTGGCAGAAAACTATTTCGTCTCATTAAACAAAGAGATTGGCCACATTTGTAAGTTTGGAAAATGGGAACAACTTTTTTCACCAAAGAATTTTTTCCTAGGAGGAGGAAGAAGAGACCCTCAAAAGGCATCAATTCAAACTGTTATTGAGCCACAACACCCCGCCTCCCCCCCCCCCAAAAAAATAGTACATCAAGAGACTTCAAGCAAATAATATGTTGTTGTTTTTCTTTTTATTAAAGCATTTTCCACACAGCCAGAGTTGCAAAATGCTAAAGCACTAGAGCAGGGGTCCTCAAACTAAGGCCTGGGGCCCAGATACGGCCCTCCAAAGTCATTTACCTGGCCCTCGCTGAGAGTCAACCTAAGTCTGAAATGACTTGAAAGCACATAACAAGAGCAATAATCCTATCTCGTCAGCCAAAAGCAGGACCACACTTCCCATTGAAATACTAATAAGTTTATATTTGTTAAAATTGTTCTTCATTTTAATTATTGTATTGTATTAAGTGTTTTTTGCACTACAAATTCAATATGTGCAGTGTGCATAGGAATTCATTCATGTTTTTTTCAAATTATAATCCGGCCCTCCAACAGTATGAGGGACTGTGACCTGGCCCTCTGTTCAAAAGGTTTGAGGACCCCTGCACTAGAGGGTCTGGAATGGACCTAGCAGCAGCTGTACCCTATGAACTCTATCAAATGTAACCCATTATCTTGAATCTTTTATGTACTGTGTAAGTTCCTAAGAGTATAAACTGTTTCAAATGAAATGTATCAAAATGTATCTAGAAGACATCTACCTCTCCACACCATCTATTTGCTTAATTCTTTGGGAAAGAACATCACAACCATAGTCCCTCTAGCTATTGGTCCCTCTAGCTATTTCCCAAGCCAGATAATAATAGAAACCTTTGTGTGTTTGTGTGTGTGTGAATGAATGATCCGCTTTGTCACCAGGGTAGACTCATGATGCTTGCTCATTCAACTTGAGGCTGAGAGTCTGCTGCTCCCACAGAGGAGGGGACTCAGCAAAAATGAATACATTAATTCTCTATACAAGCAGCTGATCCCTTGATTGTCTGGAATCATCATCTGTGTCTTTTGGGTCTTGAGTCTTTGTCTAGACACATGAGTTAATCAGGAAGTCATCAGCATATCCACACCACCATTTCCTTATGGACTGTGTCCTCCCAGGAGGTGTCCTGCAACAGACTGGTTCTCCGAACGAACCAACCACTAGCTGTTGTGGCTTTGCCTTCAATCTGGGGAACTTGTTTCTCTGTCCTGACTGATCTGGTTTAGTGGATGCTCACTGAGCACAGACCTCACCATGGTCCTAGCTGTAATAATTATAAAACCTCGTTCAGCTAAGCAGGAAGAAACAGCCAAAGCTAGTAAACCTGAATTACTGTGTCACGAAAGGTTGCATGTCTAAAAATGTTTCACCAATATGAAAAGTTTGGAAATCTCTGCTGTCGACTTTCAAAGGCAGGTTGGACCAGATGGCCTCTAGGGTATCCTTCAAGACTAAAGTGTTATGGTGCAGCTGACCTCATAATCCTATCTATACCTCTTCAGAGGTAAATCTCATAGTCTTCAGTAGAAATGTCTATCAACGCAAATCCTAAGTTAGATATCTTTTTGCCAAGAAAGCAAATGCCAGAAATGCTGAATCAAACATCTTGAAATATTTCAGGATAAGCACTCTAGATGAATTAGACAAATGTCCTTAGAAAGAGTGACAAATGGGGAAAACCATGCTGTGGTCCTAAACCTTGTTTTTCCAAGCCATTTAAAAAAGGCAGGAAAATTCCTTAGACCTCATTGGTTCAACAAGATGTGCGGACAGTAGAACACTGCTCTAGCATTTATTTAGCAATTAGATTCAATTCTTTTTCATTTATTTATTTTTCCTTTTAGCGCAAACCACATTCTTCAGACACGCCAAACAAAAGGACGCCAGTAGTTATACAATCCCAAACATGATTCAGACATGGCCCAGCAAGACTTATATCTCCTCACTACCAGCTGGCTGACGCTTGGAATGTGCTGGGAATGTTGTTACTTTTTTGCTAAAAAAGTTAATCACTTCTTGAACAAGAAAATTGACAGATGCCTTTGAGGCTTTGTTAACATCACCTTTAATCCTGCTTTACCCTACCTTCTAATCCTCTTTAAGACATTATGAAGCAGTGAAGAACCCTATAATCAGTTTTAAAGTTTAGAGAAAACATCCCTACTCGTGCTTGTTGCCCAGAGCAACAATGTGGGGAATGAATCATGCGTGCAATGAGATCGGATTAGTTGCCTTGCTTATTCATTCCCATATTGCTCCTCAATGAGCTGGAGTGAGGATCCCACATCACAAACTGAGAATGTAATATTGAATGTTATGGTTTTGGCTTCTTTACAGGAATATTTCAATCTGAGCGTATATATCTCCACTCAAATGTTCTGAAACCAGGGGTGGGAATCTGTGGCCCTTCAGATGTTTTTGTAGTCCAATTTCCAGCTGTCCCACCCATCAAAAGAGGTGGTTAGGAATGATGGGAATTCTGGAGAACTACACATATGACATCATTGTAAGACAGTGTTTGTCAACCTTCCTAATGCCGCAACCCCTTAATAAAGTTCCTCATGTTGTGGTGACCCCCAACCATAAAATTATTTTGTTGCTACTTCATGACTGTAATTGTGCTACTGTTATGAATTGTAATGGAAATATCTGACATGCAGGATGTATTTTCATTCACTTGACCAAATTTGGCACAAATACCCAATAGGCCCACATTTGAATACTGGTGGGGTTGTGGGGGATTGATTTTGTCATTTGGGAGTTGTAGTTGATGGAACTTATAGTTAAACTATAATCAAAGAGCATTCTGAACTCCACCAACAATGGAATTGAACCAAACTTGGCACACAGAACTCCCATGACCAAAGGAAATACTGGAAGGGTTTGGTGGGTGTTGACCTTGAGTTTTGGAGTTGTAGTTCACCTACATCCAGAGAGCACTGTGGACTCAAACAATGATGGACCTGGACCAAACTTGGCACAGATACTCAATATGCCCAAATGTGAACACTGGTGGAGTTTACGGGAAATAGATCTTGACATTTGGGAGTTGTAGTTGCTGGGATTTATAGTTCACCTACCACCAAAGAGCATTCTGAACCCCATCAATGATGGAATTTGCCCAAACTTCCCACACAGAACCCCCATGACTAACAGAAAATACTGTGTTTTTTTATGGTCTTTGGCGCCCCCTCTGACATTCCCTCGCAATCCCCCCAGGGGTCCCGACCCCCAGGTTGAGAAACACTGCTGTAAGAGGTTTTGAGGACAAAACCAAGGTATTCCTGTAAACTGAAAATATGATGTCTGGTTTTTACCTAATTACGCTTCTTGTTCTGGGACAAAAACAAAAAGCTCTTGGGTAGGCTGAGGGTAATAGTTATTAAAACACCCTGGTACAGTGACTTCTCTTTTCTTTGTGTCATTCTCTGAGCACCATTTTCACCTACAGGAGAGGTTTTATAATGCCATGGAAAAACTCAAATTTTGAAAAGTTTGCCAAAAATGACCATTTGAACAGATGTTGTATCATGTTAGGTTATCCGGTATTGTGGGAAAATCAGAAATGTAATTTTGAATCATCCTCGAATGTTGAGTATCACAAACCTATCTGCCACTACATTTTGAGAAGGGGTCCATCATCTCCATCTGAATGGCAAATGAGTCCATAGTGCAAACAAAGGTTAAGAAGCCCTGGCAAGCAAGGGTGGGCATAGTGATCAGAAGAGGTCCTGTTGTTAGCCTCAGCTTCTGACAAACTAGCAGCTTGAAAACATGCAAATGTGAGTAGATCTATAGGTCCGACTTCAGTGGAAAGGTAATGGCACTCCATGTAGTCATGCCGGCTACATGACCTAGGAGGCATCTACGGACAATGCTGGCTCTTTGGCTTAGAAATGGAGATGAGCATCCCCCCCCCCCCCCCAGAGTTGGGCATGACTAGACTTATTGCCAAGGGGAAACCTTTACCTTTACCTTTAAAGCCCTCCTGTGCTGTTTAACATAAAAACACTAGTGCAGTTTAATCTCAGGCTGAATCTACACTATAGAATGAGTGCAGTTTGACACCACTTTCACTGGCTCAGTGCCAGGGAATTCTAGGATTTGTAGTTGAGCAAGGGACCCTAACCTGGGATTTATTCTCGATTGTGCATTTCTGGAACTGTTACCCCAAACTTTATCTTAACTCACCTTCAATTAATTGACTACTTCACACAGTTCTAGCTGCTACCAACCTTTCACAATTCTTTCACACCATTTATATAATTAAACCAAAATACATACACAGAGAAGTTCATTGGATTAATATTTAATGGCCCTAAAGTGTTACTCACATAAACCTGACATTCTTGAATTTAGGTTAGCCTATAGATGGCACTGTGGTAACATCTTTCTAACATCACAATAGAATGCTTCAAAATAATGGGAAATTATGATTTTAGTGTCCTGATTCCCTTGTGTTATGCTCTCTCTCAAAATAAAATTCTTGGCCTATTTCTTTGCCTCCCTTCCCTTTCTCTTTTCTTTATTTTGCCCCCAAGAAATTATTTATCAACAGGGAGTGCAGGCATGCAAGGCATCCCACGGAGAACACATTTGTTTATCTGAGGCATTTTATGGCAGTGACATAGGTAAAATTAAATAATGGCCTTTGCGGTCCAATAAGGGACACCCAGCAGACCACATGCCACGGGCCATTCTGTTATCCAGCATCTCATCATAACTCTCCGTCTTTAACACCTTGCCAACTTAAGCAGCTGCTTCACTCTACTTTAGGATAATAAAGCCAATTCTGTAACATCCTCTAGGTCAGTGTTTCTCAAACTCTGTTCCTCCAGGTGTTTTGGACTTCACCTCCACAGTTCTTCACAGCTGGTAAGCTGGTAAGATTTCTGGAAGCTGAAGTCCAAAATACCTGGAGGAGCAGAGTTTGAGAAACACTGCTCCTGGCCAACCAATTGTGGGGAGAACTAGGGGTTGGAAGTCCCTTCTTACATTAATTCCATGTAATTAATTCCTTTTTCCAAGAAGAAAGGCATATCTAACTTGCATTATGGTTGCAACATATATCTTAACTATCCACTGCTATCACATTTCTCTTTTCTGAATGGGTGGTCCGTTCTAGGAAAGCATCATTCAGGTCTTCAGTCTGGCTTGGAGGTCTTTAGTAGACCCCCCATGACATCCCTGTTGCTTCTCTCCCCCCTCCCCCCGCCTTAATTTGTACCCAGATACTCTCCACCTGACTTCCAGGATTTGCATCATGGTGTAAATATCTTTGATATTCAATACCTCACCTCCTCTTTTCCTGTTTGGTCTATTTTTCTAAAAAAGGTTATACCCTTCTATTACTACATTCCAATCATAAGACTTGTCCCACCAGTTTTCAGTGATGCCAATCATATCGTATTTGCTTTGTTGTATTAAGAGTTCAAGCTCATCTCATTTATTTCCCATGATTTGTGCAATGGTGTAGACACTGAAGACCACGGTCATCCACCCTAGTTGCCCATTTAAGTGTTTTTCCTTTTCTTGCCTGTTTTTCTCTATATCAGTTGAAGTATTCTTTCCTCATAAACTCCTGCCTATGCAAATGTTGTCACCCTCCCTCAGATAACTCAGTTTAAAGCCTTCCTTAGTTGTACTTGGATATGCATTACACTTTGAGCTTTGATCTGCATGCTGATTTTTATGTGTATTTGTCATGTTCTGGGGCTCTCCCAGTATCGGGGCTGAGGTTTATTAAACAAACATGACATATGAGAGGACCACAATTACTTATAAGAAAACTAAAGTCTTAAGACTTTTCAAGATCTGGCCAACAAAACAGAAATGTAGTACACAACTGGAGTAACAATGAACACATGCCAAGGTAAAGAGTCCAATTAATGCAGACAAGCCAAGTACTACATATCCAGTTCAGGAGCAAGAATAAACAATAGCCAAGGTTACAGTCTAATAGTCATATGCCAGAAGTTCACTAGTCAGAGTTCTTACAATAATGACCAAAGTCAAAACAGATAATCAGGGATACAAACTGCTTTCCAAGACCATAAATCAAGTCAGGGAGTTAGTCCAGAAATCAGAGTCACGAATTCGGGATACAGTAGGGTCCAGAACAGGATTACAGGAACAAAGTCAGAGTTCAGAATGCTAGCCTAGGGGCAGCAGAGTCAAGGTCCAGGACAAGAGTATCAAGGAACAGCATTATCTGCTACCAAAGAGCTATGGACTGGATGAGGGCTATCAAACTGAAGCTTAATCCAGACAAGACAGAGGTCCTCCTGGTCAGTTGTGAGGTTGATTGGGGGTATAGGGTGGCAGCATATACTTGATGGGTTTACACTCCCCCTGAGGACACAGGTCTGTAGTCTGGGGGTCCTCCTGTATTCAGTAGTGACACTTGAAGCTCAGGTGTCAGCGGTGGCAGGGAGGGCCTTTGCACAGTTAAAGCTTGTATGCCAGCTGCAATTGTACCTCAAGAAGCCTGACTTGGCCATGGTGGTCCACGCTTTGGTTACATCTAGACTGGATTACTGCCATACACTCTACATGAGGCTAAATTTGAAGATGGCACGGAAGCTGCAACTGGTGCAAAGGTCGGCAGCCAGGTTGCTAACTGAAGCTAATTATAGGGAGCGGACGACACCCCTATTAAAGCAGGTCCACTGGCTGCCAATAAGTTTCCAGTCCCAATTCAAAGTGCAGGTAATTACCTAGAAAGCCCTAAATGTTTCAGGTCCTGCCTATCTTCGTGACCGTATTTTCCCCTATGAACTGGCATGGGCCCTAACATCTGCTGGGGAGGCCCTCCTCTTGCTTCTGCCACCATCACAAGCACAGCTGGGGGGGGGGGGGACAAGAGAGAGGGCCTTCTCTGTGATGGCCCCCTGGCTCTGGAGCTCCCTTCCCGGGAGATTAGGCTAGCCCCCACTCTGTCTGCCTTCTGTGGGGACCTAAAAACCTGGATGTTCCAGTGTGCATTTGATGGTGGTTAGGCCCCTGTTCATGTATGCTCAGCCCTAATTGTACCGATAGAGTGTGCTTAGCACTTTGCCCCCAGCCCTGGTCCTATACTTTTTGCACAAGTCCATGCTCACCCTTCTCTAATTCTGATCATGCCCATCATATTCCTGGTTATTGGTTGCTGGGGTTGCTTTTCATACATTTTAATGATGTTTTTATACTTTGCCGTTTTTAATTGTTTATATAGATTGTTATATATTGTTTTGTTTTAACTGTGTTTTAGTTCTTAAACTTGGTTGTTTGCTCTGGGCTTGGTCCCACATATAAGCTACCCCGAGTCCATTTGGGGAGATGGTGACAGGGTATAAAAATAAAGTTATTATTATAATATTATTATTCTTGTCCAGACCCCTTTTATCATATCTCAGCAGTTGCCCATTTCAGCAAGATAGTCCCAGAAGCCTGTGATACTTTCCCTGAGGAAATGGTCAGATTAACTGGATTAACCAAACTTGTTCCAAATACTGAAAGAGTCCTCCTCTGCTGGAGATCTGCCCTCAGCAGCAGATAAGCCAGGCCAGAAAAACTACTGGCCATGACAGTATTCAGCTGCTCATTTGGTGTACTGAATGGCAACAGTATCATTCAACACAAGGGGTGCATAGCTCAAACAATATATATGTTACACGTGAAGACTTCTGTTACAAAAGCCCAATGTATAATCTTAAGTCCATAACAGCACTCTGAAGAACTTCACAGGTCAAGCAACTTTCATTTGGAACTAAATTTCTTCTGACCAGAAGGATGCAATGATCAACATGGAGTGGGATGGAGTCAATTCAGGGTGTGAAGTTATCTTTCACCTGCAGTCCATTAGCTACATCTGAAATTCTTGTTATCATCTGCCACTTAAGATGTCTCAGAACGTTCAGAACCCTATTTTTAAAATCAAATGCATTGTCATTACTTATTCCTTTAGAAAATCCCTAATGGCTTAAAACTACATTTTACTCATTACGTTATAGGCAATGCATTAGTAGCACATTACTAATTCATTAATTTTAAATTGATTTAATTTTCCCTCCAGAAAGCTTTCAAATGAAAAGATGCTCAAAAAGGCCAAAAACTCCCACAGTTTCACCTCAGATGTTGTCATGATCATTCATGCCATGTAACTATCAGCTCCCTAGTACGGACATAGAACACATGGTCGATGGCCAAAAAGGAGGACAGGATGCTGCAAGGACACATGAACGGCCATAAAAGTCAATTGCCTTGAGGATTGAAAAGGTGAGCTCTGGTATGTGGGAAAGGGCAGGCAACAGAGGGTTTGGGTGATTGATGACATTGTAGTTAAGGCCCTATATAGACGGGCAGCAGTGCTAGACTCTTGTATTCCAAACAATAAAGATGTATGGTATCTTCAGCCCCTGTGCGTCTTGGCGTGTTCTTTCAAGAGAAGTTATTTACTTACTTAGGTGATCCCTCGTAGTCCAAGGATGATGGTCCTCCAAGTTCGGTGTCCTGGGGGTGGGTTCGTAGGTGGCTGTGGAGCCCTATTCTTGACCTGCATCTTCTCCCACAGTGAAGGCATTGGTTTCCAGGTGGGAGGCGGTCTCGGTCGGGGTTGACTTGACGCGCCTTCCTCCTGGCACATTTCTCTCTTTCACCCTCCATTCGTGCCTCTTCAAATTCTGCAGCACTGCTGGTCACAGCTGACCTCCAGCTGGAGTGCTCAAGGGCCAGGGCTTCCCAGTTCTCAGTGTCTATACCAGAGTTTTTAAGGTTGGCTTTGATGCTGGTGGTCTTTGCTTCTTCCAGCACGCTCCGCCTGTCTTCCCAAGAGATTTGCAGGATTTTCCGGAGGCAGCGCTGATGGAATCGTTCCAGGAGTTTTTCAAGAAAAGACTAAACCCATAGCAACACAGTTGGAGTAAAAAACCCTGACAGAAGTAAAACACAACATAACTTTTTCCTCTATTCTAAAAAGTGTTAATGTTAATATATAATAAGAAAAAGATTATCCTCCAAATGTAACACAGGGTGCATGTTACAACCACCTTGGATCTCTCTTTAATTTAATTAAACAGACATCAACTAAATGATCAGTTATCTTACTATTAACACATTACATCTAAAGTCTTCTGTAAACATGGACATTATGCAGATTGGAACACTAAGAATGTAATAATCCCAAGCTTTGCTCCATTAGGTCAGTGTTTTGTTCCCACAGCAACCAATGGGAAGTCAAGAGGCATAACTGGCATTCAGGGGCATGCTGCCTCTGATGTTGGAGTAAATTAGGATTGGGTAAGGGTTGCGTACGGACGAGGAGTTTTACAAAAATAGATTTGCCCAATTGATAGCCCCCAGAAAAGAGTGTGGATCCAGATGCTCAATGTATTTTCAAAAGCATTCATTTCCAGGTGCAAGTTGCATGCCATGGGATCAAAACAGTTTTCCCCAATATGTGCATGCTTAAAACCCTCAGCAGGAAAATGTACCCATTTCTAAAATGCTCAGAAACAAACTTGAGTTAATGGATGTGTGCATACCATAGTTTGCTATCTTGGGATAATGTGCACAAAATTTAGATTTTTTTTGAGGGGGGAATCACACACTACTGAATATAATAGAATAGTTTATTATCACACTAAAAAACAACAATGGGATTTTTAGAATGGCTTGTTGCTCCAGTTAATGTTTAACCATTGTGCTGGCCTTATTTACTTTGAATGTGTGTAAAAGCTGTCCATGTTAGTGGTCCTCCATTGTGTGGATACCAAATTCCAGTGGATGGAAGGGTGGGGAGGGTGTAAGGAGGGAGAAGGGAATGAAAAATAGAAAAAAGTATGGTAATTATGGTTATGTATTTTTTTTTTTAAAAAAAGAAAGAATAAAAAACCAGAAAAAACCAAATTCCAGTGCAATGTGTCCCAGCTCTCTGAAAACGGTTGAATACAAATAAACAGGAGGAGGAGAGGAAGAAATTGTGAAATACTTCTATTTATATGCATGAATATTCCTATTGATATCCATGTTTTATAACAGGTTCCATATTTGATAGGGAGGCTAGGAGAGTTCATGAAACCTCCAGGGGGCATGTCCATAAGCATGGAAGGTGGCAGAGAACAAGAAGGCCTGGTTGCACTGCTCATTTTTGCCTGCTTCTCTTTGTCCCTACTGCTCCAGATGGCTACAGCAAGTTTTCTCTTTCTACAGTGGTGACTCATTTGCAGGCTAGCAGCTTGCATTCTGCCCAAAGGGAGGGTTGCTCTACTAAGATGATTCTTGCTGCTGCAAAGTTATCAAGGAATACCAGATGGGTCCCTGGCAAGAGCAGCCCTGGGCTGTGCAAGTCCAACTGAGGAGCCATGGAGAAATCCATTACAAATCAAATTATTTGGCATCTGGGTTATTCCTCTTCAGTAGTAAAGAGGTTGGAGGCAGCATCAATAACATACCAGCATTTAACAGCTCCTCCAAATTAAGAAACTCTGCTGGCTTTTCATGAGTCTCCTCTCTACTCAATCCTTGCTGTTACAAGGGACTCAAAGGCACCAGATTCTATTTGATCTTGTAAGCTAAGAAAAGTCAACCCTGGTTAGTATTTGGATGGGAGACCACCTTTGAATTTCAGACGCTTTGCTGGCCTAGGCCAAATTGTGTATACTTGGTAGTACAGATGTTTCTAGGGGTATAGGGGCAAACAGGGTGTTGTAAAAAGGCCCAGAAATACTGGGCTCAAAAATATATGATGGTAGAAGAAATGGTTAAGGTCAAACTCATGATGAAACCAGAGTTGGACTTATTGGGGATCCTGGATGATCAACTTTATAGAAAATGTGGAAGACTAATATTACATACGATCACTGTAGTGAGAATTACCTATACCCAAGGATGGAAAAACTGAGCTATCCTAACTCAAGAAGGCTGGCTGCTGCTGATCTGTGAATTAGCGGAGATGGATAAACTGATTATGCGGATCAAGGTGATGCTGGGAAATTGGACTCCCAAATTATAAAATATGAAATATGAGATGTCGCTCCATTGGGACATATAGTGAGTGTGCACAGCTTTGTCCTATAGTAACCCCAACAATGAACTGGGAGAAGTAAGGGGAACTTACAACAGAGTCACACCAGCAGTCCTGGGTCTTTTTTCTTGTTTTTCTGTTTTGATCTGGGCTATCTGCCTGAAATATTCGGAGGTCTAGAGTTTGGAAATCACTGCCCTAAAGTAAAAGATCCCACCCGATTCGAGGATAAGCAGGGTCAGCCCTAGTTAGTATTTGGGTATTTATTTATTTGTCGTGTCAGGGCAACCAGTATTTGCATGGGAAGCTGCCAATAAATGCGGACCAATGTCAGCTATAATTAAGAGGAAGGAACTGGCAAAATCACTTCTGAGTATTCCTTGCCTAAAAAACCATTGAAATTAAAGGGATCATCATAAGTCAACAGGTCACTTGAAGGCACATGCACAACCAGAGAAGATGATCTGAGCTTATAGGTGAAGCACAGCATGAAATGTGGGAGAATAGACTCATTGCACAAACTGTGACAAACTCAAATTAGATGTATACTTGTTCCATTGCTATTTGTATGAGGATAATATTCTTAGCATCCTCCAGATTCTTTGGATCCCTGGCCTATGGTGAAGGCATAATATTTATATTGTGTTTATATCATTTTTATTATAGACATTGTAGTGTTTCTGCTATGTAAAATGTAGACTTTTGTTCAGTGGCCTTGCAGCTGTGGCTAGCTGCAGGACAGCTGTAATTTTATCTCTTTTCCTGGTAGAATCAAGGTTGGATATACACATGTGCCTGCATAGAATTATGGAAAAATTGACTCATTTATGATCCCACAGCAAGCTGGTTTCAGGAAAGGGAAAAGCTGCACACCACAAGTGTTGAACTTGACTCAGCACATAGAAGATGGTTTTGAAATACAGATTATAAGAGCTGTCTTCATAGACCTGTCAGCAGCTTATGATACTGTAAATCATCACCTCCTCCTGAAAAAAGTATAATATCACAAAGGATTACCACATCACCCACTTCATAGGAAATCTGCTACAAAACAGGAACTTTTCTGCTGAGTTCCAGGGCCAGAGAAGCAGATGGCGAAAACAGAAAAATGGCCTGCTTCAGGGGAATGTGCTTACTCCATAAATGTTTAACATTTACACAAATGATCAGCCACTGCCAGAAGGGACAGAGAGTTTCATCTCTGCTGATGATTGTGCCATCACTGCTCAAGCAGGGAGCTTTGAAATGGTTGAATAGAAGCTCTCTGAAGCTTTAGGTGCTCTTACTGCCTATTACAGGGAAAACCAACTGATTCCTAATCCATCTAAAATGTGGTTGTGTGCTTTTCATCTTAAGAACAGACAAGCATGTCGAGTTTAGAAGATTACTGGGAAGGAATCCCACTGGAGCATTACAGCACACCAAAATACCTGGGAGTTACTCTGGACCATGGTCTGACTTATAAGCACTGCTTGAATATTAAGCAAAAAGTGGGTGCCAGAAATAATATCATACGAAAGCTGACTGGCACAACCTGAGGATCACAACCATATACACTGAAGACATCTGCCCTTGTACTTGGCTACTCTGCTGCTGAAAACACATGCCCAGTGTGGAACACATCTCATCATGTTAAAACAGTGGATGTGGCTCTTAATGAGACATGCCGCATTATCACAGGATGTCTACACCCTACACCACTGGAGAAATTATATTGTTAAGCCGGTATTGCACCACTTGACATCCGTCGGGAAGTAGCAGCCAGGACCAAGGACCAAGACATTGATATATCCGGCTCATCCTCTGTTCAGATATCAGCTAGCACATCAACTTGTTAAATAAAAAAAAGCTTCCTAAGATCTACAGTGATACTCACAGGAACACCTAAGCAAGTGAGAGTCCAAAAGTGGCAGGCTAAAACCTCAATCAGTGGCTGAGACCAGATGAGAAACTCCCTCCTAGGCACACAGAAGGCTGGGTGACTTGGAAGGCACTGAACAGACTGCGCTCTGGCACCACAAGATGCAGAGCTGATCTTAAAAAATGGGGCTACAAAGTAGAGTCCACAACATGTGAGTGTGGAGAAGAGCAAACCACAGACCACCTATTACAATGCACAGCAACACCAGAGGCACTTGAAGTGACCAGCTTCTGGTCAAAGGAAATTTAGCATAATGCTAAGTTTTTAACTTTGTTTGTGGTTTTTGAAAATATACATTATAACTGTATTGTCAATTTGCTTCTGACACGATAAATAAATAAATAAAATATACGTGCCAAGGAGGAAATTTATACTTTCTTCCCGTCTTTCTCTGTCCTTGCACATCCAACAGATAAACCACACCTGCATATCTAAAAGTGTTGGCATAAAAGTGTTGGCATTCTTAATCTTTTGTGTTAATTTTTAATTGCCAAAGGTATAAAAATGGCTTAGAACTGTTGTTCAGGGTTGTCAGAATTGTTTTGCAGCAGGAAATCTGCTTCTGGCAACTCTGGCTGGTATGGAATAAATGCCTGTACCTTTCCTTTCCACAAGAAAGTCTATTTAGTGTCTGTTGGGAAAACCCTTTAAGAACCCAGTACTCTTTGAATGGGGTGATATCCCTCTATTGCTATTCCAACTTTGTGCTAGTAAAAGGTGCACCTATCTTAGTGGTTCTCAACCTGTGGGTCCCCAGATGTATTGGCCTTCAACTCCTAGAAATCCTAACAGCCGGTAAACTAGCTGGGGTTTCTGGGAGTTGTAGGCCAAAACACCTGGGGACTCACAAGTTGAGAACCAGTGACCTATCTGGATTTGGGTTATTCAAGCACCCATGGTCTTTATTCATGACTTATTCATTGACTGATATCATTCAAATTCTCCGCTTTCAACACACATTTATTTTCCTAGTGGGAGAGGGGGATTAAAACACCAGGAAGATCTAACAGAAGGGAAAAATCGTGGAATACAGGTATGGAGAAGCATGCCACGGTGCTACAAGGTTGTTGTTTTTTTTACAAGGTGACGTGAAGAAAGGAATAGGAGAAATGGGAGGGGGAGCAATCTGAGCAGCAGAAGGCAAGAAGCAAGGGAGCAGCACATTGCTAAGACATCATTTCCCCCATTTCAGCAGAGCCCAGTACTGTTTAGTCTGCAATAATTTAAGTAGGCTCTCCTCCAGAAGAGTCAGTCATAACAAAGTGCTGACATTAAGATAAAGTATGAAACCACAGTTTATTCAAAGTGTCCAACTTTTGACAAACTGCTACTCCTTAATGAGTTTGTCTTAGAAGTATTTCCCCACCCTCACATTTCTTAGGTATGTCTTGGCTGTTACTCTCTGAAAATACTTCTGCTTTCTCTCATTCCCTTTCAACTTTCTTTTAAGAAATCAGAGAGCTGAACCTCTTTGTGAGGGCAGAATGCTATACTTGCAGCCTACTTGTTCTGTGAGCAATGGCAGGACCAACTTGACCATTTAGGCCAGTGGTTCTCAACCTTCCTAATGCCACAACCGCTTAATACAGTTCCTCATGTTGTGGTGACTTCCAACCATAAAATTATTTTCATTGCTACTTCATAACTGGATCAAACTTTGATCTAGATGTATCATCAATGGGGTTCACTGTGCTCTTTGATTGTGGGTGAACTACAACTCCTAACATCCAGTGTCAATTACCTCCAAACAGCACCAGTAGTTAAACCTGGTCATGATGGGTATGTGTGCCACATTTGATCCAGATCCATCGTCGGTTGGGTTCAGAGTGTGAGAAAAAGAAGAAAAAGTGTTGAAATTGGCCAGACAGAACCCTGAAATTGTAGTCTATGTGACTCCAAATAAATGCCGGGTCCCCACAGTGGTTGCTGAATACATGAATTGAACTGTGAAGGAACAAGGCAGCCAATGGGATTGAGCAGATAATCCAGGAGCTGACCAGCCAGTCAGGCCTAGAGATCATCCATATCTGAAAGCCTTTCCATACAGATAACTGCAGGATTCAATGCCAATGGCACCCATTCACAAACAAACCCAGTTTACTCAGTGTGCAGAATGTTGGTCAGAGGTGTCTCCCTTCTGCAGAAAACTAAATCAATATTGATGTAAAGAGCCTATGCATTTAGTGATGTGGATAATTCTTTGATCCAAGGCAAGATATTAAGTCATCATTATGACAGACTCTATGTTCCTTATGCAAGGATAATATCCACTTCCCTGGGAACAGAACTATCTTGGGCTGTCCGCAAGCAAATATCTGATGTTTACGTGTTGCACCAGCTCACTTGTGTCTTGCTACCAGGTTGCTATATTGAGCAGTTGGGTTGCAGACTTGATTTGAGCAAGATCTTGACTGTAATTTAGCTGGTTGCTCCTCCAAAAGTGAGAAGATATAAATTAAAACTAGAAAGGCTGTGATCCTCTATGCTGTACATTTTCTCAATTACATATTGTGATTATAGTAATTGTTAATATAATTAGAATTGGAAATAAAGGAAGTGGATTCAGAGTGGTGGGTGAACTGCAACTCCCATCATCCAAGATCCCTCCCTCCCAAACCCCAGCAGTACTTAAAGTTGGTCATAATGGGTATGTGTACCAAGTTTGGTCCAAAACCATTATCAGTGGAGTTCACAGAGCTCTATGAATGCAGGGTGAACGATAACTCCCATCATCTAAGGTCAATCCCTTCCAAACCCCTCCAGTATTTTCTGTTGGTCATGGGAGGATCTGTGTGCCAAATTTAGTCCAGATCCATTGTTGGCATGGCTCTCTGGATGTGGGGGTCATCTTGGAAAACAAACATTGATACATACATTTATACATACATACATATTTCCATATATGTGTGTGTGTGTATGTATGTGTGTACATAGAGATATCGATACAGATGTTATGTAAGCACAAGATACCAACAGGTTTCTAGCCAATATAAGCCAGTGGTTCTCATCCTTCTTAATTCTGCGACCCCTGAATATAGTTCCTTATGTTGTGGTGACTCCCAGCCATAAAATTATTTTGTTGCTACTTCATAACTGTAACTTTGCTACTGTTATGAATCATAATGTAAATATCTGACATGCAGGATGTATTTTCATTCACTGGACCAAATTTGGCACAAATACCAGATATGCCCAAATTTGAATACTGATGGGGGTGGGGGGTGGGTGTGTGATTTTTTTTTCAATTTGGGAGTTGTTGTTGCTGGGATTTATAGTTAAACTATAATCAAAGAGCATTCTGAACTCCACTTGGCACACAGAACCAAACTTGGCACACAGAACTCCCATGACCAACAGAAAATACTGGAAGGGTTTGGTGGTCATTGACATTGGGTTTTGGAGTTGTAGTTCACCTACATCCAGAGAGCAATGATGAATCTGGACCAAACTTGGCAGGAAAACTCAATATGCCCAAATGTAAGCACTGGTGGAGTTTGGGGAAAAATAGACTTTGACATTTGGGAGTTGTAGTTGTTGGGATTTATAGTTCACCTACAATCAAAGAGCAGTTTGAACCCCACCAATGATAGAATTGGACTAAACTTCCCACACAGAACCCCCATGTCTTGAAGAGACTCGCTTGCATGAGCCTCTCTCCAGCCTTGCACGCTCTCCCTTGCTTGCACATGCACACCACACTGCCATGCGCCAAGCATGCCTGCTCTCCCCTCTCCACTTGGAGTCTTCCCCTTGGCTGAGAGGCTGGCCAATCACAGTGGAGGAGGGCTTTTGGTGGGAGGAGTTGCCGTCTGTTTCCAAAAAGGAAGAGAAGACAGGTGGAGAGATCTTCAGCCTTCTCTGCCAAAGGAGTTCCTAAGAACATCAAAAATATGGTTTCTGATGCTCTTTGGCGATCCCTCTGAAATCCCCTCATGACCCGCCCAGCAGTCCCGACCCCCAGGTTGAGAAACGCTGTGTTAAGCAGATAAAAAATGCTTACCCATTTCTTGCCAAGAAGGGCTCAAGTTCGGTGATAGAGTATATGATTCGCTCGTATAATGAATGTTCCATGTTCAAACTCTGGAATTGCCAGTCCATTTCAATCCTTTAGAGAGTCATAGAACTATCAAATTAGAAAATTTCCCCTGTTCCCCTGTAACAGTTGGGAGCAGTGTCTGCATATAACTATGGGTGAGAATGTTGCAAGACCAGAAATGCTCGGCACACACCTTTTCTCATTGAGAGCTAATATATTGTAGTGTTTGTAGAATTAACACACTGCTCTGATAATAGTTCCATATATATAGTGTATTGGATAGGATAGGTGATTTTTCTATAGGAACAGTTTGTATGTCTTTATGGTAAAAAACCAACATTGAGATTCTGTCTTCTCTGCTAAAGGTGCAAATCAATTTGTTATAAGAATTTTAAATGCTTGAAAAAAAGCCACCCACTTTACTTTATTTAGAGTTGGGTTGACTGCTTGTATGCATAGGTGAATTGGTCCTTTTTCTCATCAGGTATATTGACTTGGCAATAAACAAACCAGTATCTTGCAACCAACAGCAAGCTTCTTTGTTTGCACAAAGATTGTGTAATTCACTGGGAGAACAGAGGCACTGATTGGCAGCAACACATCTTTTCAGCAGCAGCTTCCTGGCTGCTATTAGTGCAACCAAGCAGTCAACTATTAAGCAACAGTTCTGTCTAATTAAAAGTTATAACTAAGCCATAAAGAGTTAAAACTATTAGCAAAAGACTGTAAAACAATACAATTAGAGGCTATAAAACAATAAAAATCAGCAATAAAATCAAATAAACTGCATCAGTCTTGGCAGAGCTACCACCTCCATTGGGTCATATAGCAGGCAACACACAGCTTATCACACAATTTCCATGATTTCATTATACATTATTCAGGACCTATGCAACAGTCAAGAAAACTTGTCCAGGTGGGGAGATTCAGAAGCAGAGCAAGCAAAGTGTTTATTTCATTGTGCTGCTTGGAAAACACCTTGTTTTAATTACAAAGTGTGGATCGTGCCATGTTTTGAACTTGAGCAAAAGCTTCTGGCAGGCTTCCATGTTGACAGGAATGCAAACCTTTCTATGTAATTACATTTCCAAAGAGCAAATTACTGCGTTTGTTTCTTCCCCCTTGAATGCATCTTGATATCTAAATCAAGACGCACACACTGCTCTAAACTGCAAAGAGATCTGAGATGCTTGGTAAGGATCACAGAGGAATGTTCTCCTACTTTCTAAGAAATATAGTGGTCCTTGCTGGAGAATTTGGAGCAAGGGACCTTGCATATTCATGATGTTGATAGGCTTGCAATTCAACAATTCACCAAAAATTATTAGCCAAAATTAAGACAAAAAAGACCAGCAGTTTGCATACAAGTTTGCATATGCTTATTTAGAATTATAAATGTAAGTTCATAGAAATAATTTTAGTTGAAATAGACACACAGACCATCTCACCTGAGTGGGAAAAACTGACCAGGGTCTTTTTCACATTGCAGAATGACTCCAGGGTTGCCTCTAGTGGTGCATGTATACTAGCGGTTCTCAACCTGTGGGTCACGACCCCTTTGGGGGGCAGATGACCCTTTCACCGGTGTCACCTAAGACCATCAGAAAACACATATTTCCAATGGTCTTAGGAACCAAAATACCGATAACTTTTCCCCACCCCCTTCGCTTCCCAGAGACCCCTTCTTCACCAGAGGGAGGTGGTGACATCACTCAACCCTGCCCCCTCCACCATTTTAGGAGGAAGAATCAGGAGCAACAGAGGTGAAGTTTGCTTTGGAGCAAAGAGGGAGAGGGAGGAGGTGGTGGAGGTGAGAAGGGAGAAGGTGATGGGGGGGGGGGGTCTAGGGAGGGGAGGTCTGGGGGGAGGACAGGGCTTAGAGAGGGGTGGAGTGGCCTCTCCATGACCGAATTCCAGGGAGAAAGAGAAATAACAATGAAAATACATATTGCATGTCAGATATTTACAGTACAATTCACAACAGTAGCAAAATCACAGTTATGAAGTAGCAACTAAAATAATTTTATGCTTGGGGGTCACAACATGAAGAACTGTATTAAAGGGTCGCGGCATTAGGAAAGTTGAGAACCACTTATGTATACTGTAAAAATGATGCAGATTGAGACCACTTGAATTGGCATGGTTCGTAGCTATAGAATCTTGAGAATTGTAGGCTTTAGGCTTGGCCTCATGTAAGCCACCCCGAGTCCCTTCAGGGACATGATGGTGGGGTATAAATAAAGTATTATTATTATTATTATTATTATTATTATTATTATTCTGCCTGAGTATGGTGCCTTGGGGAGAATAGCCCTTCGGACAAGAACATCCTTGCATGCCCCCCCCACATTTCATGGGGTGTTGCAAGGCAGGCCCTAGAATATCCAGTTATGAGGCTGAACGAAGTGTTTTCCCCAAAAGAGTAATAACTGCCAGGGAATGAACTAAGTGCTAGTAATCTTGCATCTTGGTCATTAGACCTCATCACACAATGGCAGGAGGGGGAGGTGGCATCTTCTTCCTCTTGGATTCTGTAGCATTCCATCTTGAAAGAAGACGGAGAATTTATTCACCCCATAACATAAAATGTGTCTCCACTCATTTCTAGTTAAAGCATGTGCTTCATTCCTCATCACACAGGCAGCTATTGTCTCCTCCCATTGCATCATCCGTGGAATACCCATGTCACAGGGTTGGTTTGGGGAATTCCACAGGCAGCCCAAAAATGGGTTGTATCAATGTAGGCATGCATTTGAGTGGTCCTTTCATACCCTTCGATGCTCCTTCTGTCTCCATTATTTCTCATACACAGAAAAGGACTAGTAAATAATTCTATCCTCCTTTTTTGTTGCTAATGTATCTGTGCAGTTTTGAACCTTTGAAATTCTGCCTTATTGATAATTTCCTTTTTGCAAAAGAGCTTTCAAAAAAGGAAATTATCAAATGCATGCCCACACTGGTACATTACAAAACATACTGAAAAGGGAAAATGCGTTGTTTCCCATCCCATGGAAAAATATCAATTTCTACATGTTCCTAAGCACAGGGAGTTGAGTGAAGTCAATTTCAGCTCATATTTCAAATCCTCCCATTTCTACATGCATGGAATGGGCTGTGTGTCCTTTGATGGGATCCGTGGGATTTTGTCTTTGAAGCATGAAGAAATGGAGGGTATCTTCTGTATGATGAGATCCATTGTGAGCAGAACACGCAAACACACAATTTCATTAGATTTGTTAAGTGTTAAGGGGGGGGGGGTGCAGGCTTTATATGCTTCCTGCCACATTGCAGCTGCATCAACAATTTCTTTAGATATTTCTCCCTCTATTGTTCATACTGCGGAAATCAGTTTTGGCCACAGAGGAGTCCTTCAGGCTGAGTTATTCCATTATGAAGATGCAGATTATACAGAAAACAGAAGAGAATTCTGATGAAGCCTCTACAGACTTTGCATTAAATGGGGAAGACACCAGCTATTATTTAAGCTACAGTGTCCATACATCTCTTTCCTATCAACTACATGTTGCAGCGCAGAGGGAAATGGAAATGCAAAATACATTACTGTAACTTGTCTGGGCCTAAGTCACTGAAGAAAATGCTCAGAGGATAAAATATTTATCTTGCACTGTTAATAGCCATATGAAAGGAAGAAGATCACTGAGTGTGATTCCCTTATTATTGCAGCAATAGCAGATAGCCACCAGGCCTCATAGCTGGAAGACTGCTGAAGGGGATAGAGCATGAATAGGCCTGGAAAATAGTGATTTGTTAGTGCTGAAGACAGGTTGCACAAAAGCAAAAGTTCCACAATGAATTTCTCCTTGAAAATTGTGTCAGTTAACTTCAGTTCAGCAAGGTCGCCTCAAGTTCCAAAGGGATTCCAGACACATAAACCTAACATTATATGCATGTGAAATGAAACAATTCAGTGAACAAAAATATTTTGAACCTGGGACCATTTGAAAGCTTCTTCTAAATGCACTTTGGGATTATTTTTTCTTTCAACAGCCTCCACTTTCTTGTGATTTCCATGTTAGTGGCAAAACATTTTTTTTTCAGTGTGCCAGGATAGCTGATGAGGCAGGCTGGTTTGCTGCTCCCCTTTCTTTCTGTTTTGCTCTTATTCTTTCTTTCTTTCTTTCATTTATACCCTGCCCTTCTCACGCCAAAGGGGACTCAGAGTTGCGTTACAAACTATGGCAAAAATTTAATGCCACATCGTGAACATACATAAAACTATAAAACAATTAAAACATATGAACAATTAAAACTTGTAAAACAGTAAAACAGATTAAAACATATAAAGTGCCGAGCCATGATTTTCCAGCTTCCAAGTTTCCTCATGGTCATTATTCAGACTGGTTAAAGTCAACTTCCGTTGCTCTACTCTTCAAATGTCTGTGCACAAAGCCAGGTCTTTAGCTTTTTCCTGATGACCAAGAGGGATGGGGCCTGCCTGATGTCACTGGGGAGGAAGTTCCACAGCCGAGGGACCACCACTGAGAAGGCCCTGTCTCTCATCCCCACCAATCGTACTTACGAAGGAGGTGGGGCTGAGAGCAGAGCCTCCCCAGATGATCTTAAAGCACTCGTTGGCTCATAACGGAGATACTTTCAGATAGGCAAATTGGACCAGAACTGTTTAGGGCTTTATAGGCTAAAGCTAGCCCTTTGAATTGAACTGTCAGCCTGTGGAGCTGACGTAACAGGGGAGTTGTATGCTCCCTGTACGCTGCTCCAGTGAGGAATCTGGCTGCTGCTTGTTGGACTACTTCTGGACAGTCTTTGAAGGCAGTCCCACATAAAGTGCATTGCAGTAAACTCTTTGAGATGTTCACACATGTTCAGTCAGTGATTCTGAAGGCAGCTGCTGTTTACCTTGCCTGTTGTATATTAGCACATGCAGCTATAGTAGGATTCCCTAGAATAGAATCCCATTCTTTCCCAAGTCAAACTTTATTGCCTTATTTATTGCTCACACATTTCTGCATCTCAACACTGAAAGTCTACCTTTCTCCAGTCCTCCTTTTTCATCCAGTTCTGCAAAGCAAAAAAACAAAAACTCTTATTTGTCAAGGGGCATTATTAATTGTGGTATGCCCAGATTGCAGTGTTCAAGAAACATTGTCCATTTTGCTCCAGTGGTTTCTTCTTGCTTGATTACAACTTATAGAATCTTCTGAAGTTGTTTATTTCAGGTAAATTGATCCCTGGGGAAAGAAAGTGGGAAATCCAACAACACTGGCCAACACATATTTTGATGCCTAAATTTTAGCAATGTTTCTGGGTATATTTGAACTGAAAATTCCAACAATGGCAACCATTTTCCTATCAGCTCTAGTTTTTGAGGTGCAAAACATATACCATCTACCAGTAGTCATCTGTTCTCCCATGGAAAACTATGATAGCCATGTCATAGGAACAATAGCAGATGCAATTTTCTGAATCCATGCCCCAAAGAACCCCAGGAACAGGCTTAGAAACACCATTTTTATTGAGCTGTGTAATAGTTCTTCTGATAATAGGGAAAACCTAAGGCATTGTGCTTCCTAAAATGAATAACAAGGTAGCACTGACCCATTTCACCTAGAAAAGCCAGCTGAATTAGCAGTTAAATCTTACTTCAGTATATTACAAAGCCCCTGTCACCATTTTCTGTGGGCCTAGGCATTGACATACCTTACAACATGCAAAACACAGTTTAGGAATTGTGTTTCTGGAACATATGCAACCTGAAGCTACCACCTCTGCATCCTACTAGAGCTTGTAACATTTGTTTTCATTTGTATATTTCCATCTAGAAACACCAACATAAGAATGACAAGTTCTCTATGTAGCTTTGCCTGTCCCCTGGTAGATATGTTAGAACAAGGCAAACTAGCAGTGGCATTGTTCAGAATGAGTATCAATCCACAGCTGCTGAGCTGGCTAAACATGCTTGTATCCTCTGGGGTATTTGTACTGTACAAGCTGATCCAGTACTTCTGAACAGCTTGGCTCATGACATGTCAATTGTACTGTCAGTGCTACTGAGAGGCAGAAATCACTGCAACTGAGCAGCCAGTCCCACCCTTTGCTATCACTCAGAGAAGAGATAAATCAATTCCATTAAAGTAGAGTAAATTATCTTCTTTATATCTCCTTCCCATAGAAAAGTCCTCCACTTCTTGGCAAAAAATGATATCCCCTTTATCTGACCTTGGTTGGTATGATTGCCCATGTTCTTTCTCTATCTCCTGCCTCATTGTTTAAAGCAATACCACAGAAATTGACCAAGGGCTACATTCTGCCAGGGCTACTCTAATGAGGGATGCATTCCCAGGAGTAATAATGCCATTTGGACAGGCAGCAGCATCTAGAAACCCATGGTCATTCCTCCCTTTTGGAAGATGAAACTCTGCATGCCACACAAACTGTGCTGCTCTCTCTCATTAGAGTGTGGTGGAGGCTCCTTCTTTGGAAGCTTTTAAACAGAGGCTGGATGGCTATCTGTCAGGGGTGATTTGAATGCAATATTCCTGCTTCTTGGCAGGGGGTTGGACTGGATGGCCCATGAGGTCTCTTCCAACTCTTTGATTCTATGATTCTATGCTGCTCTTGGATGTGGCAAAGACCCATATTCCATCGGTAACATGAGATTGAGTTGCTACCTTCTGTGCATTGAATGGAAAGGACATCATCATGCCTCAAGTAGCAAAACATTTTGTGTCCACCTGTTAGGACCCTATCCCTAGGATTTGCCATAACTATGCTGCCTTTCAGACTGCTATATCGTATGCTTTAGATGTACTTATAATTAATTATTCAAATGTATTCTCCAAAACTCTGAAGCAAACCATCACTTTGGGCATGTGTAATCACCTCTGTCGCCTTCTATTTGGGAAGCAATCATAGCTAGCTACACCGCCATCCCACTTTCCCTGGGGTCAGGTAGCCTAGGGACGGCACCTACCTTGCCCCCTTCATCTGGCATTTGCCGTGCCTGCCGGTCATGAAAATTGTGCTTACCACTTGGCACCTGGTGTAACGATAGCCAGAGTAATGAGCCAATTGTCAAAAAGGCGCACCTGAGAATCAGACTTGGAAAGAATTTGTACAAAATTGGTGAAGTTTCATGCAGTTTATTAAAAGTTACAATTTTGCAAAAGTAGGTCTAATGAATAGCTAGTAGGCACACTCTTTTCTGGTTGTTTCCTCCTTTTATCCCTGTCCCCATCTGAAGTGTCCCTCCCTCAACCTCTCATTGGTCAATGGAAGGAGTCAAGATTTACAGCCTATCCCAGCCACCTGTCTATACCACACACTGCTCACCCCTGATTACATCTACTAACACCCACCCAGATTTTATCTCCCCTTCCCCATATTCTTATCCAGCCCACTCATTCCACAGACTAAATATGTTCTCTGTTTCCTAATTCTTTTTGGCTATGGAAATCTTGGTTTTAATATTAATCCTGGAATTATTTTATCTGTGCATTAAAAATCTGAGCTTAAACTGCAGATCCACCCCCTCAGGGTAGTTTCTAGCAGTACTGTGTTCCATACGGGGTGCTACCTGAAACAGGCATCCTTCCCCACCCCTATCTTTTGGGTTGAGGGAACAAAGGTCTATAAGATTCAGAAAGACTTGCAAAGATGCTGCTTTATCAGAAGAATATAGATATATAGGGCTTGCAAATATTACAGGAGAGAAATGCACACACAAATATATATAGACATGTCTAGATAGATATGAATATATATATATATATATATATAGAGAGAGAGAGAGAGAGAGAGAGAGAGAGAGAGAGAGACTGAGAGGGCTTACAAATATTGCAGGGGAGATGTACACATACACACATATATAGAAAGCAGTGGTTTCGAACCTTTCTTTGACCAGGGGCCACTCCCCAGCATTAGTACCGAAAGGGTTACAAATCTGTTTTTGGTCAACTTTAGATTCAGTTTGGTTATTTGGGGTGCTAATTCAGAAAACTGCATTAGATAGATCACATCAGCTCTATTTTCTTGTTGTTGTTCATTCGTTCAGTCATCTCCGACTCTTTGTGACCTCATGGACCAGCCCACGCCAGAGCTCCCTGTCGGCCGTCACCACCCCCAGCTCCTTCAAGATCAGTCCAGTCACTTCAAGGATGCCATCCATCCATCTTGCCCTTGGTCGGCCCCTCTTCCTTTTACCTTCTACTTTCCCCAGCATAATTGTCTTCTCTAGGCTTTGCTGTCTCCTCATGATGTGGCCAAAGTCCACTCAGTGTTGATGTGCCAAAGAAGAAGCATGTCTTCAGTGTAAGATGAACCCAATCTTGGTGCAAAGGCAAAAGGAGACAACAGAAAATTATTCACAAAGGAGCCACTATCAGCTGAGATTTCCACGCTGGTTTCACCACGTGCAGAGCGCATTTGAATTGCTGAGAGTTAACAGCCTGGAGGAGGCAGATCTTTTATACGTACATCACTGTCTTTTCTCTCCTGCTGCTTTTAATATTTAATCCAAAGGGATGAGGAACAGCAATGGCCAAAGCCAAAGCCTTTGTATCCTCCCCTGTAGTTATTTCCCTGATGCATTGCCATATAGAGTTGGTTCCTACATGAGTCCCCAAAGGCCTCTTGATAATGGATATTATACTTTGGCAATGATCACAGTCAAAAGCCGTTAAAATTGTCAGCTTTCCTGGCTGAGTAATTTGTTATTTTAATGCTGTCAACCTGCAAAAGTAGATTTATTGTTATTAATAATAGTAATTTGCCACATTTTGCTAGTTAAATTACAGTGTTGTATAGTTAGTTTGAGAATAAAATGCTGGAAGGGAGCCAACAGATCACTCATAGCATTTGGAGTGCAAAGGCAGTTGGCATCCTTCCCATTAAAGCATTAAAATTTGATTCAGAAACACAACAGATGCAAAACAAAACACTAGCTTGCTCACGGGGATTATATAAAAACAATTAAAACAAATTAATTACCAGTTATGTTAATGTTGTACAGGGTACATGCAGTATGATTACCAAAACCCATTGATAGGATCCTTAGAAGACCATAAAGTGAATAAGACTGCCCCAGAAGGCCTGGAAGACAGTCACGGATGAAGGGAGCCACAGTGTATTGAGAGGAAAAAAGCAGGAAATAGGAAAATGGGTGGAACCCAGCAGAAAGTACTGTTGATGGCAGGATCCAATTCCAGGCTCAAGTTCCATAGTGTCCAAGCAACATGTGATAGAAGGAGGTCAATAAGAAGATCTTTCACAGTTTAAACAAAATTCAGGAATGAAAGGTATGGAAATAAATCCAATCAGAAACAAAATACTGCAAGAGGGAGAATGGTTAAATCGTAGCCCAAATCTTGTTGTTATCCCCAACTAAACCAGATACTTTGAATCACCTTTTGAAAGCATATTTAATATATAGATAATCATCTTGTTGCAAAGACAAAGTCTACTCTAGTAGGAGCTCAAGATTCTGCACAATAGGGAAACCAATCCACATATGGATATAAGCCACAATTCTCTCCAACATGCTGGGGAAACTTATTTTACAATTCACTAGCCAGCACATATTTTGGTGCCTCAAATGTTAGACCTCTTTCTGAATATATCTGACCTGTCGATTCCAAATGTGGCACCAGTTTTCCCCTAACAGCTCTAGGTTTTGAGATACAGAACACATGCCATATACCAGTCTTCATCTGCTCACCCACAGAAAACCATGCATCTGAGGGCCCGTCCAGACAGTACCTTTATCCCAGGAGCTCCTGCTTCAAAATGGCAGGTGGCCAAATGCTGTCCCCTAAAAATGTGGGAGCAATTGCTACAAATGGCAAAACCACAAGATTTTCAGGTGCGGGAATATCCCGTTTCTGGCCAGAAAATGCAGATATTCAAATCTCTGTATGTCCCTACACTCGGAAAATATGGGATTTTTTATGTTGGTTTGTTCCCAGGTTATACATGTAGGTCCCTGATTGGTTGTATCCTAAGAACATGGCAACAATTGACTAGAGGGCGAAAACTTTATCCTGGCAAGAGAAACTTCATCCTCTACATGTTTAATGAAGTTTGCGACACACAAATAAATGTTTTGCCGTGCAATCAACTTTCCTCGTGTTTCTATAAAAGCAATCAGGATCAGACATGTATAACCCAGGAACATCACCCTGTAGTTCCCAGGCACAAGTACATGGCCAAACGTGTCTGCACATCTGCCAAGCAGTCTCTAGAACCCAGGAATGGAATTTATACAATCATTCACATCTTTGTATATTCGCATCTTAAATTTCTTTTTTTTTAAATGCTGAAGTTTTTTTTCAAACGTCCCACGGTGGCCATTTTGGGGGCTGCAAAATCCCAGGACAAAACAGCAAGTGTGGACAATGGAGGCAGAAATCCCAGTTCCAACAGGTCTGTATCTGAGCCTCTTCTCAGGTCTTGGGGTTTTTTGCCCCTGAGGGAAAACCTGCAATTTGGCGCTGTCTGGAAGCACCCTGAGAAATTAGATCCAGCCAATGCAATTTTCTGAATCAGTGTCTCACATAACCCCAGGAACATGCCTTTAAAAAATACACCATTTTTTGGTTAGGCTGTGTTATAGGTAGTTTCACAGAGTTAATTACCACTTACAGGTAACTTTAAGCAGATTTTCCCATTTATTTATTTCATATCAAAAGCATCACATACATAATTACAAAATTGATAAAAATAGAAGGAGCACAAGCAGCTAAATAATTTTTGAGCTAAACTGGGCAAAAGTGACTGCATTGTCTGTAGCTTTAAACAATTCTTCCTCTGTAAATGAGGCAGGGCACTGTGGGCAAGCATACAGGTGCAGAGTTGTTTGTTCTGCTCCCCAGTCACACAAGGTGGAGAATTCTTTTCTGTAGTTCCATTTTGGCAGGTTGTCTTTTGGCCTGTTCACTCCACTCCTGAGTCTGTTTAGGGACTTCCATGTTGCTCATTCTTGGTTTGCCCCTGGAGGCAGACCCTCGTGAGGGGCCATCCAGTTAGAATTGCCTGATTTTGCTGCCCACGGGGATATTCTTGCTGTTGCTGGAAGAACATTTAGAGGAATGGTAGTTCTCATGAAACTTTTCTTTGATTTAAGTCTACTGGGAGGAGGCTGATAGCCATAAAGTGTGTGGCTTTCACAGTGTTCAACCTTATTTCTCTCGCAATTGGCAGCAACTTCCTGTCGCACATCTGGGGGGAGGGCAATGCCAGCTAGCTTATAAAGTCTTATCAGCAGGTGTAGGTTTGAGACATACTGTGATTGTTCTACATGTTTCATTCAATCCTATATTCACCTCCTTCGCATGGGCAAGATTTATGCCAGACAGGGCAGACATACTCAGCAGCTGAGTAAGACAAGGTCAGGACTGATGTTCTTATTAATTTTGGGTCTGCACCCCATGCACTATTAGTAAGTCTCCACAGGATGTTATTGCATGCAGCTCCTTTGTGCTTGGTGTTCGCACAGTGTTTCCTAAATGTTTGTGTTCAATTTCAGGTGATGCCGAGATATTTAGGGTGGGAACAGTGTTTGAGCTCTTGGCCTTCCCAGGTAACCTTCAGTTTCCTGTTGGCTTCCTGATTACGTAGGTTGAAAGCACCTACTTGTGTCTTGGTAGGGTTAGGCTTCAGGTGGTTATCTTTTTAGCAGCTGGAGAGATCTTTCAGGGCCCAAGGAAGTTGGTTTTTGACTGTTTCAAAGTCTTTTGCATGTGTTGTTAGACCAAGTTCACCAGCATATATAAAGCTCTTCATGAGTGGTGGTTGTGGCTGATAGTTAGTAAAAATGTTAAACAAGTTTCTGAAGGTATTAATAACACAGAGCAGATACAGTGAGAGCTCCTCGGTAATGGCAAACATATAACATTAAGATTGTGAGCCATCCCAAGTTCCTTTGGGGAGAGGGGGTGGGATATAAATAAAGTTTATTATTATTTATTATTTTAAGATTGCATGCTTTTCTTTTAGACAAACTGCGAAAATACCAACCTCTATTGATGTACAACTATTTCATGTATCAGAATGGACTCACAGCTAAGTATTATGTAAGACAGCTTCTCCAAGCAAGTAGGCATTTACAAATCAAAATAACTGTGATCTAGGCTGTTGCAATGCAATTTATGGGGTGGCGTCAACTCAGCTTCTTTTTGCATACTGTATTATTAAGAGCACCTGTTCTGTTTCCTTTTAGCTGGCTTTCCAAACATCTTTTCTTTTCTCTCTCTCTAGATAGTATCAGCCCTTTCCTGCTTCTTGGCATCCCTGCCCAGTAGATGGCACTTTTATCAAACTATTTTTGTATTCCTGTAAACCTGCACACTGTGATAAATCCCAGATGTCAGTACAAAAGGCTGGAATAATTGAGATCTTGTTCCAGGCAATGCTAGCTTGAGTGCACAAAAACAGAAAGACCTGGCACTTTGGCAGCAGAGACAACTCCACAGGGAGGCCCTGCAGCTCAAAGCACGAGGCTTTTGCTGAAAGCCGATAATGTGGCTGCATGAGTGGTAACGGACAAGTGGCTTGAGATTCCAAACACAAAAATAAAATACACAATGGCTCAAGAGGACAGGAAGCTTCTAGTGTTTTGTTCACACTCGGCTCAGACAAAGTGTCCCACAACACTGGGTACATGGGCGGCTTTGCAAAACATCTCAAGTTACAATTACATGTTAAGGGGAACAGAAAGTTGGGGGATCCTGGGAGCCAAAGTCTAAAAATGAAACTTTCCCATGCTTACAGGATGTGCACATTTAACAATCCACATCCACACATTTCCTCAATTCCCTGCCTCCACAGCAGATCCAGGATTGGTCATGACGGTGTTTTTATTTGCTTTGATACTTAACAGGGTAGCATCTCTTTTTTCCCCTTCTTTTCCCCTTAGTTTGAAAAAAATGAACAAATTCCTATGCAAACTGCATATATATTATTTGTAGTGCAAACATACAATATTTGCAATGAAGAGCAATTTTAACCAACATAAACTTACCAGTATTTCAATGGGAAATGTGTGCCTGCTTTTGGCTGATGAGATAGGTTATTTATTTATTTATTTACCCTATTTGTACCCCGCCTTTCTCAATCCTGAAGGGGGATCATATAGGCAACTATTCAATGCCTTAAAACAACATACAATTAAATAACATGTGAATTAAAAATTTAAATTAATATTAAAGCATTTAAAAATATTACATTCAATATTAAAACCATGTCACCCATAATCATAATCTGGGTGCCATTCCAATAGTCATAGCACATATTCCATATCTATTATTGCACTACAATTGTTCTCTGAAGGCTTGATCCCAGAGCCACTTTTTCACTTTCCTTCTGAAGGACAGGAGGGAGGCGGCTGCTCTAATGTCACTGGGGAGGAAATTTGACAACCAAGGGGCCACCACTGAGAATGTCCTGTCTCTCTTCCCCACCAGTCATGCTTGTGAAGGAGGTGGGTCTGAGACCAGGGCCTCCCCAGATGATCTTAACCTCCGACCGAGATGGTTCATGGGGGAGATAAGTTCGGATAGGTAAACCGGACTGGAACCATTTAGGGCTTTATAGGCTATAGCCTAAATTAGGATTGTTGTCGTCGTGTGCCTTCAAGTCCTTTCAGACTTAGGGCTACCCTAAGTCGAAAGTTTAGGGTGAGGCCAGGTACTTGACTCTGCAGGGCCTCATTCAACTCAAGGACCTTAGTTTGGGGAACCCTGGATTAAAATGTCTTCAACCAGTGTTTTGTGCACATTTGAGATGAGCAAATTCTACTCTGCTTACTTTTCAGGTATTAATTTTTTTTCTTGAATACATCCATAGCTTCATCCTCAACCAGCTGATTCTGAGCTAAATTGTGTCCAGTCCATAGAGTGTTCAGGAAGTGCAAATGAGACAAAGTCCATAAAAATATTCCTGAACTGACTCCTCATGCATCCCTTGGAATGTTCATAAACTACCATGCATATAGAGCGAGTGAACAGAGATCCTTGGTTTTCTTGAATACCCCCCTCCCCAGTATTTGTATTTTATCTATAACAGTGGTTCCCAAACTTTTTTTGAGCAGGGACCACTTTACCAGCGGCCACTTTGACCAGGGACCACTCTCCAACCAAAGGGGTTACAAATCAGTTTTTGGTCAACTTTAGATTCAGTTTTGTTATTTGGGGTGCTGCTTCAGAAAATGGCATTGGACAGACCACATCAACTCTAGTTTCTGATACAGAACATATGCCATCCAGTAATCGCCATCTGCATGCCCACAGAAAACCATATTTAATAATCTGGAGCTGATGTGGTCTATCCAATGCAATTTTCTGAATCGGCACTCCAAATAATCCTAGGATCAGGCCTAAAAACAAAGATACAAAGGCGTCCCCACTACCAGGTGCCACATGGAATGACTCCGCTCAGGGGGAGGGAGGAGGAGTAGCAGAAGTCAGGAAGCTTGTCACACCTTTCATGGGTAGTCAGCCTCTCCCCTCCCCACATCCCCATTGCCTTGGCACTATAATAGGGTTTTGCAAGACCAGTTGCTCTCATTGCGATGGTGTAGTAACTGTGAGGCCGCAGACTATATTTTAGTTCTTGGGGACCACTGGTGGTCCATGGACCACAGGCTGGAAACCACTGATCTATAAGAAACCCACAAATATTCCACCCTCCACAGAGAATTTCCCCCCAATAAAGTGAAAAATTTCATCCTTCATGCTCCCCCTACTTACTCCTCAAACTGATGGGAATGCAATTTGTAGGGGGTCAGGGTCCCTTCTACCAAAAGCGCAAAGGAGGAATATATATATAGCAGCAAAGGAGGAATATATATATAGCAGCAAAAATAGTAGAAAACATCTAAGTCCAAAAGTATGAAAGTAAAGGTAAAGGTTTTCCCCTGACATTAAGTCCAGTCGTGTCCGATTCTGGGGGTTGGTGTTCATCTCCATTTCTAAGCCAAAGAGCCGCCGTTGTTGATAGACACCTCCAAGGTCATGTGACCGGCATGGCTGTATGGAGTGCTGTTACTTTTCCTATTGGTCTACCCACATTTGCATGTTTTCGAACTGCTAGGTTGGCAGAAGTTGGAGCTAACAGCAGGAGCTCATGCCACTTCCCGGATTCGAACCTGCTACCTTTCAGTCAACAAGTTCAGCAGCTCAGCAGTTTAACCCACTGCACCACTGGGGACTCCATAAAAAAGTATGAAATAGTCCATAAAATTCAAGGCACAAAAGTTGAATCAAAAACCCGGAGTACAAAACAATCAGGATGCAACAAGGCAGCATAAAATCTATAACACAGAACTCAAGAATAATCATTTAAACTTGTAAATGAACAACTAAAGACATGCAACTAGATTTCCCTCTACAAGCTTGGCTAGGACTCAACCAAGATGTTGCTTAAAATCCAATGTTGACCAGACTGCTGAAAAATCCCTCTGGTCTCTCTAATAAAGCCATGAAATAATGCCATTTTCCCTGATAAACAGATAATGGCTTTTTCTCCTTTTTCTCTAATAAGTGTTGTGACCTTCACCAGGTCTGAGAAGAAGCCTGTAGTTTGCAAAAACCAAGTTTTCTATCTATCAGCTCATTAACCTATCCACCTGGCAATTCATCCTCACAACTTGCTTCCCTAGAGAAAGACTTCTCTGGGCCTCTCTCAGGAATGTGACCTTTATTGCCTTCACTAACTGCAGGAGACACAACGCTCAATTTCAGGCCAGAAATCCCATCATCCTGACCAGAAATCCTATCTTCCTCATTGACATTAGGGACAATCATTGGCTGAATTACAACAGAAACTGACTTTAAATCCTGAGATGCTTGCCTGAGTTCCTATGGCTGATTCCTTAAGGTGTCAGAATTAACAGCCTCAAGGTGCAAAGGAACACACTCACAAAGACTGTCAGGTCACAGTTAGACTGGAATCAAACACTTGAAATTTCAAAAGCTTGACTTTAAAATAAGGGGAGTGGGAGGCCAGTCTTTAGTGTTTCATCTTGTGATGAAAAAGATACATATCACAAGAACTCCCATTTAGTTTTTACTCACTGACAAATCAAGGTTGTCTAACAAATGTAATTTTTCTCAGTTTATCCCATTCCAAGAAACATCCAGGATGGGGAGGATGCCTACCAGAAGACATGCTGCCAGAAGTTTTAAAAAATCCTTACAGTATATGAGTAATGTATTCTTGGGAAAAGATAATGGAACCTGAAAGCTGAGCTGAATTGCCCCCACTCCTGAAAATTATCTAAACAAACTCTTGCAATTTGTGGCTTGGGGAATGATGGCATGAAATGGGAATTATCCCTGCCCCAATTGTGACCTACAGGACTGGTCCTATCATACACATATATAGATCTACACATTGTAGAAGAGCATACATAACAGAAAAATGCATTTGCTTTGCATTTTTATACTTTTTACATGTATGCTTTCAACACACAAACTAAAGTTCAGTTATCTTTTGAACATCTCCCTGCTCCCATAATAAATAAACATTGCCCTACTACCATTCAGTCGATTGACATAATTGCAAAGTTAGTAACCATTACTAATGTTTGTATTACATGATATGTGCTCTGTTTAATTGTATAAAATACAAAGGTTGGAATGGAAAATCTCCTTGCTCCAAATATTGCATTTGAGTTCTTCAAACAAAATCCTTTGAAAGATGCACACCCAGACACCCTGTTGACTGTTTTTGCTTTTATTCCATTCAAATGTTTTGCACCTCAAATTCTTTCAACTTTAAGGATAAATTCCCTAATTGCAGTTTGCCCCAAGTGCCTCCTCAATGCATAGGTAAAGGCAAAGGTTTTCCCCTGACATTAAGTCCAGTCATGTCCGACTCTGGGGGTTGGTGCTCATCTCCATATCTAAGCCGAAGAGCCAGCATTGCCCATAGACACCTTCAAGGTCATGTGGCCAGCATGACTGCATGGAGCGCCGTTACCTTCCCGCTGGAACCTCCTCAATGCATAGTAGATAGCTAAATACTACATACCCTGACTCACTTTTTTTCTGCATTCAGCTGTGTGGTCTGGAGAACTTCCTGAACTGTTCACGATACTGACATCTCTTTGACAGCAAGGGGAAGAATACAACTCATCCTGCCTGAGTTTGTCAGGTTAATGTGATTAACTCCAGCTGGCTGCATTCACTGACCAAGTAACAGAGCAGCAGGGGATAATTCTATGTGTGTTTTTTGTACATCTTTGGCAGGTGTCAAGGTGCATTCTCAAGCTTGTCACTCATCAGAGTGCCCTTTAGATAGTTTATTATTTCATGTAATTATGATTACTACATGCTGATGTGCCACCATTATGAATAGCCTCTGGCTACCTTCACTCAATAAGATTTGATGTGGAAGGATGAGTTGTCAGCAGAAAGCACCACAGGCTGTGGAGTCACTGCATTGTTCCAGATAAAAGGGAGAAATGACATGCATGGGTAGAAGGAAGACTGGGCTGGTGAACCTTATTAGTGTCACTAGCTGGGTTCTATGGAACAGAAACTAGGATTGGGCAAATCACCCAAAGCTGGGGTGTTCAGGTATTTGAGAACCCCTCATTGGTATGCGTTATGCTCAATAAATATGGATGCTAAGGTGGATTTGATATGTTAGCCAGAAAGCTGCCTCTTGCCAGGGACTGCATACATTGTAAGGAACATCTTGGAAAGTAGGGCATTGTGAAGCTGGATCTCCATCTATCTTGGAAAATCAAGCCTCAATTTAAAGTACAAATTGGGATTTCCCTTTAAATCCCTTACCTCCTGCTGACAAGGAGATGGTCTCATTTTTGCATTCAGGACAGTCATTTGTCAATGAATTATCTTGTTTGCCTCTACTAAATAGAGACCCAGCTAACTAAACTGGTTCAGATTGTTCTCTCCCCCCCCCCCCCCCCCGGCTTGTTGCAATTTCCTGTTTGGATTTGAAAGAAGTCAAATGTCTGCATTTGGTTGGCTTTGTCCCATGTGTGCATCTCCATAATCTCCATTCCCCCAGGCAATCTCACAGTCATTACCAGTTCCCAGAGGGCGACAACCAAAAGTCATGTTCACATCTGCCCTTTGTTGCACTCCAGGCCTAGAAACACCTATGACTACTGCACAACACAAGAGTCCACGAATATAAGCAAACAGTTTGTTGTAAAAACATATATAAAGTATATAAAAATTAGGAGTAAGAAAGAAAGATACATAATCCAAAAAGGTTTAGCAACAAGTGCTAACCAAACAATAATCCAAATGTCTCATGAAGTTTCAGAGGTGACAAAGTCCAAGAACAGCCAGAAATCACCGATACAGCATCAGTCTAAAATCAAAAAGATATAACTTGAACAGGAATACATGAACAGGAAAATAGAAAACTTCCAGGATATATTACATTCAAAATCAGAGCTTGACTTGAACCCGAAACAAAAGAACTCTGGCTTAGCGTCTCACTTTAATGCAGCATTGCCTGAACTGACCTTAAGGTAAACAACTTGTTGTTTAATAGACACCCATGACATCATTCAATTTCCCGTGAATTTCCTTCACAACTTTCCCATGTAATCTCTCTAAATGACACAATATATTTTAGGCTCTAATTTGTAAACAATCTATTTTCGAGTCTGATTTGTAAACAAAGACTTTTGTTGATCTCCAAAGCTACTTATCACTTATCTCTTGTGAATAGTGATTGACATGTACTAGAAGCTACCAGAACATTAATAACAGACCATCACCCTAGATAGGTGTAACCCTTCAAATACTGGAACATACCTCATATCATTCTTGTGTTATTTAGAGTTGCTGGGAATTGCAGTCCAATGATACTTGGAGACTTGCATTATAACCACACCTGCTGTAGAGAGATATCTATTTCAGGATACAGAATACATGAAGCAAACACTCCCATGGGATCTTTTCCAAAAGGAATATGAGTCAGAGAATTTGCACCTTGCTGTGCTTTGTTTCATTTTCTCTACCTTCTTTTCCCTCCTTTAGATACTGTCACATCTAATTACTCCGCCTTTTGTCTGGCCTGAATGAGCATTGAAACTGAAGCAAGGTCATGAACGTTTTCCAGGAGGTTCTGGCTTTCTGTCATGTCCTCACTGCCACCCAGTTGAACTTAAAAGAAAAAGAGTCTATCACAAGCAGATTAGCATAATGGTGTGATGCACTGTTTGTGTTGGCAACCAGAGATGTAAATGGAAGCCTGACAACAGCTGGCCTTCAACCAATTACTGGTGCTTCCATTGCCAGGTTTGTGGAGATATTGTTCCCTGGACCACACAAATACCCGAGGCTTTTCTTTTCTCTTTATAAGCAATCACATTCTCGTAATCTGGTTCCCCTCTTCTACATCAATTTTAAAAGACATATGATTACAAAAACATTGCCTTGTATCATCAAGACATTCATCCATTTTCATCTCTAGCTGGCAGAAATGGTTCTTCATGTTTTCAGTTAGGGGTCTTTCCTAGTTCTATCTTGAAAGCCCTGATATTCCAGCCCAAGTCTTAGGCCCCTTCTACACTGCCATATCATCCAGATTATCAAAGCAGATAATCCACATCTGCTTTGAACTGGATTATTGAGTCTACATTGCCATATCATCCATTTCAAAGCAGATTATCTGGATTTTATACAGCTGTGTAGAAGGGCCTTAGTTTCCAAAATTAGATGAGATCAGGCCAACTGTTAGATTTCATCTGCAAAGGCAACATTTCTACAAGGCCATACAAGCGTGCCGCATTTCTGCACGAAGCACCACCTTACAAGCATATTTGAAAAAAGCAACATTTCTACTTCTCACAGATACCCACATCTGTTGGTTACAAAACTCACAAATTCCGTCTTTTGATACACAACACATATATAGAGAGAGGAAAAGACCATATGGGTGAGAGTGTGTAGTAAAAGACCACATTTGCATTTTGTAACCAATAGAATTAAATATCCGTATGAGAATCTGTGATGTTTTAACCATTAAGAAAATACGGTTTAGAACATAAGCAGCATTCCTCTGAGGCCCCATCTACATGTAAAATCCAAAATGATGTGGATTACCAGGGGAGTGGCTAAAAATGCACACCTCTAATGAGTGCTGCAACATGCATCCACATGGAAAACATGTGCAAAAAACAGTCAGGAGAAGGTATGGAATCGATGATAAAATGTGCTGCAGCTGGTCAGTGTATGGATGCTGCAGAGCAGAAATTCAAGAGACCATGTGCAGAACTTGTGTAAATAGTGCTACTGCTAGATGAAGGAACCATCTGACAGGCTACTGCAGTTCAGTGCATTTCTCCCAACAGGGTAAGGAAAAAAATGTTGTTTGTTGGATTGATTTGACATGAGGAGAGCTTTGTGGATGCTGTGGGAGCTTTTTTGTGGTTCACGGGGTGTGTGTGGAGATTCTCTGGAGTGGAACAAGATTTCTTTCTGATCCAGATTATGTGACTGTGTAGAAGCAGCCTGAGACTCAGAGAATGTGACTTGCCCAATGGCACCCAGTGAATTTTCCATGACTGAGCAGATATTTGAACCCTATTCTTCAGTCACAGCTTAAGCCACTACATCACACTGGCTCTCAAAGGGAGGTCAAATAATAGAGGCAAGACTCGACTGCCATGTTTTGCTATTCCTGATAAAGTAAAGCATTGTGACTCTAAATCTTTTCCAGTTACCACAGCTTAAGAATCTATATGTACTTTTATGGTAGATAAAAAACATTTTGCCATGCCCATTTTATGCTTCTATTTCCAGACAGAAGGCCATTTTAAACAATCAAATGCCTTAAGTGCATCAAGTGAAGTAGAACTAAAGGCTTCTTTTTTAGAAAAAGAAAAAGAAAAAGCAGTATGGAAAGCGGTATGGAAATGTTTAAAGTCTTCTTAACTATATCAGATAAAAATCTGTTTCACATGAAGGTGACCAGATCAGGATGAATATACTGATACATAAAAATATTCAAGTGCTGTGCTAAAGTGTATGTATGTGCCTTTAAGTCGCCTGTCAACCTATAGCAAGTCCATGGATTTCACATTTCTTCTGAGAGTATTATTACTTTTGCCAATTGCTTGAGTTTATGCTGTTTCCCAAAATTAGGACTATCACACACACTTAAAATATTATTAAACTTTCAGTTTCTCTCCCCACCCCCCCACCCCCACTTCCTATACCTCCAAAACACTGTTTCAGTGCTGTCCAGACAGTACCTTTATCCCAGTGAAATAGAGCCACTCGGAGTGACTGTGGATAGTGAGATCCATGCCGTAAATAGCCAGAACCCGAGACCGAGAGCCAAGCCTATTAAGCACTGAGTGGCCCGGGTCCTCTGCCAGCCTGTGGATCCGTGTGCTTAGAAAGCGTAAGGAAGCCCAATCCAATGAAAGAATGCTCACCAAGTTTGAGAGAAGTCACTGAAGATCCAACGATTTTATTAAAGTCAGCTGAAGTGATGACAGCTTGTGGTAGCCCACTAAAGATAGCTGAGATACACAACATAGTAAAACATGAACTTTTATACACGTTTATACACTCCCATGCAATTTCCAGCAGGAAGTTCCTGCTGCCCCCAGCTGGACCCGGCTTTGCTGTGATTGCCAGTGTGATGTCAGCAGGGGCTCCCTGGAAAAGCAGGAGTTTGACGTGCCTCAGCCAATGACAGGGTGCCGGCCGCCTCTGATGTAGATTTTCCTCTGTCCAATGGTTGGAGAGGTGCTGGCAGGTGTCAGAACAATGGGTGAGATGCTGACTGGTGAAGGGATTAAATATCCCTGATGTGTGGATGCAGTGACCATGATGGGTCTCCCAAAACCTTTGTTGTTCCTTAGGTCCTGAACCCCGGACTCCCAGGCAATTTCCAGCAGGAAGTATTATCCATAGAAATGTTCAATGGCGGGGAATAAAAAGGGGAAAATAGCCTTTCCAAGACAGTGGCATGGCATCTCGTGACTGTGAACTCCATACTGGGTTGGCAAATGCCACGTATTGTCCAAACAGCAACACAAAGGAGGGTTGGTCCACCTGTCTCCGGTTGACCTCTGTGTCACCTGGGTCTTATGGGTTACATTGAGGTAACTGATTAAATCCAATCAAATGCAAATGAAGCTTGGCAAGATGCTGGCTGATCTTCCCAGGACAGGAAAAATGTGGGCAAAAGTCATTGTAAGACTAAGCTGGCAACTTCTCCAATAACGTTTGTCCATCTGCCTTCTTCCCAAAAAATATGCAGGATTTTTCAGAGGCAACACTGATGGAATCTTTCCAGAAGTGAGAGCGATGTTTGTAGATGGTCCATGTTTCTCGGGCATACAATAGAGTTTGAAGGACAATAGCTTTAGACCAGCATCTTGGTATCCCTACACATTCCCCAATCCTTGAACAGTCTATGCTTCATTAAAAAAAATTGTGCTTGCAGAGCTCAGGCAGTGTTGGATTTCGGTGTCAATGTCAACTTTTGTGAAGAGGTGGCTTCCAAAGTAATGGAAATGGTCAACATTTTCTATCATTACAGCATTAAGCTGTATTTCTGGGATTCATAGCAGCATTTAACATCGAAAAACAAAGTGCTCTACCAGCAGGTACAAACCAAGCTCTTTACAGTGGTATAATCCCGTGACATCCCAAAGATTCCATCCACAATTTAAAAAATATATAAATCTAAGAATTGAGATTCTGATCTAAAATGCAGAGCTCTTGAAAACATGCATTATATTGAATTATCAAAAATGATCCCATTTAATATAATCTGGTGCCGCTTTCTTAAATAATGTACATGGAGCATATGACAAAAGCCAATGGGTAACTATTTAGCTTTTCTAGTTTTTTTCTTTTATTCTTGATCTCTTTTTATTTCTCCTTCCCTCTCTCTTTCTTCATTCTTCTCCCTTCCTTTCCAGAAAAAATAGTAATAAGTGCATAAGTAAAATGTAATAAGCAAATTGCATTAAAAGGAGGGAAACTACACTGATGTAAAATATCGTAAGGGTTAACTTAGCATAAGGAATTGATGATCCCGAAAACAAAATAAGTCCTCAATTTTAAAAATGAAAATGTAAAGCATGATCACAGAATCGTAAGAAATGGAAGAGACTACAAGGGCTACCCAATCCAATGGACGATGTCTAGTTTGCTGGCATTTTCCAGTGCAGCCTACACCTGAATCATGGGAATTGTAGTTTTATGAGCTCTGTAGCCTTCTCTACTGAAGAGTGCTGGTGCCTTGCCAAACTGTTTTGTAAAGGTTTTTAAATTATATATACATACATAGAGACATACAATCTTAAAATTTCAACATTCAAAATACAAAGATTTTTCCCTAATCCCACCACCTCCCCATTCCCTCCCAAAAACCTCTACCCTTGACTTCTCTTTACATAATACAAAGATACAGGAATACTATTAAATATTTATACCTCAGTATGTTTGAGAGTTTAATCATTTTCCCCTGGTTACCATCTTATTCATGACCATCTGTCTAAGGTTCCCAAAAATATTCATTTAGTTTTTTCCATCGTCCTTTATCCCGTTTTACGTCATTTCCCGTCCTTCTCCCCCCCCCCCCGCCCCCCGCCCCCCCGGAACAATTTACTACACTTTATCCCTAATAGCATCTCCATTTCCTTCTTAATTATTTTATGGAACTTTTGTATTTTTTTCACATTCCCACCACATGTGGGTGATTTTTCCACAGTTATGCCAGCATTGTTTTGGGCAGGTTCTCATAATATAAGCCAATTGCATGGGAGTTGTGTACCATTTTGTAAGTATTTTACATTGCATTTCCTTGATCTTTAAATATTTTATTTTATTTATTGATTTTATCCAATTGTCTATTTCTCTCTTGCTGCAACTTAATTCTTCCTTCCAGACTTCTATCAGGGTATATTTTGTGTTGTATTGTTTTTCTGTGATTATTTTGTATATAAATCCCATAATTCCTTTCTCCTTCTCAACTTTCCAATTTATTATTTTGTCAAGATGTATTCCTGGGGTTTCCCTACTCTTCTATTCTGTTAGCTTTTTGACAACTCTCCCCATAGTAGCCAGTTTCCACGCCCGCACTTATCTTTTATCTCCCTCCATTGTGTTACTGTTCCGCTGGGTTTCAATAAGTCCTCAATCTTTGTTATATCATGTTGTTCCAATTTCTTTAACGAATTCTGGTTTAACTGGGGTTTTATGTTCTCTATGGACACTATTGGGAGCTTCCCTATTTTATTTATTGGAAGTTTATCTTACCATTTTCCAACATAGCATTGTTGATGTCAAAGGGCTTACGGGGGAAATTTTCCCAATTTCCCCCATAAGACACAATCCATATTCCTACCCCTGTATTCATTTCTCTAGCGTGATCCATCTTTTGGGCTCTCGAATGTCCAGTTCAACAGACCTGACCAATTGGCAGGCTTCAAACTATTGAGTGATTTCAGTAACCTCTAAAACCTTGGGTTCAGAGCCTGGTGCACCATACTACATAAAAGACATGAACTGGATTGAAGGCAAAAAAGAAAAAAAGTTTATTCTTTCTTACATACTGTGTTGGGAAATACAGAGCATATTTATTCATTTTTGACAGTTGTTTGGAATATTGTGCCAGCCCTTGATTGGCTTAAAAGTGGCACAGCAAAGATCCAGGCTCCCATTGGCTGGGGATTCCCTCTGATGTCATCACTAGTTGATGTTTCCCCATGGCAGGAAAAATAAACAGCTGCCATTTGTTGGTTTGAAGTCTGAGTCCATTCATTGTTCTGAGCGAGCCTCAGAAATGTGGTGAGGTAACATGTAAATGAGTCCTTGATTGACTTGACAACTCAGTTGGGTACACACAAAGGAGGAGTCCTGGTAAAAACAATGTGAAATTATGAGGTATACAAAGTACAATAGGTGAAACCTTTCTCACAATTTGTGAGCTGATTGTCATGAGTGGATATCAATGAAAGCTGAAAAAATGTCTCAATGACAGCAGGAAATATATAAATGAAATTGGAATTTATCAATGGAAAAACCTTAGTTAAACAGTGTTAGTAAATTTGAGTGTGCCTGGAATGTTTCTTCCTCTCACCCACTGTCCCGTTGTGATGGGATTATGTAAATAAGATATACACATTCAGGTGCATACATTCCAGGCTACAATATTGGAAAGAAAGTGGGAGAGAGAGAAAGACAAAACCTATTTAAATCATGAAATAATTTTTTTAATAAAAAAAAATCACCAGATTTAGCTGTAGTGGTCCCAAGCAAGCAAAGCAGCCAACATTACATTTTAAATTACTCTTCTTTTGTCAAAATTAAATTCAGCTGACTCAACAGCAATTCTGTTGTATTGAAGAAGGAGATCTTGCTGGCTCTCTCTATGGATACCTTGTCCCTTTCCCCAGATGGATGACAAAGAAAGCCCCAGGCCATTATCACACTATGGAGAGTAACAAACTGAAGTCAAGAAGCCACTAAATACTGTGATAATTGGTTTCAGCTTTTCTGTTAGAGAAGGAAAGCTGGATTAGGTGCCTTAGGCTTTACTTTCACTTAGGAGGCGAATTGCTGCCTTCAGACTAGAGCAAGGCACTAACACAATTAAATGCTTCTTCACAAACACAAATCTATATGGTTGGTCTTGCATATCCGTGGATTCTGCAGCCACGGATCCAATCATCCATGGCATGAAAATATTTTTTATCCAAAAAACAAACCTATTTTTGTTAATATTAGTGAATATTAGTGAATACTCTAGGGGCCTGTCCAGACAGTACCTTTATCTCAGGAGCTCCCACAGCAAACAGGAGGGTAGCCAGATGCCATTCCCTGTAAACACAGAAGCAATCGCTACAGAAAGCGAAAACCATGAGATTTCCAGGTGTGGGAATATTGTGGTTTTGAGCCAAATATCCGCATCTTTGAATGTCTGTATGTCCCTGCAACTGGAAATCACGCCATTTTTTTAATCTAGGTTTGTTCCTGGCTTGAAAGTGGGTGTTCCTGTTTGATTGTGCAATGATGATTTGGACAGAAGTAGTCCTACCCCGTGAACTTTGTTTGTGTGGCAGATACTTCATGAAATGTCTGAGGGGTACAGTTTCTCTGGTCAGGACAAAGAATGGAACTTTTGCAGTGATTCTCCACATATCCCCATATTTTGCCCCTGTTTAAAACCCGTGATTTAGTGCTGTCTGGAAGTACCCTAGGTTACAAGTCTATAATTGCAATACAATAATAACACTATAATAACACTTTATTTATATCCCACCCTATCTCCCCGATAGACAAAGGCAAAGGCTTCCCCTTTGGCTTCTGGAGGTGGTGCTCAACTTCAGCTCTGGGGGAGGTGTTCATCTCCATTTCCAGGCCGAGAAGCCCTGCTGTCCATAGACGCCTCCTGGTTGTGTAATCGGCATAACTGTTTGGAGTGCCTGTTTGCCTTACCACCAAGGCAGTACCTATTGATCTACTCACATTTGCGGCTCAATGGTTTAACGGATGCTGGGCACTGTTTACAGGAAGACATTTTTGTGTGTGTGTTTACAGATAGCAACACAAAAAACCCTCTGTGTTGCTATCTGGAAAGACACAAATGCAAAAAATGCAAAATGCCAGGGTTCTTGAAAATCACCCCTCTTGTTAGCACCTTTTGGCTATAAAGCAACATACATAAGGTAGAGGGTTATGTGTCTGTGTGCATACACACAAAGAAAGCTGCCATACCTGTCCATTATATTTATTTATCTCTTGATCTGTTTGTCACTATTCTCTACTCTGGTTGGCAGTAGCTCTGCAGAATTCCAGGCAAGGAGATATTTCCCATTATCTGTTCTCCTGCTACTTGATCTTTTAAAAACAAAAGTCACTCAGAGACATCTAACTGCCACTATGAAAAAGGGTTTGCTGGAGCAGGTAGTCCTTTGATTTGATCTGTCCTGACTGTGTTCTCTACTACTGAGGGGTTGTCTATCAAATAAATCTATTTTGCACCACATTTTCCTGCCAGCAGGGAATGCCATTAGCACCATACAAATCACTCACTTTATGGTGAGATTATCATAACAGGTCAGACACTCCCCTCAGTGACTCATTTTGTTGTAAGAGGGCAGTTAATAATCTCCAAACCTTTGTATTATTTTCAGTCACATCATGTAAAAACCTTAACCTCCTTGCCCCCAGTCTTTCTGCTGCCCCTTGGTCAACTTTAGATTCGGTTTGCTTATTGGGGGTGCTGATTTAGAAAATTGTATTGGATAGACCACATCAGCTTTAGTTTCTGATTCAGAACATATGCCACCCAGTAGTCACCATCTGCTCACCCAAAGAAAACCATGTTTAATAAGCCTTGTCACTATAAGAGAGGTTTGTGAGACCAGTCACTCTCGTTGCAATGGCGTAGTAATGGTGACCATATTTTAGTGCTTGTGGACCACAGGTTAGGAACCACTGCTTTAGTGCCCTCCCATCACAAAGACTCTCCCCTTTTGCTGCCAGATTTTAAACTTCTTTACCAAAGACTTGCACCCACTTTCTCTCCTTTTGCTGTCATATTTTAAACCCAATGATTTCCCCTCCTCTCCAAACTTCTAAAAATTCACACATGGCCCAGATCTACTTTCATTGCTGGCCAAATTTTGAAAGTACCAGAGCATCTTTATTTCCTGCATTTAAAAAATGATCAGTAGTCTGATATAGTTTTGCCCAAAATCTCAGGATTCAACCCAGAGTGCCAAACATAGATTGATTCCAATAAAGACATTCAAAAGCAAAGGCAGGATCAGGGATCTTTATTCTCAGACAGCCAAAGCGGATGTAAGGGAACAAGGTGATCCGAGATCTGACATTTTACAGTCATGACAATGAGTGGGCATTTGCTATGACTGATGCAAATTATGATCCGCAATCTCATTGGTTCAAAAGTACATTCATTTACAGTTTGTAATTGGTGCATGGTGTGGCAGGAAACCTAACTAATGGTCAGTAATTTAACCGGAAGTGTCTGTCCATTTTGGGGGCAAGGAGACTTGGGAAAGGAATGCAGGTTGCGTTACGGTGACAATGGATCCTTGATAGGTTTATCCCTGGGGATATGAGCCCCACACTAGTATCCCCCTCAATGGATTGCCACCTTGTCATGGTGAGGGGGCTTGCATGTTCCAATGAACCTGCGGGCATAACTAACGGAGTCATGTACTCCCAGGAGGGGCTGCAGGGGAGGATCCAGACCAAGCACAATCTGAAGACCTCAATACCTCAATGACAGATCAGGCAGATGACAACATGATACATGTCACAACGACTGTGAAGGCGGAAAAAAGCTGCAACAGATTGAGAAGACGCCGTCATCATGTTAACCATGCCACTGGTTGGGACCCTCACTCTGTGAAGACTGTGTGTCGATCAACTGTGTACCGACTTACACACATTAAAAAAACTCTCACACAGGCGACTTCCAAGAAAAATAAAACCCTTGGAAGACCATCATATTGGACAATGAGGGATCGCCTAAGACAGTGGTTCTCAACCTGTGGGTCCCGAGTTGTTTAGGCCTTCAACTCCCAGAAATCCTAACAGCTGATACACTGGCTAGGATTTTTGGGAATTGTAGGCCAAAACACCTGGGGATTCACAGGTTGAGAACCACTGACCTAAGAAGAAGTAAGTCCCCTTCCATGCAGCTGAATAAAATCCCACATTATCTGCTTTGAACTGGAATATGTGGCAGCGTGGACTCAGATAACCCAGTTCAAAGCAGATGTTATGGGATTTTCTGCCTTGATAATCTGGAATATAGGGCTGTGTAGAAGGGCCCTAAGAAGTATCTGATTAAGGACAATGGGTCCCAAAATGCCCTAAGAGTTCCAGAGAATGAAACAAAAGTGTGTGAGCTTGTGAGGTTGATGACTTTAAGGGTGTTGCTGGGCATGGGTCTATTGTGAGAAAGGAGGATTGACTGATGGTCAATCCCTCTTTATCATGAGAAGTGCAAATAAAAGGAGATGGTTGTGCTTGTGCATACTGTGCAAAAGGGCAAAGCAGGATCCGGGAAGATGGCCCCAGCTTAATTTTCTTGGATTTCAGCATGATGGGTGAGGAGCCTCTTCAGGTCATCCATCCAAATCCCGATTGATATTCATTGGCTGGATTTTCAGAAACAATAGGAATAAGCCAAATAGAAGCTGCAATCCATAATTCAGACCTGGGATCTCTGCCAAGATCATATTTTCTCTTGCTGCCTTCTCTAGTAGGCACACTGATGTAACCATCTCTCTCTACCTTGAGCTGTCAATATGCTGCCTTTAACAAGACATGAGAGAGGAAGACTTGTGAGCTCCATAAATCTTCTGTCACTGATTGACATAATAACATCTTGAGAACCACGAATTACCCATTATTTAGCCAAACAAGTAGAAATGTGTTAGTTCCAATTGATGTAGACCAGTTGAAATGAGTAGGATTCATTAATCACCATTTAACTAAGTCCTGTTCATTTCTCCATTCATTTCTATTCTAGCTGAGACTAAAATTGGAGTTTCTTTTCATAGTTACTCAGTGATGATTGGAGATGGCAGCATTTTGCTTGGAGTTGAAAAATTGGTCAAGAGAAGCTCCAGAGATTCAGTTTGTACATCTGTCTTCCTCTCTTCTCCCCACTTCTTCTCCTCACAATCTCTAACATCTTTTTACATTTTTTTTGTTTGCATGATCTATGGAAAGCTGGAATCAGGCCATCAACAGAAATTTTGAGGCAGAGGCAGCTGGTGGAGAATGCGGGCAATGAAAGGACAGCCCTTCTCAGGATTGGGGATTTTCTTTAATTGTGCAGGTGAAGCGCTGTTACTACCATTCTCTCCCAATAGCTAATTATAATTCTAAGTAGTGATAAAATCAGATAAGCCATCAAATTTACACAGTCGGATGGGATTCAAAAGAATCAAGAATGTTGAGTTTGGAAGCATTACATTACTTATGTAAATTAATCTTGTTTTAGGAAATTGTATGTGAGATATTTCAGATGCAAGACAGCTGTTTGCCTGAAGAAAATCTGAACCACTTTCTCTATAATAAAAGTTTGAAAATGTTACTATTTTAAGATAGTAACTCTTAGAAACCCCTATGCAGCATGACCAGTGGAGGATCCTGGTTGTTATGGTCTAAAAAGTAACTCTTCCAAGCTCTAATCCAAAGGGTTCGTTATGTAAATGGTAGGCTTGTGCATAATTTCAGATAATAATAGTATATCGGATTAAATTCGTTAAATTCATGCAAATGATGCAATTTCTGAGACATGCCGGAAAGGTGGGGGGGGGGGGTTAGAAATTGAAGCACTCATCCATTTTTCCATAAATGTTCTGTAACGTTCGGATGTCTCCTAAGGTCAGTTTAATTTTCAGTATAACCATAAAGCAACTTTGGTAAAGCCGAGAGAACATAAAGTGCTTAAAAACCAATTCTTTTACTTTGGAGTTTTGCCCCATCATCGCCCATAAGGAAGGCAGGACTACATTTAATGGGCAGGAAACTCAGCCATCTTAAATGTAGTTTAGAAAGGTGAGGCCCCCAGTGGCAGAGAATGCAAAAGGCCCTCCTGTCAACTACATTTCCCAGAATGCAATGCTGCTCAGGACTCAAAAGAGGGCTGAAGGACCAAAAGATAGCTGGCTGCAGCAATTGCCGTTTAGAGTTAGTCTAATAATAATAAATAAAATTATTGAATCTGCAAAGAGGACTAAAGTAAGTAAGCATTAAGCAACTTTGGTAAAGCTAATAGAACATAAAGTGCTTAAAAACCAATTATTTCACTTTGGCCCATTGTCATAAGGAAGACACTGTGGGGGGCAGTCAGCCAGCCTTTTAGAGTTAGTCTTATAACAAATAAAATTATTGAATCTGCAAAGAGGACTAAAGTAAGTAAGTAATAGTACAAATCTGTGCTAAATTGAAGTTATGTGATTGTGTGTGATAAAGATAGACAGACATTTAAGGGAATTGTTGTTGTCACATTTTGGCGGGGGGAGGAGATAAATTGTTTTGGTCTAAATTTTAAAGATTCCCCAAAAATTCGTAGATGTGTGAATCTTTCTGACAAGTCCAGGGATTGATGCCCTGGTTATCTTGTGCATTGTATATAACATTCAAGTAGATCACTCTTGTAGTTTTTTTTAAAATGTTGTTTATAAAAACTTTGAAAATTCCCCAAAAATCCATGGATAAGTCAAACATTCTGAAATTTGGTGAGCTAACAGTAGTGTTCTACCACTTTAGCAAGTTTCATCATGATAGCTCAAAAACGAAGTTTTCCTACTGACAGTAATGATTTCTTTAATGCGCATGCACTACTGTAACAAAATAGTAACAAAATTTCATTAATCTCGTTAGAGTTCAAAAAATTTCACCACCTAAACTTTAGAAACACTTTAGAAATGAAACGCCAGTGCTCACTAGTCTTGTAAGTACTTTAAACTCATTTTTAATGGATCACACATGCTTAGTAAATAGACATTTATGAGAGAGACTTGGATTTAGTGGATGCTGCTACTGGAGAAACAGGTTTCCTAGGATGTATACAATCGGTTTGTCAGACTAAATAGGTTTTACCCAGGTCCTTCTTCAGGTTCTCTCTCTTGGCCTCTTAGCTGCTGATTCAGTGCTCATCAAGGGAAATAAGATTCCAGAAGCAGCTTCTAATGCAATTAGCTAACTCTTGCCAAATGAACCAATAAGAGCATTTTGTCAGTCTATAACAACCTTGGAGGGTGTGAGAGGAGCTGCACACAATTATGTCATTAATAGTCCTTAATGTTTCATTAAACACAATTAGATGTAAAACATCAACTGTGCCATTTGTTGTGGTTTTAATTATCCAAAGGAGAAGACCAAGATTTTGATGTTGTTCTGTGCCTTCAAATTGTTTCTGACTTATGGTGACTAAAGCAGTAGTTGGCAACCTTTTTGACTCATGGAGCCCTTTTTAGAATCAATTTCTTTTTTCTTTTTTCTTTTCTTTTTTTGTATATATCTTTATTGAGAATACAACTCGCTCCTCAGGAGTAGGAGCTTAAAAAGAAAAACTGTTACACATCTTATTTTTCCATTGTTTTACATAAAAAGAGTGGGAACAATCAATTAAGGAAAGTCAGAAAGGAAATAGAAAGAAAAAAAAGGAAATAAAAAGTAAGAGCAAACTTCCAGGTCTCCCCAAGTTGAAAATCTTCTCACTTAATAATGATCTGATTATTGTTATTTTTTATCTCCTGTTTCTTATTGATATTTCCTTTGAGTTTCTTTTATAAATCACTAATATAGATCTCCTTATTTTCCTTTTTAATGAAATCTATAAATTTTGTCCAGTCTGTTTTTTTGTCATCTCCATTGTTTTGTGTGATTCTTTGGGTAAGTCTATCCATGTTCAGAATATCTAGAACTTTTAGAGTCCATTGTTCCATTGTGGGTATTTCTTTGGTCTTCCATACTCTTGCTAAAATAATCCTTGCTGCAGTTGTCAAATAGAAGAAAAGCTTATCTGTATTTTTATCCATTTTAAAGTCTGTGATTCCCAACAGGAAAAACTCAGGTTTTAATTCAATTTTTATCTGTAAAATTGTCTCCATCTTTTTCCCTATTTGATACCAAAAATTCTTAACCTTTTTACATTTCCACCACATGTGGATAAAATTGCCTTTGTTTTTCTCACATTTCCAACATTTTTCTTTAATTTTCCCTTACTGATCTTTGATAGTACTTCTGGTGTTAGGTACCATCTATAAAATAATTTGTACCAATTCTCCTTTAATTCTACTGCATAAGTATATTTTAGTTTCTTAAGCCATATCTCTTCCCACTCTGCCATGGATATTGATCGATTTATATCTCTAGATCACTTTATCATATTTTCCTTTGCCTGTTCCAATTCCATATGCCATATTAGTAATTGTTGGTAAATTCTACTTATTATTTTTGCATCAATCTTTATTATCTTATCCCAGAATCTTTCTTTTGTTTCAAAGCCTAATTTATTATCTATATTGAAATTCTCTCTGATTTGATGGTATTGAAACCAAGAAAGCGTTGGGTCCAGTATTTTTAGCTCCTCCTGTGACCTAAGTGTCACTCCTTGTGTATTTATCTTTATCAGTTGTTTATATGATAGCCATTTTTCTCGAGGAAGTTCTCTTAAATGATTAGCCTCGTTAGGTGAAAACCATAGAGGTGTCTTTACATATAATCTTCCTTTATATCTGTCCCAAGTTTGAATAAGCGCAGCCCTTATATAGTGGTTTCTAAAGTTTCTTTCCTTTTTAGCCTTTCCCCTCCAGAATCAATTTCTTTTTGACTTGCAGAGCCCCTTAGGCGTGCCCCATGCCTTACAAGGTAATGGTGCTTAGGAGTAGTGTTACAAGCAGGAGAAGGGATAGATTGTAAAGAAATGTAAAGTAAAGAGATTTATAACAATTGTGCAATGTCCATGCGATGAAATTTTATTTTAGAAACGTTGACATTTACCATAATTTCTCAATTGATTCTCAACTACCATCAGTACACGTGATATTGTTAAAGCTTGGCCATACATTAAAATTCTTCAAAAGTTCAATAAATCAAACCAACAGAAGTGTACTCTAGTGCAACAGTAGGCCTAAATTAAGGCATAACATAACAAACAGATAAACATAGGTCCAATTGATGATAATTGCAGGCAAATCTATGGTTCTGCATTTAAGCAGTTTGTGGGGGGTGGGGTGGGGGGAGGTTGTTTTGGTGCCTATATAGGCAGATAAACCCGCTAGTTGAGAAAGGCAGCAATGCTAATTTTGCTTTCTCAGGCAAGATTTTGAATTCATCTTGTAAATGCAGCCAAAACCGCATTTTCTTCCAAAAATGTATCACAGTAGTTTGAGGTTTGAACATACGAATAGAACAAAACACAACATTTTATTAATGAACGCATACTAACTACACAACCAAACCTCACAAAGAGGTCAAATGCACAGAAAACAAAAAAAAATCACAGTATTGCTATGAAAATTCATTGTGATGTTACTACAAATTGACTAGCCAGCCTCTGTTTATATGGCCTAAGTTTCTAGAAGCTTTGAGTGGATTCTAGAAATTCTCGAATTTTTAAAATGAGCGAGAAACTTCTCAAATGTGCAATTCCAGGAAATCACTCGGACATTCAATTTCAGGAAGGGTCATTAAAACACATCATGCAACAGTGTATGTGAAAGAGGCCAGTGCCCTGCTCAGCTTTGTCGTCTGTCCATTTCATGCTACAATAATTTTGGAGCTAGTGACAGAAGAATGACCAAACGTCCTCTGCTTAAGGAGGCATGAAATTCAATTTGCCAAATTTCCATTAGGAATATATTTTCTAGGTTTCTTGTTTTGATTCTACTTTTTGTTTCTTATTCTTTAATTTCATTCAATTTTAATTTGTTTTATTTTCCTGGAGCAGCTGCAGACCCCTGGGAAGTGCATATGGAGCTCTTAGGGCTCCGTGGAGCACAAGTTAGGAACCACTGCTTTAAAGGCAAACTGATCATGGGATTTACTTGGCAAGATTTGTTCTGAGGTTATTTTCCCTTGCATTCCTCTGAAGATAGATCATTCAATGGGCTTCCATGGCTGAGTGGGGATTCAAATCTGGTCTCCAGAGTTGACTGTGACTCAAACAACTATGCCATGATGATTCAAAATTTGATTAAACTCTTTTGTTTAGCACTGGGAGAAGGTGCTCCCTGTTTCACATACTGTTTCACATACTGTTTCACATATAGGAGTTCTCAAGACTGGGTAAAACATATAGGAATATTATCATAACCTCCCACTTTTTCACAGGGAATAAAAAAGCTAGCTGTGGAACTTGGACCACAAGCCACTGAAGAGATCACAAAATTGGGATTTTGGGCTGCGGGCGGTGAAGGTGGGTGACCAAGGGACACTTCCTCTTAGGGTTTGAGCTGCTTACCTCCCAAATCTATGAATTTCTGGATGGGACAGATTATCTATATCTATTTCAATCTGGTTTCAGGCCTGGCTTTGATCTATGTAAGGAACTGGACAGAAGAAGTGTGTCCCTATAGGTTCTGCTAGAGCTCAATAGCTTTCAGTACTATCGACCATGGTATCCCTCTGGGCTGCCTTGCTAGTCTGGCACTTGGAAGCATTGTTTTATAGTAACTTAATTCCTTGTTCAAGGGGTAAATTCAGAAGGTAATGCTGTGGGGGCTCCTTTTTTTGTTTGTTTTATAGATTGTGTTTTATTTCATTTTTTCCCAATAAACGTAAAAAAAATGCATATGACATGAAGTCGGGAGAGATGGAAGACAGAAACAGAATTTAGATCAATGCTAAAATTGGTCAGAAAATCATAAAATGAATTTCAATAGACATTTTGGGCACAACAATCAAATGCACAGGTTTAGGATGGCAGATAATTAATTTAGCAAATTTACATGACCTTGTGAAAACGACCTTGGGGTTCTAGTTGATCATAAACTGAGCATGAGACAGCAGCATGATGCTGCAACAAAGTAGGTGACTGCTTCTTTTCACCTGTTAATAGAAGTATAGTTTTCAAGTTGAGGGAAGCAATAGTCCTGCTACAATCTGTGCAGTTGAGGTTTCATCTGGAGTACTGCATTCAGGTCTGGGTCACTTATTTTAAGAAGAATAAATACAAGTTGGAGCAAGTTTAAGGAATGGTGACAAAATAAGAGGTATGGAGAACCAAACATATTCAAGGGTATATGTTTGTTCTTGACTGTCCAGATGATAGCGCTACATCTAATAGTTTGAAGTGTCAAGATGGTAGATCCTGATTGAATATTAGTAGGACCTTTTTGACACTAAAAGTAGATCAGCAATGTAATCAATTGCCTAGAGAAGTGGTGGTTCTCTTTCTGTAATTTTGGCTCACTTGCTCAACCTCAGTGGAAAACGGGAAAAGGCAAATGAACCACAGAGAACCATATATGGTGTTGATTGTGATTTGGTGTACATATGTAAGGCATTTAATTTTGCCACTATTTCTGTGTAAACCGCTTTGAGTCCCTCCAGGGGTGAGAAAAGCGGTATATAAACACTGCAAATAAATAAATAAATAAGAAAGTCCAAGGAGCTCTTGGCAGTGAGCTGTTTGCATGATTTTCAACTCATTGGAAGCTCAACTCACGGCTCCCTTTCTGCTTCCCCCTGTACTTGGTTCAGGCAGCAGCAGTGCCTTTCCTTTGCTAAGGGATATGTTCTATAATCCTGAATAGCTACATTAGACATTCCAATTTAACTCCAGATGACAAGACTGTTGGCACAAGCTGAGAACTCTGCCATGTTATTAAATGTGCCCCTCAGAGCTGGGGCCAAGGAAGCACCATGGGAAAATACCTTCTATTTGTCTCTTTTCCAATTACATCATCAGTCTTTTCAACATTCTGTTTTCCCTGAGATAACATTCTAAATACTTCCATTAAAACAGAGTGGTGTGGGATTTATCTCTTCCCCCTTGGGCAACTCCTGTCACCGTTCTCACTGTCCTATTGATCTTTAAAAAATGAATTGCAATATAAGGAGAGGGGTAGAATATGGAAAGAAGGAAGGCTAAACCACACATTACATGGCAGGCAGAACCTAGTTTCGCAACCAAATGTACATCAGTAGAACAGGGAGAGCAGCAGACCCTCACCATTCCTCTGAGCCCTCACCATATCTGTTCCTCTGAGTGTTTTTCCTATGGCCTTAACTTGCCTACCGCTCTCAGGTGTAGTCGAGGGGACAGTAACAGTGGGTTGGCTTCCCTATTATTTGGTCTCATAATACTTGTTATGGCAGGCAGAACCTAGATTACTTCACTGTAATATTTATTTATTCATATATTTACAACCTATCCTAGATCCTAAGATCTCAGGGTAATATGCAGACAAATGGAATGTACAGAGAAAGTCTTCCAATTGAGGAATGTTCCCTTCATATAACTAACCACTCCCTGGAAATGAGACTTTCCCATCCAAGAAACCATTGAGGTTGCATCTACATTGCAGAATTAACTCTGTTTGACCCCACTTTAACTGCCATAGATCAATGCGGGAAAATCCTGGGAGTTGCAATTTTGCAAGGTCTTTAGTTGGCCTCCTCAGGCAAACACTGTATCCTCTCCACTCCATGTATAGAATCAAAGTGCAGTGGCTGTTGAAACTTACTTCAACACTGCACACCTGGCCAGTTTAGCAGGTTCAAGGAAAACCGTATGGTACATAAAGTGTTGCCCTCTTTGAAAGGAAGAAGGTCAGGAGGATCAGAAACAACATCTGAAGGTATTGTCGAAGGCTTTCGTGGCCAGAATCACTGGGTTGTTGTAGGTTTTTCAGGCTGTATGGCCATGTTCTAGAAGCATTCTCTCCTGACGTTTCACCTGCATCTGTGGCAGGCATCCTTAGAGGCTGTGAGGTCAGGAGAGAATGTTCCTAGAACATGGCCATACAGCCCGAAAAACCTACAACAACCCAACAACTGAAGGGCTGCCACTTTTCTTTCCCAGCGTTTATTGTCTGCACTTGGCTTAATACTCCAAGCAGTACATGGGAACTGGTCTGCCCAACATTTCATTTACAAAAAATATTCTCTCTCTCTCTCCCGCCTCCATAATGTGGTGTGGACTTGATATGTGATTTCAGCCTCTCAAGAACTACAAATTCAGGGGCCTAGCATACCTAGTTTCCAAAGGATTAAAACAGAAACGAGCAAGTCCAAGGCAAGGCTCAGAGGCTGTATTAACTTTGGCCAAAAGTAGATGTTGAAGAGACAGTGCTCTCAAAGCAGCCATAAAGGCAATGGATACATACAGAGACATTTATAGAGATCTGACAGCTATTCAAACAATAGACTTTTGCTTCTTGACAGTTCATTGGTGCAAGTAATGATCCGCACACTGATTGGTGGAGGTGCACCATCTGTCACTGCAGCTGATTAGGTTCCTTGTCTAGCAGGAATTTTGATAAACTCTTACTGCTCAGTTTGAAGCTTGGTTGTATTCCGAGTCCACCTTCTGTGGGTACATAGAGAAAGGAATCTGGGCCAGGTTTGAGCCTAAGGATTCTATGGTTTTATTCTATGATCCTTATTATCCTTGAAATGGAAGCAGAATTTTTTTATCCATTTGCAGTGCATGCCCCCCCCCCCCGCCCCCCAGTGAGAATGAACTGATAATGTGTGTGTTATGATTAAATTATGTTAACGTACTGCATGAACACCAGTAATCTTTTCCACAGAGGGCCTTGTTAGTCCTCAGCCCCACTTAAATCTATCAAACTGGAACACTGAACTGACTCTGACATCTTTGCTTTCTAAATAAAGTGCCTACCCTTGGGAAGAGAAAGCTTGGTTATTAACACTAAATGTGAAGCAAATGCTGAGTTTTATGGATGAAATCAGATTCATAGTATCTCCCTCCGCTCAACATGTTTTGTTTGTTAAGAGAACAAGCTTATGGTATAAGCAATGATTCATCCTCTCTGGGATACACAAAATATGGCCTCGGGCAAAAGGCAGATTGTTCCATTGTGTTTCACAAATGATGGCTCCTTACGGATAGTCAGACTTGTGTCTGAGATTTTTGAGTGGTGTTATCATTTGTTGGCATATGCTATAATCCACATTCTATTTGACAAGCATTTAGAGATGGGTGGGAATTCATTTCGGTTCATTTTTAGAATCAGAATTTGTCAAAATCCACAAAATAGGAATGTAAACAGAAAATGAAACAATCAGATTTGTCCAGCCCAAGGAGGGCTATAGGGATATTGGATCTCCCATCAAAAGGTTGGGTATCAACATCTATGGCAGAGTTTCCAAACATTTCTTGTTGATGACACACTTTTTAGACAGGCATCATTTCACGACACAGTAATTCAGTTTTATTAGCAAACCAGACGTTATCCCTTATAAGAGATACAGAGCCTACATAAATTGTAATAATGAAATGTATGGGGACACAACAAATCTCACTAAAACCTTTCATTTATATTTTAAAATATATATGCTTTTAAGATAATAACACACATTTCCAAGATTTTTGTCATTTCTTGTTACATTTGCATGACACACCTACATACTGCAGCTGACACACTAATGTGTCACAACACACAATTTGGAAAGCTTTGATCTATGGGCTTGTCTACAGTAGCTCTGAAATCTGAAGTGGACCAGAGGTCCCTCCTGGAAATCTGAAACACATCCAGGGACCACTGGTCCTTAATGTAACTGGAGTGAACCGGTTTAGTCCTATGTTAAGGAAAATTCAGAAAAATGCTTTGGAGCAGCCCCGCACTTTGGGCAGAGTGTAGAGAGCACCAGACCATCTCCAAGGCAAACTGGTCTGCTTTCCAGATGGGCCTGAGCTGCCATCTCCTTTTCCCTGTGCTCATTGTTTCGATTCCTCCACCTTCTCTGATATCAGCAAAGGAGCCTGGTGAAATCCAGGATATCTCCCAGAGCACTCCAGATGTCTGACAGCAACAGGAAAGGTAAAATTACAGTCTTGTGGGGACAAACCCAGTTTCAGCCCATTCTGCTACTGCCATAGGCCAGAACTGGATGTAATGTTAAAGAAACAAATGCATCAGAATCCAAACCAATTAAAACATAAATATCAAAAAATCAATTAAAATCACAGAATCCAGGTCATATTCCAGGGCTGATCCGAGTCATCATTATGTTATTTTATAGTCACTTATTGCACTGCTCCTGTTTACTGACCACACTCTTTCTTCTAGGACTATAAAGTGGTACATGTATCCTTCCTTGCCCTTCCCTTTTTCTCCTGACAACAACCCTATAAGCAGTTATCAGGCTCAAAACATGCATCAATACAGGTGAGTTATGAAATATGTCCCCTCCCCTTTACAATATTTAAAATTTACAGCAGTAGTTGGAGTTGAGAAGATAAAAGTGAAAGACCAGGGCAAGTGGGGGAGGAAGGTAGTGACACACAAAACTTGTGCAATCCAGGGATGAAACCCAATATGCTGCAGTAGTCCAAACGGGATGTGTCTAAGGCGTGGACTACCATGGCCAAGTCTGGCATCTCAGTGTATGGGTGCACCTGGCACACAAGTTTTAACTGTGCTAAGGCACTCCTGGCCACTGCCAACATCTCAGGTTCCATGGTCAGCGATGAGTCCAGGATCACCCCCAGACTGAAACTGTGTCTTCAAGGGTAATTCAACCCCATCCAGCACAGTCTGAAACTACACACTCTGCTCAATTGACCAGGAGTATACCTCTGTCTTGTCTGGATTTAATTTCAGCTTGTTGGTCCTCATCCAGTCCATTACTGATGGCATGCACCAGTTCAGGACCAGAATGGAATCCTTGGCACTTGGTTTAAAGGAGTAATAGAGTTGGGTGTCATTTGCTTAAATTAGACACCGAACTCTAAAATTCTGGATGATCCTTCCAAGCGGTTTCGTGTAAACAGCATGTGGGACAGAATTGAACCCTGAGGGACTTCACAGGTCACCGGCCAGGGAGTTGTACAGGAGTCCCCTAGTTCCACCATTTGGATTCACCCTTCCAAGAAGGACCGGGGCTACTGTAAAACAGTGCCCCCAATCCCCATCCTGGGGAGACGGCCCAGAAGGATAACATGCAAATGCTGTAAAACAGAATAAGGCAAGTTCCTATGTTGTTATATTTGAAGTCCCACCATGAAATAATGAAACCACACACATGGATTATGGAATAAAGGGCCACTTTATTGACCTCATTAGAAAACTTCTGGGCAACTAAGAATTTGGGGGAACGAGCTTGACATTCAACTATAACAAACTTGCCCAGACCCAATTCCGTGCTCAGTGACCTGTTCTGCTTTTGAAACATTTAGTACATGTTAGCCAATCCATTTAAAATCTCAGGGGACACTAGGGTTCGTTGTTCTTTAAGCCACCCTGCTCCTTAGGCCATCCCTCCAGGATCTTTTTTGCCCTAAACGCCCTGGAAAAACCAGGGTGACCTTGTACCTTGGCTGCGAATGTTACAGTAGTGAGTTTGTTCCTAACAGAAGCCGAGGATAAGCCATTGAAATGCAGGAATATGCAGAAATGCATGGTCCTGAATTCTTCAAATTCCTTACTAGCCCTAACATAACTTTGCTTTGTGTTAAGTGCCAAAGCCAAGTCCATGGCCTTTATAACCTCACGCCTCCAAACGTCCAAAAGCTCACAACCCCATTATTATAACTATATAAGTACACCAGAACTAAATATGTGAATACATTACACAAGGTGCTTATGTGTGTGACCTAGAACTTGATGCAGATTTAAGCATCTTGCCAAGTAAGAATATTTCACTCAGAAGAGACAAATTATGTCTACATTTCTCTTTTACTGCCCTACTCCTCCTTCACCCTTTACCAATATTCTTTTCTTTGTGTGTCTGTACTGAAAGCTGCCTCAGAAGCTAAACAAACAACTCTTCTCACCAGATCTGCGTGGGCAAAGTTAATTATCTCCAAATAGATTTCAGAAGCCTCAAATCAATTTTGTGAAAGCAAAAATTAACTTTCCATATAAACATAATTACAAGGAAACAACAGCATCCCAAGATGGTATGAGTATTCTTTTGAAGGCTGGGAAGCGAGCCAAAGTTGTTCACTGGGCAATATAATTAATAACACTTTCTTTCTTCCTTTAGGAAGCTGTCTGTGGTCCTCTGAGTAGAAGGTGGTTTAAATACACACGCAAATTGACAGGTTAAAATGTAAACAGTGGTTCAGCAGTGTTGAATGCTGGACGGTAGCTTTAAAAACAAGTATTAAACTTAGTGGAGCAGAAAAGGCGCTATCAGGTTAGATTAGAACTATCTGTACCTGGCATATGAGGGCATTTTCTATTGTATCTTGTATATCTCAGCAGCAATCATGGTTCAGAAGCAGGGTATCTGCTTTGCACAGATAAAATCAGAGGTATGTCTCTCAGTGCTGAGACTGCCCAAATGCATCAATGAGCTACAACCAACTCTGGAGAATAGCACAGCCCTTTCACAAACTCTGGGACACAGGCCTCTACAAAAACCAGAGGAATAGAGAAGAAAAAGAGGATCAAATGCACAAGGGTGAAAAGTCGAAGGACAACAATAAAGGCTGATGAAAACTTGTGAATTAGCCGAGATGGACAAATTGACTAAGCTGACCAAGGAAAATTATGTGTCCAGTTTCAAGAGAGACTGGGATTTGCTTGTTAGTTTGTCACAATAATAATGAGGACATTTGTCAGCTGTGGGATTTATGAATTAGTAGAATGTTATTAAAAGTCGAAGTTTGATTATATGATATGTAAAAGGAGTAGACTAATTAGAGGTAAAAACCATGAGACAGTGAATGGGAAGTTCATAGATTCATTTTTGTTTCTTTGTTACCATATATACTTGAGTATAAACTGACCCAAATATAAGCCGAGGCACCTAATTTTACCCCAAAAAAGCTAGAAAAACGTATTGATTCGAGTATAAGCTCAGTGTGGGAAATGCAGCAGCTACTGGTAAATTTCAAAATAAAAATAGATACTAATAAAATTACATTCATTGAGGCACTAATAAATTAAATGTTTTTGAATATTTACATAAAACTGTAATTTAAGATAAAACTGTCCAGCTCTGATTAAAACATTATTCTAACCTTCTTCAATGTAAATGTGCTTATGTATCCTTCCAATAATAATAGAGTAAAATAATAAATGTAATAAAAATAATAATAGAGTACAATAATGGAAATGTAATAATAGCAATAATAACACAGTATAATAATAAAAATGTAAAAATAATAATATAGTAAAATAATACATGTAATAATAAAAATAGAGTAAAATAATAAATGTAATAATAAGAATAAATAAAGTACAATAATAAATGTAATAATAGGATACAATAATACATTTAATAATAATAATAAATAGAGTAAAATAATAAATGTAATAAAAACAATAATAATAACAGAGTAAAATAATAAATAACTGTGACTCGAGAATAAGCAGAGGGGGGCCTTTTCAGCCTAAAAAGGGGGCTGAAAAACTCAGCTTATGCTCGAGTATGTACGGTAGTTTTCTTTTTGTGTGTATATGTGTGTACATGTGTGTTTTATTCTTCCCCAGTCCATGAGTTGAGAGGAGAATCATTACACAGTTGTATATCAAGGCTACTATAGTCCTGTTGATGGGAAAGAATTATAGAGCAGAAAACAAGTCAAAGAGCCTAGCACATCCGATAGAGCAAGATTACAGTGTGCTTGACGAAGAACACCTATTGTGGTTTTCCTGGCAAAGAAGGATTACTGTTTATTTGATCTAAGCAAAGGATTAATAGTGTTTGAAGCAGAAGTGAAAGCACAGTGCATGCAAAGGTGAGAATGCAAGGAGAAGGTTAGAGCCAATTTCTTACTAACAACAGAGGAGAAGCTTCCAAGCTGGATATTGATTATAGCAAAAAGTCCCCCTTTACAAATGGCCACTTGAGTTTCAAGATAAAGAGAATTCCGTTCTTACAAATGTCACTCAAGTTCATCAGCCTGACTTTGATGTATAAATTAAATAGAATGGCAAATATTTCCTTAGTTCTGTTTAATACCTTCCAAAACAATGTACTGTGGTTTCAACGAAGGAAAGAAGGTAATGAAGGACTCCTAAACAAGCACATCGCTATACTTAGCTTTATATTTACTTATGTAATAGATTTCTCACCGACATGTTAAGGTATTAACTAGGGCTCTGTGTGGCCCCCATGCCAAACATGATGATTTGGATCTGGGAGCAATGCTGTCATAATCCAATCCAGTGTTTCTCAACCTGGGGGTCGGGACCCCTGGAGGGGTTGTGAGGGGGTGTCAGAGGGGTCACCAAAGACCACAAGAAAACACAGTATTTTCTGTTGGTCATGGAGGTTCTGTGTGGGAAGTTTGGCTCAATTCAATCATTGGCAGGGTTCAGAATGCTCTTTGATTGTAGGTGAACTATAAATCCCAGCAACTACAACTCCCAAATGTCAAGGTCTATTTTCCCCAAACCCCACTAGTGTTTACATTTGGGCATATTGAGAATTCGTGTCAAGTTTGGTACAGATCCATCATTGTTTGAGTCCACAGTGCTCTCTGGATGTAGGTGAACTACAACTCCCAAAACTCAAGGTCAATGCCCACCAAACCCTTCTAGTATTTTCTCTTGGTCATGGGAGTTCTGTGTGCCAAGTTTGATTCAATTCCATCATTGGTGGAGTTCAGAATGCTCTTTGATCTTAGGTTAACTATAAATCCCAGCAACTACAACTCCCACAGGACAAAATCAATACCCTCCCCCAATCACACCAGTATTTAAATTTGAGTGTATTGGGTCTTTGTGCCAAATTTGGTCCAGTGTATGAAAATACATCCTGCATATCAGATATTTACATTACTATTCATAACAGCAGCAAAATGACAGTTATGAAGTAGCAATGAAACTAATTTTATGGTTGGGGGTCACCATAACATGAGGAAACGTATTAAGGGGTCGTGGCATTTGGGAGTTTGAGAACCACTGATCTAATCTGATCCAATGTACAATCCAAATTGAAATATTCTAGTAGTGGGTAGGCAAGGGGGCAGAGCGTCAGTCTTCTAATGATCAGGATAGCAAACAAAGCATCAGTCAGCTAAGTGGGCTCAATTTAAAGTACAAGTGTAATGATGGTAATGGTAAAAATTGATCTCCACCCAATTCAAGTGATTGTTGTTTACTC